>NC_086195.1:86242005-86597005 GCF_035770615.1 Melospiza melodia melodia
CCAAATTTTTTTTTTTCATTTTAAAAATTCTGTGTTTCCTGAAGATTTCCCTAGGGAGAATTTCTATTACAATCAAGATTTTGCAGGAGCATGGTGAAAGGCACAGTACTTTTAAAACATTGCAAGAGAGAATAACCCCTCCCATTGCTCAAAAGAAAAAAAGAGATACAGAAGAGTTGTATCTTTGAGGAGTATTTTGCCCCTTATTCAACCATTATTAACTTTAATCTGTTACAACAGGCATACTGGAGACATGAAAAGAATTGAAGAGTAGTTGCAGGTTTTTTTCCTAATTAAAGCAGAAGTGCCTTGGATACAGATAAAATCTTTGTCCAAATACAGAAGGCTCCTACAGTCAATTCAGGCAATGTTGGCCAATTCAAGGAGAAAAAGTAAGCTGCAGATTAAAGAGAAGATTTGGCTTAATTCCACTAGGGTCATGTGCTATATTATTTCAAACATCAGTGTCTCTACAGAATTAAACAAGACAGAGAAGATCTCAGCACAGTTGAACTAGGAAACTAATTTTTTTCCTTCTTGACCTTAGTGCACATTAAAAATTATAACCACCTGGGAGAATATTTTGTACAAAATATTTTGTATCACCTACTGCATATTTTGTATCACCACAGTAAGCTCAAATACAGTAAATACAAAAGTTCATGCTGCTCTCCAGATTTGTTCTGTGTAATTCCACAACACACTATTTATTTCTTTACTAGATTGTCCATCATTGTTATATAAGACAACAAGACTTGGTGTTGCAGCTGTTACTTACAACAGAGCAATTTGGTGTCTCCTCAGTGATGGTACTCATCTAATTTCTTTGAGTTCTTTCACTTACAAAGTAAACTACTTTTAGATCTTTTTTCATTAGTCCTTTCAGAAGCACTGTCTATTTTTTGCTGCCAATGCAGCTGGTCCACTGTGCAGATGCCTGGGCATTCATTCAGCTCTGGAGCAAGGATGTTATCCAAATGCAAGCAAACAAACTGTGCACTACACTGCTTTTGATGAGCAAGCAGACGGAAATAGGTTGATAATGTGACTAAGAGTACACAGTTACCTCATAAATTGTAATAAACCTACCTCATAAATTGTAATAAACCCACAATTACAAATCCCTTGTGAAATAAGAAAGCTATAAAATATTCAAAATTTACAGATTGGGAAGTGAAGCTCCAAATCAAAGTATGACTGGAGTTGGAATTACACTTCAGGCAGAATTTAACATCCTAATGCTAATAAAGCAGTCTATGCAATGTCTTACATTCTTCACATCTGCTTTTGTCAAATAACAGGGAGGCATCTGAGCTGTTGCTGTTGTGACTGCCCATATGACCAAGCTGAATCGAGCTGCCTGGTTTGCTGCCTGGTTTGCTGCTACTTCACGGAGTACCAATACAAAGCTTTCCAGCTGTCATCCTTCTAACAGGGTACAACCTGGCAAGGATGCTCTACTCATATTACCTGGAGAAGAAAGCCTCTTCTATCTTACAGCCTAAAATTTAACACAGAAATAAAGTAGTTTAGTTACATTTTAGCCCTCTGCTTCCCCAAGACTTGAATTCTCATATCTCATAGCCTGAGAATGCCCTTGTCACCGTCATACCTAACTAGTGCTGACACAATTTTTGAAGCCAGGCTGTCAATGAGTCAGAAATACAAATATTTGCATGGAAGTAGATAGAAAAAGTGAAAAAGGCTGAAAGCTCATGTCTATTTCTGAAGTAAAGGCAGGATTTCAGGCACACTTCTTGGATTTTTCTTACCAACTTCCTATTGGTTTTCCATCTCTAATATGCAATCTGTTTGAATCCCAATCTAGCTGCGTTTCTCACAGCTAATACCTATTAAATTTACTCAGCTAACTCAGCCTGAGAACTTCTATTCCTGCATCCATGAACCTAATTGAAGACACAGAGCTCAGTATGGCAGTACTGAAGTTCTTGTGGAAATCTCATGACACGGATGTTCCTACTCAACTAAAAGACCTCTCCAAGTCCCCAAACATTACAGAATGCAATTTCTAAACCAGACACTAAGAAACTTTAAAGGACAAAACTTCATAGAGATTCTAAAGGTCTACTTTAGGCAGGACTGATTGTAAGTTATCTCCCACTCCCACTTTCAAGGCAGTAATTGGGGAACTAGCAGAGTCCTTGTTTATCTGCAGGTTTTAGCTGCTGTACATCAGCACAAATCAAGAGGTGAGAAACAACATCATATCAACTCAACCAAATCATTAAGAGCTGGATTTGCCTTTCCTGAATTCTGTGGGAAGCATGCAGAAGGAAACCTCACCAGAACAGATTCCATTCTCTATGATCATGGTTGTATAACCAGCTTAGTACTTCACACTGTAAAACTACACAAAAGTTCACAGATAACAGAACTTAAGGCATACAGTAACACCGACTTGTAGCAGAGTTCTTACATCATGAAAAAGACTGAAAACAAAGAAAGGACCAGAGAGAGCCAGAAGGAGTTTCTAAACTATGCAGATATCCCCCAGAATGAAAAATTGTCCACAAAACTCCAGGATGAACCAGTATGGTAAGTTCTGGAAAAACTTTTTAGAAGTAGTGTAACTGAATCGTGATCTTTTTTTAAAGATAGATTCATTACAGGTTCTTCTACTAAGCTTTGAACAGTAGGACATTGTATGCCTGAAAAGAAGACATAAGCTGACTAAGGCATTTAACCTGAATTTAAGATCCTTAGTTTTCAATATATCATCTATGTCAAACCACTCTGAGCAAGCTGGTAAAAAGCTAAAAGACACGCTGAGATTTTAAATGAATACTTCCTTTATATAGCAGAATTTTGTGTTGCTTAGCATGATTCACTCTCAGAGCAAAGACACGTTAATCTTGTGTCCAGCAATGACCAAGTCCAGAGTTTTACAAAGGGAACAGCAATTCTCTTTTTTCCCACCATTTTCTTTTCGCTTGACTGAAGTTACACATTTGGCTTAATATTGCAAGAAAATGAAATTATATGGAAAGATACTGCGAGTGAATTTTAAGGCCACCCACACGAGTTGCTCTGATTTTGGATTTTTCCTTGCCCTGCTCTCAGTGGCAACAGAGGTAACAATTTCTAACAATCATTTCACAACAGACAAGGTGAAAAATCCATTGCATCATCAAGCAGCTCAAACTTATTTTCATCAGAGCCCTGCTCAGGCGGACTAATGATCCTTATGGTAATTTGCTTCTTGTTTAATTTTTCTCCATGATTTAGAACAAAAGCAATATATCTGTCAGTTTTGCTTTAAAAAAAGCATCACAAGAAGCCTTTAACATATCATTTAAAACTCATTAGTAGCAAAACCAAATAATACATCTTTAGTTTTACTGAAATGGAAATGGATTTTAGATTGGTATCAATAAGTTCACGAGTCATACATCGCATAAAAAAAATTATACCTTAAAATTATTTCGCCTAGCGTATTTCTCCATGCAACATGCACTTGGATCCTCTAAAAGCGTCAGCGCAGGCGGGGAAAGGCTCCCTGCGCTTGCCTAAATGCCAAGTGCCCCCTTGTGGTCAGCACCATCCTTAGATTCCAAACCAGACCCAGAGTGGAATTGCTTTAGTGTGCTGTACTAGTGCACAGGGGTGGATGCTCACTCGCTAAATCCTTATTTCAGTGGTCTCTGCACAATGCTCACAGGGGTTATGCGCTGACTTGGGAAGGGGAAGTTAAAACGGAGACCTCCAGCGCTGTGGTTCAGATTGACAGAGCAAGGAACTGAGGAATTCTTGAGAACAGACAAATAGGAATGTCACTTGACTCCAAGATTTTTCTCTGATTGTTTTCTTTGAAACACAAAGTGGATTCTGCCTCTGGGCACACCACAAAGTGATTTGAGTAAAACAATCTCCTGGTTTGAGCAAGGCCACCAGGAGGAACAATTAATGCCGACTTGACAAGGAAAAGAAAAAAGGTCTCTTGGAGGTATTTGAAGTATTTATTTGAAGGTCAAGTATTTATTTGAAAGGAGTAGGAAGGGGAAGTCTGTGAGGAGGCAGGATAACAGCTTAGGGCAGTCAGACCAGAGACAGACCCTTCTCCAAAATACTTCCAAGTTTCATGAAAAGCTAGGATACTAGATTTCTTCTTTCCATAGAGCTACTCATGGATTAACCCAGGAAGAGCAGCAAGGTTCACTTAAGAGTCACTTGCTAGGAGAATTGTCAACGTTTCCTATGACATTATAAGTGCTGATGTTCCCTATAGGCAGTTATCAACGCCTACTGAAATACAAAGTCTTCACTCTATGTTTTCACAAACCCAAGATTCCCTTCCTGTCATACTGCAATCACGTATTTCTCCAGAGTGACACTGCCACACATTCTGCTTATAGCTTAAAACTGACAGCAAAAACTCTGAGGTGATTGGCTGAGGCTATCAGCTCTGTGGTCACAGTCTTTATAGAAAGGCAGCTTTGCATAGCAAGTATCTGGCCCTTAATGTCAGAATTTTCTCTTGTGTGGTGCTGGACATTCAGAAAAAATGGTGATTTATCCCAGAAGCCCTGGTTCCTGGGCTAATCTTAACTAGAGCGTTGCTAAGGCAATGCTATCAGGAGTGTGCTCTTCTGAACTGATTTCGCAGTGTGCTTTTCTGTATTTGCATACTAAAGCTGCTATCTAGGGATTCCTGCCTGCAGAAATGGTGAGAGAGAAAGGAATAGTTTTCTTTCTGTTATATGAGACATTATGCTTAGCAGAGAACATGCATTTTACCAAAACTCATTTTATAAAAAAATGCAAACAAATGAAAGCAGCATGTTTAAAAGACAAAAGTAAAATTCACATCTTGTTATACTTCAGAGAGAATGCATTCCTTCTGTAATTATTTCTGAAGAACTCTATGACATTTGTATTTTTCACTGGGACATAAAGGAAATTACTGACTAAACAGTTTTCACTGTTGGAACTCCCTGTGCTTGTCACTTTTATTTTTAATCTGCCCTCAGTACAGAAAAATTATTTTCTAGACCCTGGCAGTAAGAATTTCTGTGTTCAAGGTATTGGTTCTGCATTTATTGCTACATGACATCTACATAATTTTTCTGAATCAAAAAAAGGATTATCTCATATCAGTATAAGGACTTCAGAATAATAACTGTATATATAAATTGTGTAGGGGTGTTTTTAATAGAAAGAAATTATCCTTCAGTTCAATTCTAATTCTAAAGCAAAAATAGTGCAAGCCATCTGCAACAATTACTGCAATTTTTCAACACAGAAAATCCTCTGTTCTTCCTTGTTCATCACTCCAGAATTTGCATTTGTATTCTTCTCTTTCATTCAGGTTTTTATAGATTGCTGACTGCCAGGTCCCTGATGACTAATATCTTTTTTTTTTTTTTATTTTGCCTGTAGTGCTTGATATTAAGAAAATATTTTACTCTACCTATATCTAAAGAGATCGAATTACTCTGCAGACATGTTTTTCTCCCTCTATTCACTATAGCAGGACCTTAAATAACTAGCTTGAGTGAGCTAAATCTCTTTAGCAAATCTGAGATAACTCCTCTGTTAAACACAGCTGAAATTGTTTAATAAAATAAGAATTGTTAGAGGTTCTTCTAATAACCCTAATTACAATTTTAAATTTCTTGGGAAGACAGGTTATAAGTACTTGAAAATAATATTTAATTTTCTAAATATGTTGCTCAAAACAAAATCTACTGAAAATCTACTGTCTACTGTTGCCACATTGTAGGAATTGTATCACCTTGCTGAAAGAACCACTTTTCAATCTTTCCACAGAGCTTCACACAATCACAGAATCAACTTTTTTGGGATCCTCAAGTCCAACCATGAACGCAGCACTGCCAAGTCTACCACTAATCCATGTTGCCAAGCACCACAATACTTGTCTTTTAAATACCTGCAGGGATGGTGACTCAGCTACTTCCCTGAGCAACCTATTCCAGTGCTTGACAAGCCTTTCAGTGAAGAAATCTTTCCTATGCAATACACTTAGGAAGTATATTTTCATATAGGAATATATTTCCTATTCATATGCAACTGCAAGTTGAAAGCTGACTATCACAGTGTACTTTTCATTTTACAGACACACGCGCCATGCTTTATATACCCACTCTCAGCATTTTTACTTTGAACAAATGCATATTGAATACTGGCTGAAAACTGTTTCTCTACCACTCACATCTGCTCTTTATTCTCATCCATGAAGAAGCTAAATATTCTTCCCTAATCTACTGAACAACTCTCAAAACCCCAAAAGAACTTCAACAAACCTAAATGCTTGAACACCACAAAAAATTATCTGTGTACTTTTACCAATGTTTTATCTTCTAAAATATATATATATAAAGCAAAGCAGCTCTTCATTCTCCAACAGTATCTGTAAATAAACGCTTACTTTTCTAATGGCTTCAGTTAAAAAAAAAACTAAAACCAAAACAAAAAACAGCAAAGCCCACATAATACCTTAATATTTTTCTGCTCTTTCCATCTCCCAAAATAAAAACAAGAAAAGAAATGAAACATTTCATTAAATCCTGAAAGCATTTCCCTTTCTGATTAGCAAACAGCAGGATTTATTTACTCTAAGGCGGAAAAATTAAGTTTAATTTGAAACTGCATGGTCTAGCACGTGGGCTCCAGACTTTCCCAGGCTTCACTGAGCCTAGGACTCCTCAAGCTCTTCTAGACTCCTTCTGGCAGTATGAACCTTTCAGTTGGGCTGGCATTCTTCCCTTTATGGGAACAATAATCAAACCTCTGAGAACCATGGCTCATTGGTGAGCAGGCAATGCAGTGCATAGCAGGGATTAGAAATGTACTGGCTTGGTGGGAAAGGAGATTATCCCTTGGGTAATGCTTCCTGGAGTGCCTGGCAAGGTGTAATTGGATTGGTTAGGAGAGTACTGGCAACTGGACGGAAATAAATACTTGTGATACTGTAACTATGCACGCCAGTCTGTGCTTTACAGGCTGACAGGAATAATATAATCCAAAGCAGACTGCTGTAAATTTTCTAGATCAGTGTTCTGTCTTCGAGACTTTTCTTTGAACATAATCCCAGCTGTATTATCAGATGAACTTAGTGAAACAGGAAAGTGGGATGGGGAAGATTCTGTTCTCTTTTTAATTGGCTACTAAAGAAAAAAAAAATCTTGCCTACCTAAAAAGCACCATGATCTTTAGGACAACACTAAAACTGGCAAAAATGCTGACTGTTTGAAAGCCTTGGATCAGATTAGAAAAAGCAGTTAATTGTTCACATCCCGTTTACAGCAGATAATTATCCTTCCCACTAACAGAGCATGCAGCCTCCTCTAGGCTCACTAAACTCCCAAGTCTTCAGATTCTGAAGGACCAAAAAAGTCTAATGGTGACACTTCTGCAAATACAAGCAACAGGAATAAAAATTGCAACAGCCCTGCTTCATAATGTTCATTATCACAATCTATTACAAGGCATTATCACATCTTTATCTACCTTCTCTATTTCTAAAACTGGGTAAAAAGCAGAAAAGTTGTCAAATATTTCAGCAGATGACAGGCTAAGGCAAAAGCACTTCTGAATCTGCAATTATTTTTTTACTTCATTTACTACCTTAGAAGACAAAATTGCCATAATATTTGCTGGGTTTTTTCCTTGTCATTTTATCCTCAAGATTGCAGAAAAAATATTTTGTGCTATGTTGAAATAAAGAGCATGAAGTATGAGTGCATTAAGGAATAAAATATAAAAAGTGAAAACAGATACTTCCTTCCGTGATGCAAAAATTTACCATAAAATGAGAACTTTTCCTGTGACTATATCACGCAAAATGTTACTCCAAATATTCACTTAGGTTATCACAGTTAATACAAAACCGAGATTATTGACTGATACAACAGAAGATTGTGTTGCCATGCAGAGGAGCCTCAAGAAGCTGCAGAAACAGGCAGAGAGTTCTGTGGAGTTTAAATGCAGTCCTGCCCCTGGGGGAGAAATAATCCTCGGCACCAGTATATGCTGGAGCAGACTGGCTGGGAAGCAGCCTGGGAGATGATGTCTTTGGGGTCCTGGTGAGCAAGGCAACCCCAAGAAATCAATGCACTCTTGCTGCAAGGGTGGCCTGCGGCTGCCTGGGCTGCATTAGGAAGATGCTGCCAGCAGGTCAAGGGAGGCAATCCGACCCTTACCCTTAACACTCATGAGATTTAGTGGCAGTGCTGGGTCCAGTTCTTGACTCTTCAGTACAAGAATGATATGTACTTCTCGGAGCAAGTCCAACATGGGGCTATGAAGATGATTAAGAGACCAGAGCACCTGGCAGACGAGGAAAGGCTGAGAGATCTGCAACTGTTCAGCCTGGGGGACAAGAAGGCCCAGGGGTTCTTATCAATGTGTAAAAATTTGTGATGGGAAGGAATGAAGAAGAAACAACCAGGCTCTTCTCAACAGTGCCCAGTGATAGGACAAGACTGAAACAGCTGGAACTCCATTTGGTCACAACTGAAGATATCTTTTACTGTTAGAGTGGTCAAAGGCTAAATGATTCCATGCAGTTTAATGTTTTCCCATTTATTCACAGACCTAGTTCAGCTATTCCATCTCGCAAGCTGTACTGCAGATTGAATTATAAAACCTTCACTCAGGGATAAATTTCACTATATAACTCTTCCCAACATTCACGTTTTACATACTTCCCACATAAGAATTTTACTTAATATTTTATAAACTATTGCATATATGAAACAATCAAAACATAAGCAGAACTGATTGTTTTTTCTTCTAGACCAGTTTTTTCTTCTGCTACTTTTTGTCATGAAAAAACAAAGACTATATTAGTTTTCCAACTAGACTGTGATTTGTTGTTAAGCCAGCTAAATGTCACAGTACTTACCACAGGCATTTTATCAAAAGTGCGAACAAGGGACAGTTTATCTACAAATAAGCAGAAAATTGTGACCTGTTGATATAATTTCAACATCTCTAATCATCACTAATTCTACTGAAAAAGTTACGAATATCCCTTTCTACCTGCTGGATTTCCACGAATAAGCTCCACTTATCTCGAAGAATATTAATTTGCCTTTCCAGCTGCTTGTTCCATTCTACTTGTGTCTCATATCTGGTTTTCCATTCATTATCTTAAAGAACAAATACAGAATTATTGTATTTCCAGATTGGTTCATGTCATTTTAAGCAAAAGCATTTTTAAATCTGTTCCTTTTAACTAACTGGAGACTAAGAAAGTCTTCACTTAGTAATCCTCATAATAAGCATCTTTGCATATAAAAGAGCTTGGAAATATAAATCAAGGGAAAATTTCACTAGGCTTACTATGGTCAGAATATTAACCAACTCTGTGAATTTATATTATTCATAGCTTCATTAATAATTAAAAAAAAAAAAGCTAGCATGGCCAGACATAGTATTTCTTAATTTCACATCTGAAGCACCACAGTTATAATAGTAATGTTTGAAAAGCAAAAATTTAAATCTCTAAATAAAAATCTGAGCCCTTGTAGATTCTTCCTATAATAATTATTTGTGTTTCCTAATCAATTAGAAAGACTGTTGTAATTCACTTACCTTCATTTTCAGTACTGTTAAGACTTTTTTCCAGTTCTGTTACAGTGTTTCTCAGTTCAAATATTGAGCTTTCAAGCATCTGCCTGTGGTATTAAAAGAAGTCAATAAATTGCTACACAAGCCAATAAACAGCTCTTGTACTAGTCCTATTACTGAAATCAGAAAAAAACCAGATCAAATATATTTTCAGAAGATTGATTCAGAAGATTCAAATCTTTTGGTCATTTCTATGTAGTTACATTATCTTGTCCATTCTTAAATGTATTGAAAAATGGTTACTACGGTGGTTATTACAGTGCCTTTAAAACAATGAAGCATTTCTACTTTGCAAATAAAACTACTTCCACAAAAACCCAAGACTGACATTTCCTAAAATATAGTAATTTTCTTGCCATCTATCAGAATTAAAAAAAATGTAGAGGGGACACTGACTCTAGATTTTCATCTAAAAGAAGATGCCCAATGAGTATGTTTTTTAAAACAAGAATATGCCTGAGAGATGTGCTATGTGAAATTCTGTATTAGTTCTTCATTTTGACTTACTGCTCAATGATTAATAGTCATTTCCTAAATTGCACCCATATTAAATTCAATCAAAACAAATTATGTTTTATGACTATCAGAAAAGAAAGTGAGTAATTAAAGTAAGATGAGTGTTAAAAAAAATACAGGACCTCAAGCCACCATTTTTTAGGAAAATATATTTTTGTCCATCTTGTATACTGGTCAGCCAGAAAGCTGAAAGGTATGATGAAAACCAGGCTCTTTCTGCCTTGGAAGGTATGATCAGAAGCAGAAGGTAGCAGGGGACTTTGACAAGAGCACAACCCAGCTGGCATGCTTCAGACAAGGCGCTGGGCGACTCTCATCCTTCAGAGTGGCCAGATGGTAGTTTAGTGTCTTACAAGGAACCCTATGATCTTGATCAAATCAAGAGGACATTACTGATAATTTATTGACCATATTCATGCTAACAGCCAGGGGGATGTCTATGGAGAAATGCTCCTGCCTGTGAGGTCTCAGGATGTCAGACCACACCAGGACAGGTGCAAGCAAAAAACACAATGCACAAAAGTGCAGAGGCAGTTTGTGGTTTTTGCCTTTTAAAGCCAGGTTTGGAAGGCCAACATTTCAAAAAAACAGTCAGTGGTTCTGGAGTACCTCAATTTTTCAGTGCCCAAATTAAGATATTCCAAAAGAACTGAGAACACAAACTCTACAAAGAAGGCCCTTTGGGAAATGCTTTACAATGCCAATATGATGACTGATGTCTTTGAAAACTTAGCCTAATTCATTAAATGAGAGAAAATTATTAGGCTGTAGTATTTGGGGGGGGGGGGGGGGGGGGAGTTGTTTAAAGGAGAGCTTCCATTGTCAACACAGATATTCATTTTCTGAACATGTCCACAAGAAACACTCTTCAATAAATAATTATCTAATCACTGAGAAATCAAATCTCTGAGGACAGAGATTGATTACTGAGAAATTGCATCACCTCTTGCACTCCTTGTGCTCACATTCGGTTGGTTTTGCACTCCTTGTGCTCACAATCACTTCTTTTTCATAGCTCGAAACAAAAGATTTCAACTGCAAGCTGCAGAAGCAAACCAACTGCTCATAGGGAGTTGAATAGGCAAGCTTGGAATAAGGAGGGCTGAAGAGCTGAAATTGCAAAGAAATATAAAGAAGAGTAATTTAAGGTAAGCCAAGTTTGTTTTCAGTGAAAGAGACACACTGGAGAACAGCAGGACAGACATTTTGAATGGCAGGAGGGAGGTGGCGCTTCCAAGCCCTCCTAGCTCCATTGCACTTTTTGTCTTTACCAACATTAAATTAACACAGGGGGCACATTGGCAAAAAATAGCTGGTAACTTGCTAGAGACAAAAAGGATAAGGTGAAACCCGGCCAAAGATAGCCTTGAAGCATGACTCAAAAAGCTTTAGATGTAGGAAAACCAAAGGAAATCTGATTGCTGCTGCCTGTTTTCTCCCACTCCAAATAAAAGAGGCAGATGGCTAGGAAGAAGAAAGACAAAATCTTACTACATTGCTGCAATCATTTCAACACAAATAGATAAGGTTTCTGCAAAGCAGATTTCTATCAACTTCTCAGAGCTTGGAAAAGAGGAAATTATGATGACAGTGAGTGCTAAAATGGGAGTTTTTAAAAGGAAATAACTCTGAAAATTAGAAAGAGTCAAAGCTGTAACCAGACCTGAGCTGCATCAAAATGAAATTGTTTTCATTTTCAAAGAAATCTCAACTAAGTGGTCAGGTGCAGAGGGAAAACACAGGAGAATAAACTCTTTAAATCCAGTGTTTCCAGTTTTCAATTTCTGTTACCATTCCAAGACTAGATAAAACATTTCTTTCATTAGATTTTATTATTCTTTCTGCGCCATTAATAAAACTAGAAGCCAAATTCCAATTATATTTTGTTCTGATGAGTATATGTACGAAAATGGTAGATTATCAGGCGTCACACTGTAATTTCTAAACTGACAGAAAGTCTTTTTTCCATGTGGCAACAGAAACAAGTTTTTAAAAAAATATAATTGTTATTCAACATTTAATAGTCCAGTAGCACCCAGAATGCATCCAGGGTAAAACCACTCTGTTTTAGGCAATGTATATTCAGTAAAATGCAATCCCTGCCCAGACAGAGAAGGGATGTAGAAATAAATAACCTGGAGAGGCTTGGTAAGTATTGCTGGGGTTTAATGTTAATTTTGCATTTTTGGAGTTATTTCTAATTGTGATAGGAAGTGAAGATCATGCCACGTATCTGTTAGTATGAATTTAATGCAGCTGTGTATAGCTGGCTACCTGCCCAGAGACTTGGTCTTTGCTTAGAGGGACTGCATTGCACTTTTTACCTGCAACCCCACATAGACATAAATAGTCTATTCAAGGCCTATAAATCTTCTCCATGTCAATGGACAATTTACAGTCATCACAGAAGAAAGCCTGTAAATCCTGAAACCTCACATTTAAGTTATCATGAGAACCTAACCACATCCTTGCATACTAAGCATAACAAAAAAAGCTCTTATGAAGAAAATGAGAAAAAAATATGCAGTTCTGATTGCAGGCTCTGATTGAAACTACAATAGAAAAGAAAATGCTAAATTGCTTTTTAAGGCTGTCTACAGGTGCTATTTTACTTGACAATGGCAGCCACTTAGGATGAAAACCATTTTCCTGCACGTTTTGCTACCCAGGTATGGATATCTGGAACATGTATCAGGCTAAAGGCTGCCTGGAGCGATTTTCTATAGTCAAGAGAAAAACTCAGGAGAAAAGTCAGGAGAAGCTCAGGGCAAGTCATCAGCTCTAGGGCATCAGTTCTATAACATAGCAGATCTTTACTGAGTCCTGTAGAAGATAAAATTCACAGATGCCTTCAGAATCTACGAACAGAGCAGAAACAATATTGCACAGTGCAGGGACACCACATGGAAGAGCACACACAGTACTGAAAGCTCGGACTCCTGACACTTGCAGTCAGCAGTGTGCTGGGAAAATGCTGCAGCTTTCCTGGCAAGGAAAGCCACAGGAAATGAAATCTCACAAGCTGAAGTAAAATACAATTCCATCAACATTACTAAGTAGCTGACATGCATAAATATATGTCTTTAAAACCTCTCTGTCTAGTAAGAAGTGCACTGAAGTATTATATGCCTTCTCTCTCTCTCTCTCCCAGAAACATTTGCCATTACATTTCCCAATCAAAACGTGCACTGAGTCTTGATCACAACAACACAGAGTCAGATTTGAGCTGACTTGCATTACAGTCAGAAAAAAATTTGAAAGATTTCACAGTACTACATCCACAATCATTGAGAATCAGTAGGTAGATTAGGAAGAGACCCCTTATGGACATGGATGATTCAATTTACTCTGTGAAGTAGAAATCTCTTCTTCATGACTGCTAAATGAGAGTGGTAGGTGGGCTGTTAGCAAACTGCCTAATTGGCACAACAATCAGATATGCCAGTAAAAAGAAGACAAGGGTGAAATGGCAGTGAAGGAATGCAGACATCTATCTGCAAGCCACTCATCCTCAGCTTACTTTCTGCCCAAGGGAGAGAAACTGGCACCTCCTAGGGTGTGAGTTATCTCATGCTAGAACAGCCGGGCTAAGTAGGTCAGATGAATCACACCTTCAAAAAGCTTTTCTGTATTCATTGACTACACATGCCACTGGTTTAGATGGAGATGTCTAACAAGCCTGGTCACTGGCAATTAAGCTGAATAAATAGCTCCTGGGAAACAGACAATAATAATACTGTCAATTTGCACACAATGACTTTCACTTGGACCTGAAAGTCTTTTACTGCCATCACCATAAAGGCTTTTATTAAACATATATTTTGCTTTTATCCATAAGTAAGTCACCACAACTCAACTTTTTACCTGATCATCATTAATAGCATGTGTCAGGTAAAAGAACTGGTGCATGCAGAGGACAACTGATCAACCTACCCTGAGACACAACTAAGTCAAGAGATTTATTAAAGGTCATTTGCTTACACATTGGTGCAAGCATGTCGAAACTACTTTTTGTGCCATTTTGAATACATAAAGTGCCATTTTGAATATGTTAGTACTTGGTTTTCTTTTTCCATTTATGACTGAACATTTTATAAAGTCCACAACTGCAGGACTAGTTTGAAGAGGTCTGCAGCTCAGACACTGAAAGAAACATTGTTCAGGTGAAAAATCAGTATGAATAGAATGCTTGAAAATGGTATGTAAATGTAAATATCAAGGGTCTGAATTAAGGCAGCACAGGAGCTTCTGACATTTCCTGTTTCCATTTATTAACACTCAAAAGGCAATCATGCTGTTCAACACAGGGAAAAATGTGTAGCTTCCTAAGCAAACTGGGGAAAAACCAATCCCACCAGGCACGAGCATCAACAATTATCACAGCACTGAAACAACTGCTGCTTTAGCAAGGGGACTGACTGCTAAAAGGAACACTTCCTCATCCCGGCAAACTACATGCAGAAATGCCGTACCTTACTTAGAGGTCTCAGAGATATTTACTGACCCTACAGACAAGTGAAAACCAGCTTTCCACTTTTACTCAACGTTGTAGAAAGAAGTGTCCAAAAAGGCACCTCATTCTCCATTTTATTTGTCTTCCCCCAGCGAGGCATGCACCCATGTAAAAGTCTTCTCTGTTTTTCCCCCAAAGTGGCTTCCCAGCCCAGTGTTCTGTGCTTGCCTTGGACACATATAATTCACTCCATAGTAGGTGATATGGGACTATGTTTCAGATTTGTGATGAAAACTGTGTTTACAGGACAGTGATGTTTTGGTTACCTTCGAGCATTGTTTACACTGGGTCAAGGCCTTTTCTGCTCCTCACCCCATGAGTGAGAGGGCTGGAGGTGCACAAGGAGTTGGCAGGGGACATGGCTGGGACAGCTGATCCCACTGACCAAAACAATATCCCAAACTAAATCATGTCACAGTCAGAAATAAAAACTAAGGTCTTGGGACTTGGTGAAGCTGCTTTGCCTCAGGAAAGGCACTGGTGGTGAACACCTGGAGGTTTTTGCATCAATTACTTTTCTTGCGTTTGCTTCCTTTTTGGTGTTGTTGTTACTTTTTAGTTATTAAACTGTCTTTGTCTCAACCCACGAATTATCTCTCTTTCACCATTCCTTCCTTCTCTGCTTCCTTTTTGGTGTTGTTGTTACTTTTTAGTTATTAAACTGTCTTTGTCTCAACCCACGAATTATCTCTCTTTCACCATTCCTTCCTTCTCTCCCCCATCCCACCCTCCGGGAAGAGAAGGAGCAAGCGGCTGTGTGGTGCTGAGCTGCCTGCTGCGGTTAACCACGGCAGCCGGCCCTATCTTGCTTTTCGTCTGACATGTTTTATCCCGCTTCTCCGGGCTCCCCGTGCCACTCGCATCCTTCCCGGCGCCCAGCAGAGCCAGCGGCGCTCCCCGCGCAGCCGAGCCGCGCTAAGGGGCTCTGGCCACATCGTGGGCCCAGCCCGCTCCCCTCGCCGCGGCGGCAGCCGCCATTTTGCCGCAGGGAGGCGGCGGGAGCGCCCCGCGGGCGGTGTTGCGGGGCTGCTCCCGGAGCCGCCGCCGAGCGCGGCCTTGCCGCTGTGCCCGGCATCGCCGCGTCCCCTGCCGGACTCACTGCTTCCGCCTCTCCCGCCCCAGCTCCAGCGCCAAGCACTCCGGCTCTGCCGGCCGCCGGCCGCCGCCTTCCCCCATTGCCGCCGGCGCCCGTCCCCCCGCATCCCCGCGTGGCCGCGTTGCGTGGGGTGACGGCTGCGAGCGGCCGGCGGAGCCTGAGGGAGCGGCGCGCTGAAGCCACCCCAGCCCCGGCTCGGGCACTTTTTACTCCTCACTCCCCGCGGCTCTCCCGCTGCCCAGAAAAAGCCGAGAGGGAAGACGGGGTCGGGCGCTACTGCCGGCACCTGCCCCGTCCCGTCCGCCCGCGTTTGCAGCAGCGCTCGCCCGCCGCTGCTGTGACGGCCCGCGTTGGACGTTCTGCCCTGTCCTCGGTCTAGCGAAATGCCCAGCATGGGGCTCGGCAGCACCAGAAATGGATGAGGGAAATAGGATACAGCTTTGGCCCAGTTAAGAGTTTTGACTGTGTAGGTTGAACTGTGTGCTGAGCTTTTCATGACCTAGGGAAACACACATGTGTGCAGATTTTTAAAAATATTTCTTCTGGATGGGAATTAGCACGATTTTAAGTAGACGCTGTGACCCAGATGTGAAGGCAGGCACAGTGCGGTTGAACCTGGCCTATGGCGTGACCAGCCCATCTTTTAGCACACTCGATAATTGTGATCTGTGCTATTTCCAAATTAGTGTGTAAGACCCTGAGACAGGAGAGTCCAGAATAATCAGCCTTAATCATCATCACTGATCAAATCAATGGTGTTAGTCAATCTATATTGGAAAATAATTATCTTACATGGTCTTGATGATTAAAAATGTTTGATGTTGCATTTTTCAAACAAGGAATTTCAGATCAGTTCATGGGTTTTTCAAGGTAGATCTTTATGGGGTGTGTTAAACAGATTATTGCTCTAAGAGTGGTATCACTCTGTCAGGTTCTTCCTGTCACCTTCTCTGGCTGCTTCAGTGCCAACTTTTGACATTTGTGTGACTCTACAGGGAGCCAGTACAGCTCCTGAAACATTGAAAACTTACATAAGGGAAAATGTTTAATGTTCTCAGTTTCTGCTGGTTGGTGATCTGAAGTGCCTTACCAGCTGCACAGGAAAGCATGAGACTTGATGCAAGGGACAGCGTGAAACTAGGAGTAATTGGTGCACTCGTAGATCAACTCACCGTTTCACAAGACTTAATGCTCACTAAAGGAACTATCTGTTCACTTTCCCGGGAAGGGGGTGAACTTTAATTTTCCTTTACTGATATATTATGAGAAAGGGTATGTTTTTCTCAGTTCAAGGAATTCTGTTGCATGAGTAGCAAGCCAAATGCCATAGCCCTACCACTTGCTGGGTAACAGAGCCACTGATTTAAAAGTTTAAAACATAGGTTATGTATTATCATTACTTTAACATAGCATAAACCAGTCCTGAAATGTTGTGAATTGTAATCCTAAAGTGGTAGTGTGTCACATTGGAATTACCCAATGTAATGCCTCGCCTATACTGTAACAGCAGGGCACTAATGCAGCAGGACCTAATGAATGGGAGTACAATGGTAGGATGGAGAGTGGGAAGACTGATTCTAAGAAGAAAAAGTAAGTTTAATTTCACTTGTCTGATATATGAGACTCCTCCTCTTGAGCAGGAGATGATTTTTGAGTCTCAAGTTATAACTGATGCTATCAGCTAATCAGTGAATTACCATCTTTGGTGTGAGTTGAATTCAAAATTTTCTGATATAATTTAATCAAGAAACAAATTTAGAAGAGTGCTGCACTGTAACTGCATTTAAATTTAGCTGCTCATTTAGCTTTCATGTATTACTGAATGCTACCTTTTTAAGATTCATATTGAAAACACATTTCATAGCAAACCAGTAATTTAAGTAATGACTTGGACCTAGGTTAGCATTCATAACTCACCAACTGTACTAAATATTAACAGCAAAGGTTTTAATCAGTAGCCATTTTTCTTGTTACAAGTTTTTGTGAACAACTGCTTCAAGATTAATGTAACCAGCCTGATGAATTGTTCTCAATGAGTGGGCACATTCAGAAAGCTCAGGAAGAGGCCTGGAATCAGAAGTCTGAGAACAGAGAGCACAGGGGAACTGAGGGCTGTATCCCCACCCACAGCATACTCTTTCTGCCCCAGGAGACTTTAATTGGACCTCCCCTCCAGGATACTTTCAGGTCCCACCCTCAGCCAGGAATTGCTAGGTGTCTTAACCAGGTAAACTCTCAGGAACCAGGTCACTGTGCACATAAGGATGAGCCCAGACCACACTGGCTGGGTTGGCACAGCACTGCAGGTCTAACGGGGTGCTTCGCCTGATGGTTTGGGAACTGAAGTGAGAGAAAAGCGTCTGGTGGACTGAGGTCTTGTGTGTGTGTTCCGGGGTGACTTTATAATGCTGAATTGTATCCCCATCCATCTGTTTAGCCTAGAAACAAGTTCTGCACCTTTAAGACTGGTTCCGAGGGAAGCGGGGGGAGAGAAGAAGCGTGGAGCTTGTTTTTAGGGACTGCTTTTGCTCCCCCACATCTTTTTCCTTGACTGTATTATCTGCAGCATGGACAGATGGCAGGAGAGAGCTTTCCTTTGGTTTTTAGTTAGTTTTTAGCTAGTTGAGGCAGAGGAGTTCCCTGGACTGTGGTTTTTCTTTTTGAAGTTTGAACCCGCTCTGGACTGAAGAGCACTGGGAGCTTGCCCCTGTGGCCCACAGGGCTGGGCCTGGACCACAGCATTCCCTGCACTAGAGACTGATAATAAACTGAGTGAGCCAAGCTACAGCCCACAAAGGGGACTTTCTGAGTTTGTCATCTCTTCGGAGCGGCAAGAGGTTTTATTATTTAATATTGTCCCTTTTTTTGTGCTGGTGAATGCTTTGCCTGTTCAATAAACAGGTTTTTTCCACTTTTCTCCAAGGAAACCTTTTCCCGAACCAGCTGGAGGAGGGGCTGCTCGAATCTGCTTTTTAGAGGAACCCCTTTGTAGGTTTGCTCCCAAATTTGCCCTAAACCAGGACAGTGTGTAAAACTTCAAACCATCAATATTTTTAAGAATCACAGCAGTAACATAATGACACTTGCAACACTAAAGAATTTTCCTCCATTTCTTTATTCCAAATAAATTGGTTAAAATTAGGTATATGGATACTGCTAAAGGCATTATCATTGTTTTAAGGCTTTTAATGCATTGAGTTCAAAAATTTTAGTAAGAACAGCTAGAAAACTTGGTCACAACACAATGTGTTCTGAAAACAGAATTTTATATTTAAATAAGTATTTATGATATGTAAAGGCATTAAACACCTAGAATTACTTAAAAGCAAGGTAAACCAGTTGCTGAAGGCATGAATTGATTTTTACAAAGAAGTTATTTCTGTAGCACCAGTAACTAAGGTATGATGAATGGCTGTGTGGGCAAGGGAAAACTTGTGGATGTTGTATATTTTGACTTTACCAAAGACTTTCATGTAGTGTCCCACAGTACTTTTATAGCTGAATTGGTGAGTTCTAGATTGGATAACTGGTTCATAAGGCTTCTGGAAAATTGTCTGGGCACCAGGCTTGCAGTGTGGAGATCAGCAGTATGACTGCTTGACTCTGGGATCAGTATCTGAGCCAATACCCTTAATTCCTGATTGACGACCTGGAAGACTGAGCACCAGCCCAGCAAATTTGATGATGGTGATGAGTTGGGAGGAGCAGTTAGGATGCAGGAGGAAAAGGGTGACCATTCACAGGTAGGTGAATTCAACAAAAAGCAAGTGCAAAGCACAATATCTGGCATGGGTAAAGCCCATGGATCAATAAGGCTGGAGCAGTGTCTAGAATGCAGTGTTGTAGAAGACACAGCCTTCCTGGTGAAGAAGCTGCCATGAGCTGCCAACAGCTTACAGCAAACAAGACTGAAGGGCCCCTGGGCTGCCATAGCAAGGGCATGGCCAGGAGCCTGAGGGAGAGTTCTTCCACTCTGTTCAACACATGCTGAAGTGCTTAGCTTTTGACTCCCAAACAAGTCCCAAGGGCTGCATTAGGTCAGGAACTTGCCTTTGTTCAGGCTGGAGAAGGCATAAGGAGAGCTTAGTGCTGTAATTAGCTATGTAATAGGAAAGTCTAAATAAGAGGGAGAAGCCAAAGTTTCCTCCAGTGTGCATGATGAAAGGATATGCAATAGAATGCACCTGCATTTAAAAATGTTTGGCTCAGTATAAGGGGAAATATTGAGCAGAGTTAAGTTGGGTAGAAGTTGCCCAGAAGGGCTGTGAAGTCTCCATCCTTGGAGATAATCACAACATGAGCAGAATTGGGGCAGAGTACTGTGCTCCAGACTAGCCCTGTTTTGAGAAGGAGGTGGATTACAGACCAGGGGCTGCCTTCCAACCCACATCATTCTATCCTAAGCTGGTGGCATGTTTTTTTGTAGTGGAAGATAGGTTTACCAATTCTTTTTAAAGGATTATGGATTTATTCAGGGAACATTAAAAATAGACTATTCCAAGTTGGTTTTAAAACAGCATTAAACAAACCAATCAAACAACCCTTGGAATCCAGAAGAATCTGTTCAAATACAGGGGTTCATATTTGAGATAAGAATCATGGTTTACATCTACACAATTATGAAAATTCCAGAGATGGCCATAGCTAAGAATGACTTAGGGATCATTGAAAGTAATCCTCTCAAGACAAGATTTGAGACCAATATTGTTGTAGAAAAGTATTTGAATAATTTTGGAAGTAAGAATGCCTTAGGAAATCACATAATAGCTAATACACTACACGGCTTACTAAAATTTCAAGGACTTCCATGTATCAAAAGATGTTCAAAGAAACAAAACCAAGCTATGAATAGAAAGCCAACCTAAGACAGGATGTTTTGGAAGGTTAACATATAAAAGGGAGAGCTGAGATAAGGCAGTAAATGTGAGAAGGCTGTTGTATATCGTGGAAGAATGGAGGAGAAGCCTATGGAGTGCTACCCTGGGCCAAAGAAGTGGCAGGGGAAGCGAGGTAAGTTCAAGCATCATACCATCAGCTGGGAAAATTAACTAAACTTTGGAACAATGTAAAAGGGAAGATCATGGATATAGCACATTACAAACTGCAAAATGGGGTAGGCATCATTCAAAAAATAGTTTTAATCCATTTTGAAAGACATACACATGAAGAGAACAATAGCAGGTTAAGCAGGACACCACTACCTGATACTGATGGCATTTAAATGTTGTTTTTCCTCAGTGTACTCCAATGTGGTCTCTTGAAGACTGTAACACCTTGATCTTAACTGTTGTTTTAATGCAACTTTTTGCTTTGACGGTTTATAGATGAAACTGAATGGTATGAGCTATATGCAAAACCTTGAAATGCGAGGGAGAAAGAAGATACAAATACCTATATCCCTATTGTAAATACAGCTCATAAGAACAAAAAATGCTTTTGCTAGTGTTAAGTCTTCAGCAATCTTTAACTGGTTACACAAGCTGACAAGTGGCAGACTATAGTAACAGAAATTGTTGCAGTGTAATCTGGATGGAACTTATTAGTTTGAAGTATTTAAGCTCTACCTGATGAGCTTGTTTATACTGTATATAAACCCCAATACTGCTATTTTATTATTTCTGAAGAAGTCCTAGTTCTTCCACTTATGGATCCATATAGTAGCTCCATATCATAAAAAGGTCAAGCACAGATTTTATTTTTATTGCATAAATCAAAGTTACACTTCAAGTGGTTAGATCCTTTCTTTCACATTTCTCACTTTAAAGCACACACCTGCAGTAGCTACCACAAAATATGCACCTATTACCATTCTAACAGACCGTAGTTGTTACTGTATTTTTTCAATCTTCTACAAATATCACTTGCCACCAACAATTTATAGTTATTTTCTCCATCTACATGAAATGGAGATAAGTTGTAGGTTGTTAGCATTCTGCCTGTTGTAGGTCCAGCCAATATTAGAATGTGTAGTAGCTTTAAGACTCAATAGTAAAGTGTTAAATAAGTAGCACAGTCAAAGCATCTCAAGGATTTAACATCTTGAGTTATTTTATACTGTGGTACAAATGGGATGACAAATCTACACAGAAGTGTCTATTCTGCACAACTCTTAATCTAAAGGGTTTGTCTTCATTGTCTTTTTCAACACTTCACACCCTTGTGCAACTATCAATTTAATGGAATAAAGATGATGACCATTAGAACTATTTGTTCAAACATTAGGAGTCTTCCATTATGAGGTCATGATATATAATCTCAATCTTTCTGGATCAGCTGAAAAGTACAGAATGCATAGAATTTCCCAGTGCCCTCTAATATTTTCACAGAAAAATACTTTAATTTATGCAAAACCATACTTATTCTCTCTACATAAAAACCTGAATTTCAAAGAATCTTTTTACTTTCCTTATGAAGTTAACTGGAAAATGCATTTTTCTAGAACTTTAAATACTCTCCACAAGAAAAAATACTCGGTATCTTTGGTTTACTTATATGCTGGATGAGGAAAAAAAATGTTTGAAAGGGAATGACTACCTAATTACCTGAGGTTCATCTTTCATTTCTCCTAGCATGAACTTTGGGTAAGATCAGCTTTTTTGTAGGTGAAAAGAGAAATTCTCTATGAAACAATGAAACACAATGCTTATATTAGTAGTACATATTAAATAAGACAAGGCTTGATCAGTAAAACTAATTCTTAAGGATAGTTATAAAGCCAAAACTGGTAATTTTACTTATTCCAGAACTAGCCATCCTACTCTTTCTGTATCACCATCTTCTTTATAAATATAAAGTGTTACAAAAATACTCACAATAGTATTTCTATATTAATCTATTATTCTATATATTACTTTGAAAAAGTGCTTAAAGATGCAAGTATATGAACTGCAAACTTCCAGTTGCCTAAAGCCCTGATCCAGTTGTTTAAACCTCTTGTTCTGTACTGAACAAGGAGGTGACAACTTTCATTTTTCCTCTTACAAATACTCTTCCTACTTTTACATTTTCCTTTTAAATTAAGTAACAGTGGCTTGAAAACTACATTGTGATTAATGTTCAATGTCAGATGAGCAGTGTAGTTACTTCTAAATAGGAAGTTTAATCTCTAATGTAAGGCTCTGAGAAGTACTTAATTGCTTTCATTTTTTACCCTTCTTCTCATTATCCAATACTTTATATTCATCTAGCACAGCATGGCCGGTTTCCTTCGCAGTTTTCTTTACCACAGATTTGATACCAATATTTTCAATGTTAAATGCTGTAACACCGACATTGATTGCAGAATTCATAGCGTTGTCTGTAGCATGACCAGCATCCTCTCCATACCTAAGGAAAGAGAACAATTTTGTAGATTTGTAGACTTAGTATTTTAATCTTCATTGAATTCTTTTATTCTTTTGAGAGCCAAAATTCAGGTATTTCCAAAAAAAAAAAAAAAACCCCAAAAAACCCACAGTGCCCAAATGTCTAAAGAATATAATTAGAATTATTAGAATTTATGAAGCCATTTGAATAAAGGCTGCTCCTCTATCAGATCAATTGCTCTTTGAAAATACCAATATACTCCTTCTCTTTTTCTTCAAGAACACTTCCAGTCTTTCTCCCTTTTTCCCCTCCAATTTTGAAGAGTAAAAACCTATTTATAGAATGATAAGAAGGGAGGGGAGAGAAGTTTTGTGCAATCACCATGGGTTCTTTTTCACCTTAGTTCTTAGGTAAAATTCCTACACTCTCTATATAGAAAGCCAACTGTATCCCAGGCTGCATCCAAAGCAGCATGGCCAGCAGGAGATTCTCCCCCTCTCCTCTTCTCTTCTGAGACCCCCACCTGGAATGCTGCATCATACAGAACTCCAAAAGGGTCAACAAAACTATCTTGAGGACACAATGAAAATTATGAAGCGATAAAAACCTTTGTTCTCTCCCATGGGCTGTGAGTCCAGCTTCTTTGTACTTTAGTGGGCAAGTTGGCAGTCTCACACTAAGGACTCAGTTGTGAACAGAGAACACAATGAAGGAGGACAAGAGCACAGTGAGAGCAGTAACTTCAACTGTTCTGGCTAGCCAGACATTTCTCCAGACAGCACTGCACTCAGACAAACCAGGGCAAAGGGAAGTATTCCTGGCAGCATCAGAATCCCAGCAGTTAGCAGAGTTACTTTTTCTCTGTGGTTGTTACAACAAGAGGTTCTTTGAGGACCTCAAGATAGAGAGAAGCAAAGAATATCAAAGAACCCAAAAAATCTATAATATATCAGTAAAGCAGCCAGAGCGTGTGGTTGGAACTAACAATGAGACCGAATAAAAAGAAGTTGTGGGTTTTTTGTTTTGCCTTTAATTCTCTGATAGAGCAACAGCCTTGAATCATCAACATTGGATTTGCAGGACAAAGAATTAATCTCACAGCAGATGTATCTGTCAGTTCGATTAGTTTGTCAATTTGATTATATTCATGTCAGGAACATCATAAGCCAGTACAGCACCAGTAAAATAAGTAACCTCATTTAAAGTACGATTGTAGCTTATCCAGTACAGTAAGAGTGACAACTTCCTAATGTCCGATAACTAATTTTTTAGTTTGTCTGCCTGAAGTGCATAATTTTTAACTGTTTTTTAAAAAATTGTGCAGATATATACACTGCATTTATTTAAATAGTTTTAAAAAAAGTTAGTAGCATGGGACTTTGGCAGACACATTACTTCTGAAGCTACATTTTCCCACCCATTCTAATCCACATGCATATGATGAGCATCTCTTTAAAATTCCATCCACAAGGGTACTGCAGCTAAATTTTAGCCTTTTAAAAATTTTATTTAGAGACACTGATGGTGCTCCTTTAGCTTTGTTTCCATTAAGTGGAATTTAGCTCATTCACTGGTATTTTGAGTGGCAGACATCTTTGTCACTGAAATTAAAAAAAAAAAACAGCTTACAGAAGGGAGATTATGTAAAATTTTAATCTAATTATAAGGATAGATTTTAAAGATTCCATATCAAATATTTTCAATCATATTGCAGTTAGCTACAACAGGTAGTTACTTATTGTTTTTCACTCTTAGTGTCTGTTGTCTGCTGATCTCCATATTTCCTATATTTGTATCTAAAACAAAAACATTAACATGAATTTATGTGAAATGAGTACCAGTACAATTTCTCCTGACATTCCTACTGCAAAAAAAAACATTAGCAATAAACCACACCTGACTAGAACTTTGCTATTTAGCCTCCTATTTGAAACGCATCACAACACAATCCTGAATGCCAATCTGCTTAATACTGTATGCTGATGTTTATCTTGTTACCATTGGCTTGTAGCTTGCATGCACTTTCAGCAATCCTTTTAAATATCTCTTTTGCTACACTTATCACCAATTCCATTTAAACTGCTTGCTTCTTCTTACTCTTCACTTTCTATTAAATCTACTGCCTTTTTTCTGAGAGGTGCATTTCATGTTTCACAGTTACTTCAATATATTCCATTATTCTCCACATGCATACAGCTTTCATCTTTCCATCAACTTAGTATCATCATCTTAATCCCAAATGTTATTGTCCTCTTCTCCCACTATCTTCTTCTAAGAACATCTTTATTCTGCAAGTGAGACTGTTTTATTATTGCTATATTTACCTTAGATTTCCTTACAAAATTTTCTTAATTTTTGTACTGCCTTGCTTTAGCCAAACCTGCTGACAGGTGAGGTTCTTTTATTTTTTATAAATTTAGCTAAGTTTGCATAAATTCAGGATTAGAGCTCAGAGGTTTAAACCAGTAATTTTTTCATAATTATATTATATAATAGAGCAAAGATATAAATCTGAACATTGTTTGTAAGACAGCCTGAAGCTGTAATACTTCTACAAAGAACTAAAAAAATACTTCCTACAATTCCTCATTTCGGATTTTTGCATACAAGAGATGCCCATTACTGTGCACTTACCACCTTATCACATGCTACATAATTACAGCAAAGGAGGCATTTCAGTTAGCTTCCCTGCACTTTCATAAGCTTTTCTTGCCAGTATTCAGAGACAGTAACAGTGTGCTATAGAAGATGAAAACAATAAAAATGTTACTTACTTGTATTTGACTGTTTTTACAGTCTCAGTTGAAACACTTTTAGCAATGCACTTCGCTGCACTTTCTAAACCTTGCCACACTGTTGAAAACCCTGTAGAAACAATCAGCTTATTTCAGTTCATACCATTAAAAATATGTAATTTTTAAAAGTGTAGGGAATTTTTATTACCTTGAACTCCACTTGCTGCTACAACCAGAGCACCATCAAAAGTAGATTTTCCATCTTTATCTTTCTTTAGGGATTCTGGAACTAATTTGCTGCCATGCTTCTTCACGTGTGGAGCCAGCTCCTTTCCGACACAGCTTGCTATAGAACACACCCCTTCAACTAACATAAAACAACAGTATGCAGGTTATTTAGTGAGAACATAGAACATCCTTCTTTAAAAATCTTTAATCATAATTAACAGGAAGTTTCAGTGAAGTCTTAAGTGATGTTTCTATTTAAATACGCTTATATAAAAGACAGACTTTAATCCACATGTAAGTGCCCAACTGATACAAAGCAACTTTATTTTTCAGGTTCAACATAGCTGCAAGTCCTAAGAAACAAGTAACGTTGGCCTTGTGAATAATAAGTGCTTTAAAAGACATTTATACGCATCTCACACTCAAATTTCAACAAACTGTTTCCACTGCTTTCTTATCTCTAAATGGTAGATACAGAACAAGCTGCTGCTTTCCTGACTTGTCTTCTGTAGAAGTCTTTCTTACAAGCATTCCAACTCTTCAAAGTAGTTATATAAGATCAGCACAATTTAGTTTTAAACTTGGATGAGTCACTAGATGGTAAATATAAACTAATGTTTATATTTAAACATAATAAATAACAAAATTAAGTTACTGTGAGTTGTTAAGGTTCCCAGGCATCTCTGAATACCAGGCCATTTCTATTTTGATATTTGTACATAGTTAGATAGACTTGTTTCAGGTGTGCGTGTTTAAAAATATGCACACACACATTCTCTTGTTACTGTATGTTAGTAACCAGTGAGAGTAGAGGTTTAAAAAATATGGTTATCAACTTAAAAAAATAAGAGACAACATTTTGAATTAACTGTCTAAAACTTTCAAAAGCATGTCAAACTTAAGACTATACAGACTATTCTTTTAGGAAAGAAAAGGATGTCTCAGGGCCAAGTAATACATACTAGTCTTAAAGCACATCACTTGCAGGAGATAACTAGGTACAAACTACTGATCTCTGAATTTTATCAAGTCAGTAACTCCTCCAGTTTACTGGCTAGAGAAACCAGCTTGCATTTTATGAAGTTTTTATTATTTAAGACAAAAATATTCTATTCTATGAGATGAGATTTTTACCTAAGAATTGGCTGACTTTCACAGCTCCTCCAGTAGCCTGTTTTGCTACGTGAAGTCCCTTTGCTACAGTTGGGTTGACTTCCACAGGCTTTTCTTCTGGTTGAATGTGCTCTCGCAGTTTAGAAGCTCCTTTGTGAATAGCTTTACCCGTGTATTCTGCTCCTTTCATCAGGCCCCAGCTTACCCAAGATGCACCTTCAAGACAAAAATTGATTTTCTTAGTATGTACAATATTGTGGACTGTGATTCCTTCATCTATCCCTCCTCTGCCTCTGCAAAACAGGAAGGTCTGGAAACATTCCTGATTGGAGTCTGCAATTATATTTTCCCCTGAATGGGACAGCACAGAAGTCCTGCAGTAATTTCTGCACATATACCACCACTTTTTACGTTCATTTTATTTAAGTTTAATACAGCCAGCCCATATCCAAACGTCAGCCTGATTCAGATACTCAGTTTTTTCATGGATATGCCAGCACCAGCTCAGTTAGAATTTATAGAACTGCACATCTCAATACTATTGGCACTCAGGAAAACATACAAACCCAGCCCTTTAGCCCTCCTTGCAGATTCATATACAATCAGCTGTTGGTCATCAGTATATTCCAAAGGTTCTCAGAGGAAAAAAACCCCACATGTTTATCTGCAGAAATCACAACAGATGCCTACTGCAATATATGTTCATACAGGGGCAAAACTGTTCTGTCACAGTGGTTTGAGTCCCAGCAGGTGATATTCTAATAGAGTCAAATGAGAAGCCAAACTCATTTGCAATAAACAAACTGTTGGCAATGGATTTATATTCTGCATGGTTTTTTCAAAGGTCATCAAGGCATCCTCTAGAGGATCAACAATGGAACTAAGTGAACAACTACTTCTGATCATTCTGCTTCTATCAGCACCCATGCTTTTAGGTGAAAATATGTTTAAATGTCACTAACATTGGTTTCTGTTCAACACAAATCCCCTTATTACAGCTGTACCTGACAAGATTCCATGGGCAACTTTCTCACTCCATTCTGGTAACTCTTTCTGATCTTCTGCTTCTTCAGGTTGTGGCTGGATATGTACAGTCTGAGGCAAGTGAATTGCATCACTAGAGGCTTCAGAAGGCTGACAAGTGAAAGCAAACACCTGAGCATCTTGCAACTTTGCAACCTATCATCAGTATTTCTGGTTTAGATCATACACATACACATCCACTGTGGAATAATACTAAAGTTCTGCATGCCTTGGCTAAGTGTACAGAAACTCAAGCTAAATTTAACACTCAATGACTTTTTCCACAAAAATTTTAGACAACCAAAAAAGCTTACCAGGCAGGTCAGCTTTTTTGTACACTTTTCTGATCCAGCTACAATGAAAAGGTTTGCTTGCCAATGCAGCCATATGGCCAAATAACTAAGCAGGGAAAATTTACACTACTAGATCACCAGCAAAACAGATAAGAGACTGTCCATCTCCCATTTTTATCTTCTCACACAGAAGTCAACTGTTTTGTTATTCAGCATGGGAACTGCAATCTTTGTTTAGAGAATCCAGCTACACTAAAGGAATGCAGCTGTTGAGATTGTGTTGTTCCTCATTCTTTCCTCCCAAATTCAAAAATAAAGGAGATTATTCATGCTGTGTGCTGTTGCTGCTTTTTTAGACTGGCACAGCCAAGGAAAACATCAAACTGTGCACAATACTGACCCCTATTTAAGACTGGGTGAGCAGGTTCTTTGTTACTTCATGTCAAACTCTACTGTTTCTGGAGTAAATGTTAATCATTAAAACACAGCAACCACTACCACAGGCTGCTTAACACTTCTAAAATGTGTAACATCACTTTACACAGTTCACAGGCAAAACTTTAACTACAGAAACCTAAATAAATTGCAATAGGTTTAAGTTTTTTTTAAGAGAACTTTTCCAATGTAAAAGTAAATAAACCCCTCAAGCATTTCAAAGATTGAAAGCACTGCTAGTTAATGACAGAAAGAAAAAACATTTTTGTTTAGTCTAGAAGAGTGTAAATGAGAGCATTTATAGATTAAACTCACAGGAAGATCAGAATACATAATACAGAACAGTATTTGCTATTACAGGGAATTCTTAAATTCCCCTGAAATATTTACTGCATATAAAAGCAGGGTATTGCACATGTTGTATGTTGTAGTAAAACCAACATTAACAGGAAAGAGTAGATGAAATCTTAGGAGGTTGCTACCCAGAAGGTAAACAATGTATCACTGACATGTACTACATCATCATTTACTGCTTGACAGCAAGGTGAAATCTCAGGGTTCAAGAAATGTCTTCAGCATGTGACCAAAACACTCTGAGGGCTGAGCAGGAGAAATTACCTCAATGAACAGCTATAGGTAAAAAAACAAACAAAAAAACCTATCAAAAAACCCAGACTATGTTCCAGATGTAATTTAGTTATGCCACAGCTTGGGGCACTATAAAGAAAACCAGTCAACAAGACTTCTAAGATCTACTCTAAGGAGCAAAAATGGATTCTCTAATAAGACAACGGACTCAGTATTGTAATTATATTATGTATAGTTGTCAATTAGAAACTCACAATTACTATGTAAAACAGACACATTAAATGGCCATCAGACTAGGCTTTGGAATACTTGTGATATATCACAGTTTTTAAGACTTCAGAAATATGCTGATTTGAAATGCTTACGGCAGGCTGCAGTAACAGAATTCATGTTTGACAAGAAACCAAACAACAACACAAAAAAGCCATCCAACAAAAAAAATAACCACAGGACACAGCATACACAGCTGCTGTCAATCAAATCAGCAATTCTAACATGCATTTCTGTGACTTTTTTTTTTTACTATAGGATTTTGGAATGTCCTGGGATTTACCTGGACTTTGTGGCCAGACCTCTGTTTAAATTTATCTTCAAAATGTGCTCTCATAGTTGCTGGGAGCTCTGAAGGTAACCCTACTCTCTCATGGGATCCTGGCACCTGTGACATCGCATCAGGGAACATTAACAAAAACACAAAGTTTTAGGAAAACTTTGGAACTAATAAGATATCCAATTTGAACTACTTCTATGCAGGAAAAATGACAGAATTTTATCCAGTGAGCGAATATCACATAATTCTGTAAGTACTTTCCTCTTCTAAGCAAAGTTAGTGGCCTCCTATGCTAGTGAAATTCTCTGCTGAACTCACCAGGATTTACACCCTAACAGAACTCCGCCCTCATGGGATGCTCCAAACTGGTCCTTCATCATCCATGAACTCAGCTTTTGGTGAATCAACAAAATTCTTGCATGAAAAGATTTAATCATGCTATAATCTTTTAAATAGCTATTGATCACCACTCTTCCTGAAATTATGCTCCAGGGCTCTTACAGTAATATTCTCCACTTTATTACAAATCACTGAATTTTATTGCACATTTTTTAGACTTTTTTTTTTTTGTTTTCTCTACCTGTCAACATCTTACTGCAATAAAGCACCAGATTCATCTACTTTGAGATCCCATTGGAAGGCAGATTTCTGAGGTACATACTATTTTCACAGATCTTCTCTGAAGCGGCTTAACATTTTTGAACTGTAAACATGTTTGGGCATGATATTCCAAGAATGCCATCATCAAAACTACATTGAGAGTTATGTGCATGTACACATAAGGAAAAGCATGCTTTCTCCTGAACACGTAATTTCATTCTGGGTCCTGTCTCTTTCAGAAAAATAGAGAAAATATAAAAAATGGTCTTGAACTCCACTCTGTGCTTAGAGTTTAGTATTTTAAAACTTCTGTTGTCTCATCTCACAGGATCTACAGTTTCATTACAATGCTGCTTTATCATGGCTACTTTATCTATTTCTCACAGATGAGCTTACCACCAAGACAAAAATCTGTCATTTTACACAACTAAATGTAAATGTGAGGATATATTGATGATTTATACCTTTCCTTATTGGCTTATAAAAGACTGCCCAGAAATTTACCTGGATTCGTAGGTCAGACATCTGTTTTAACAGATCCTCAAACAGCTCTCTGTCAGCTGCTGGAAGTTCTGAAGACAGCACTACTCCCACGTAGGACCCTGGTATCTGGGACATCGTGTCGGGGAACATGTAGACCCCAGTATTGCAGCACAGAACAGGAGACTGGGTACACATCAGAGGATACAACCAGTCACAAACCTAGGAAAAACAAGTACATGGAATCAAAGGATGATTTTAAAAAGAAAGATAGACAGAACATACTGAAACACACCATAAACTTGATTTTCCATAAAATTTCCAGTGGAACCTTCTAGTGAAAGGTATCCTGCTGATGACAGTGAGGGTGGAAATAAATTATCTTTATGGTCCTTTCCAACTCAAACTGTTTTATGATTCTATGATGAAAAATAAAAAGCCTTATACCATCCTGAACAAAAGAAAAACAATCCCCATGTGATTCTGGAACTATCATTCTTGATTAGTTCTGACAGTCTAATATAGAGAAAGTATTAATTTTCACAGGATAGAAGACTAGAATTCAGGATGGTACTCTCTTAACTGAGTTCTCATCTTGAGGCCCAAATGAAAAGAACTGCCAAACAAGTCAGGATTCACAGTGCCTGTACCACTCTGGAGATCTCAGGACAGGTTTACATGACAGGACAAATAGAAATGCATGGCTGTCGCTGGCCTACTATTGAAGACACCTAACATGAGTGGAGCTGAACCAGTAGACCCCAGATCAGGATCCAACAGACCCCAAACCAGCCAATCTTAGCTGTAACAAGAAGATCTAGAGTCAGAATCCAGACCAGAAATATTATGTTCATTACAGAACATGCCCACATGACAAAAGTAAGGACTGAAAAAGTACAAATAATGCATCTTTTTTATCTGTAGTACCGAGTCTGGATTAACATGGACTCTCAAATTCCAAATTATCAGTTGTAACTGCAATACCTTATAACTAATTAACAATGAAGTGGGTAGCACCTAATCCCATTTCATCCTGATTTGTTACAACAGGTGAATCAAAATGTCTTCTCTACATGAAAAAATAAGTCAATTTTATGAAATGGAAAGACATGTTAAGTCAAGTCCTTTACATACTAGAATTCACCAGAACAGTGAGCACTTGAAAACCTTGGGAAGACACAGAGGTGCTTTCCACAGAAAGAGTTGTAGAAGTGTGTACCTGCAGAAAACCATTTCTGCAGCACCTGTAACATCCTTCATTTTATCACAGGGATGTTTAAGCTCACAAGAGCAAGAACCTAAGAAGATTTCCTGTTAGAGCTTTGTGACAGTTTTAATTAAAGGAGAAAATTATTTTCCTGTTACCTGAAGAAATGCCGGTGGACGATTCCGAGCAGCTTCACTATCTGTATCCAAGAACTTGACGATGCGCAGATATCCAGGATATGAAGGAGCACTAACCTGCCCATCAGGAGTCACAAAAAATATCTGTACTCCTTGGGGAATCAAGATCAGCTCATCTGCATCCACTCCCAGGTTTTCCAGGGGAGGTGGCTGAGTACATTTGTTGTTGTAGTAGTCCTCACTGACAGAAGAAAACTCCCCAGAGTCTGTGCCATAGGACACAGTAAAGTGGCCATTGGTAGCTTGAGGAGTATAGGCAGGAGGTGCTTCATTTGGCAGACAAAGAGGTTTTGCAGATGATGGACTCATAGCTGGAATTTGCCCCTGACTCACAGATGCAACACTTCCATCTGCTGCAGGCAACTGACTTGGAACAAGCAGAGAATTAGGGGGAGGGGGTCTTTCTGGCTTTTCTTTGGAAGGAATGGAGGGGTATAATTTGGGCACCCCAGGAAGGGTATCCATCATAGCAGGAGATGCTTGTGCTGGTGGGGTGTTTTGCTCTAGACTGCCGAGTCGAGCACGAACATTTTGCAGGGTTTCTCTCATCTTCTGTTGCATTTGCCTGGCAGACTCCCACTGGGACCCTGCACACTCAGGACCCTCTGATGGAATGCTAACTCCTCGGAGCAAGTGGTTAAGCCCTTGCTCATAGTAACTTCTTGCCTCTTCCTTCTGACCCAGTTCATCTGTATTCAGTCCTTTATTGATAAAAATAAAGGCTTTCCTGTACTCTTCATTAATGGCTTTAATATTTGCATCTGCTTGCATAACCGGATCCGGCAGTTGTTCCATTACTGCAAATTGGAATAAAAATCAATAAGAATATACAGAGAGAAAGCCAAACAATGTTTACCTTAGAATAAAATGTCTTCTTAATGATGACCCTACTGCCTGTATTAGCAGAAATCTATCTAGTTGCTTGGAACAGTGTCTGATATGTTATCTCCTAATAACATTCAGATTCAGCTGACATGATTCCAAGACAGCAAGGAATCTAAAACCATCAAATATAGTTGCATCACAGATATTTATTTCTTAATAATTAAACATCAGAAGAACATGGGCGTGCCTGATACTAAATTTTTCATCTTCAAGATCAGTAGCAAACAAGAGGAATAAACAACTAACTTTAAAAAAAAATCTAACTTTCCCAAAAATATCTCTAAGGTTTTAAAAAATTCAGTTACCATTTTGTCTACTTAAATAAAGGCTGAACTTTCAAACAGTATATTTCCATTTGAATAATTTAAGAGAAAGCACTCAACAGATTTTTAGATCTCGATCAACTAACATGAACAAACAAAACTGTGATATGCTTTGAACAGTTAAAGCTGTGCTTTACAAAATAAAAACATGGAATTAATTATTTCCTTTACAGTGAGAAAAGGCAACTGGTGTTTTACAATCCTTGTACCCCTAGTGCAAAAAATTCAAAGTTCCAACATGTACAAAAGTTTGCAGATTCTAAGTCTGTTTCAGAATGTATTCCTCAAAATGCCTGATGTATTTCAGCTGAAGTGTGGAAAAGAATCCAGAAGGCTTGTTTGAATTCTAAAATTTGTTAACTCATTGTTTTAACTGTACACAGATTGTCGGTCTTGGCCAAACACAGGAAATACAAATAATTAATTCAAATGAATTTGGGTTTGGTTTGGGTTTTATTGCTAGCAGCCTTGAGAGGAAATGCAGGCAATTATACTAGAAGAGAATAACGATCAAACAAAAATGGGATACTGTATTAAATTAAAGAGCAGATATTTTCAAGCAAAACCGTGATTCTCTGCAGTAAGGGAGTTGAAAGAAAGGAAACATCTGTCAATCACAATGATATTAAGCCACAGAAAACATGGGGTAAGTAAAATACAAAGTGCAAGACTGAAAATACATCCATTACATGGGCAGAAGCATTAACATCATGGTACAGAGCTTTGGTGAGAATTCACACACTGAGCCACATCCAAGGAAGCTGTGCCAGAAGAGGAAGAGGTGGGCAGGTTTTTTCTCTGATGAATCAATCACTCTTCCCTAGAAAGGTGTAGGTTTGGCTTACCAAGGCAATACAACAAAGGCTAAGAGATTGGATTAGTCTCTACAAATATAATGGGTGAAAAGAAGAAAGGAGATCAGTAATAATAAATAATTACTTGGAAAGAAAAAAGAATTAAATCCAAACTTCTAATAAAATCCTGAAATAGTACCTACATTTAAGTTTACTTAATGCCTCTTCTTGTTTTAGACTATCAACAAACTAAATAAAAAAATAATCTGGAAAATATCCTCCCTCTATTCCAACAAAAACGAAGAAACTTACAAAGTGCAGGTCATGAAAACATTTTAAAGAGGCAAAGAATACTGTGTTCTGCTCCCACACTCTATAATGAAAATGCAGAGAGCATTTAGGTAACTGATGCATCTGCAGTCACACAACAGAAATGCCGTGTAATCTGGGAGGCATCTGTTTTTGTGATGCTACAGAATCCAATTTCACATAAAGTCAAGATGAGTGGTCTCAGTACAACAACAGATACATAGCTCAGAATAAAACAGAGAAGTCAGCCCAGTGGAGTGGGTCAGCAGCAGCTCAAGCCACCAGGTTCACTGCCCATCATGCAGCAAATTTTGGGCTAGAGGAGAGTTTGCTGATTGAATGCAGTCACTTGTTGCCAAGAGGCTCAGCATCTTTAAGCTAAAGAACCCTGGCATAAGTGTGTATTTACTAACCACCAAGGACATCAGCTTTAGAAGTTAAGAGTATGCTCCTGACCGGCACAACAGCAAACACGCAGAGTAAAAGCAATTGGAAAGAACGCCTTACTAGGTTGTGTATATAGGTGGATCCTTACAGCAGAAAAACCTGGTGACAGCCAAAGCACATCACTGTGTATCAACACTTGTACTTACTATTGAAAAATCCACTTTTCCTTTTAATTAGGGTATGAAGATGAAAACCAATTTAACAGTAAAGACTCTGATTTGAGAATTGTAGGTTCTTAAAACACAGAAAATGTTTAGAAGACTGAGAAGGATGGACAAGTTTAATCTATCATCACCATTTACTTTTCTATTGAGCAAAATGTAGTGATTTAAGATTTTTTGTGCCTGTATCCCCAAGCCTGTATAAAGTCCTTTCTCAAGGCTTGAAGTAAATGATTCATTTGTGTGAGCACAATTGCAGTACAAGCCCCCTTTGACCCATGTTTATTGATTTGGGGTTTTTTTCTGGGTGAGGCTAATGCAAAGATACTTTACAGGTTTCAAATAATCCTTTTGCTAGTGATTGTTAGCATATAACAAGAAGTGACATCAAGTAAAATCCTAACTACATTTCAACTTAATATTTAATTCATTTACTCTTCACTGTATAGTTCTCATACTGACAACTGCACTGTTCTTGCTAAAGCTCAGTCTTTAATGACACTGGAAAAGCTCTGAAGGGAAATGGAGATGTCAGCACCATCAGTGTCCACAGAGCACTGGTGCACAGCACAGCCACAAAAGCTGGCTCAGGAACTCTGATTGTCCGAAACATCCCAAGTTTGCAGTACATGTGCAGCACAGTCACCTCCAAATAATGCATCTGGTTGGCAGAGCACTTGGAAATGGAGGAAGGACATCACAGTGGATTTCAAGCTAAACATATGAGAACTAAAAGTTCTCACTAAACTAAACTTTCATTCTTTCATGAACTAAAATTTCATTCTTTCTTAGTAATTGTTTACAACTAATACAAAAGAATGGATGGTATTAAATAAGCTTATCTAATTGCTCCCTCACAATACAAAAATAAATATTATCTGAAAGAGAACATTTAAATAGCAATCTAATCATATCCAAGGAATATACTTTTTCACTTTTTTAAATGTACAATCTTAATATAGTATTTTAGTGTCCTGCATGTTTTAATATTTATCTGTATATATTTAAATATTTACTCCTGTAATACTTATTACAGGAGTAATCCACTCCTGTATAATGCTGAATCTCATTTCCTCTGTTTTAAAGCTGTAATGAATGGGATAATGTGTATTACAATACTGAGAGCACTGCCAGCTAATCTTTGGTCCTATGGCCTGTTCAGATCAGCCCAGATCTGTACCATTTTGTGTTAATTAAGATTCAGAGGAACTTTGTCTGAGAGAAAGACAGTCCAAAATTGAGGCAAGAGCTAAAGGGCACTGTAAATAATCACAGATCAGTCGAGCACTTGAGCCCTTCTTCTTCTATCAGTACAGATATACTCTGTGGTTTTAAGTGACTTGACCAAAGGAGGCTACAGTGCAACAATGAAACTTGAGTTTAATTTGATATTGTAAGCTACCTCTCACCCATCCTTCCTCTGAAGCAGGAAAGTCCACTCCATTAAAAAGTAATGTATATTAACAAAAATACAGGTCAATGGTGGATCTCACTGCTAGACTGTAAACATGAAGTCTAAGGCTTATTAAGAGGATTAAAGAGCCTGACTGACAGAGGCAGATACACTTGCCAACTCGCTATTCTTGAAGGAGAGTAGGGGAGGAAAATGCAAATCAAATATTAAAAAAACCCAAACTAAAACACGCGTAATCCAAGAGTTCTTCTTATTTGTAAAACTGTTTTTCTCTCAGCCACCAACTACGAAGTACCATGCAAACACAATTGTTTCAGCCTTATTTTGATATGAAAAGAGCAAGTAAGAAAGTATTAGTAACTTTCAAGAATTGAAAGAATTAAATGGTATCTAGACTATAAACTAATACAAGCCAGGTACTTGCTAAGAAATTTACCTTTTTATGCTTTTAGCTTATTTAGGTTGTTTAAAGAAGCCTTTAATTTTTTCATTAAGTGGCGGCCTACTCCTAGTTTTTAAGGAAAGAAAAAAAATTTGTCATACTAGATAGTATCACAGACTAGACAACAGAAAGAGTTAGTGCTATTAAAGTAATTCTTCCTCTCAAAATTACCAAACACTTCAGTAAACTGCCATCCTCTGACATCTCAAACTACACCTTCTTCTCAGGCTGGTATCCTAGCACCTACATTCACTCAGCACGTCTAATTTTCCTCATCTACTGCAGCTTTAAGATTATTTCTGTCCAAATAAAAGAGCTTCCTTCTTGACTCCTCGGTCTGCACCTCCATCACATGCTGTCACCACAGAGCTTCCAGGCCCCGGGTGCCTACTTGTCACTTCTCTAAAAGAGAAAGCAGAGAACCAGGAGGGCAGACAATGCCCTTCATCTCGCAGCTGCGCTGCCCGGCACTGACGCTTGCCGCAGCACCGAAGTACAAAGACATCGTACTACCATTCCAAAACATTGCAAGATCGTCATGGAAAATTCAGTGTTATGTAAGACTGCTATTTAATACTATTTCATTAGCTATGTGTGCATGCCGGTTTCTGATCTCTACCAACGTTTTAGCAGATTCAAGAAACTCCAACCGGTCTGACACGAATCCTTTAAAAACAAAACAAACAAGACAAAATAAAAGGAGCACCTCTCCGAAGTACTCTGACAAATAACCCCTCAAGACATTCAATACATTATTTACCACCAGGGTCACCTCAACCTGCCCAGATCCCGGCCCTCCCCGCCTCTCCCTCCCACCACCTGCCCGCGGGGGCTCCCGGCTCTCCGGCGGCCGCTGCCCGGCCTCGGCCCGCTCCGGTGCCTCCCCCTGGTGCCTCCCGCTGCCCGCTACAACCAGCGCCCCCCGGCTCCGCAGGGACCCCCGACAGCCCGGCGGGGCCCGACCCCGCGCCCGCCTCACCGAGCCGGGAGCCTCCACACCGCGCCGAGCCCGGCCCGGCCCGGCCCCGCCTGCGCCACCGCCCCCGCCCGGGTCAGGCGCAGCGGGCGGGGCCGAAGGGTCGCGGCTGTGGCGTCACCCGGCGCGGGCCGGCCTTGGCCCGGGGCGGAGCTTCATCATCCGATAAAGAACGCTGGAGTGTGCAGTTTGTCCTGGTTTTGGTGTTGGTTTTTTTTCTGTTTTCTGTTTGTCTGTTTGTATTTTTGATATTTTGGAGTGTTGCTTGTTTGTCTGTTTTTGTGAGTTGGGTTTTTGTTGTTTGTTTTGTTTTGGGGTTTTTAGGGGGACAGGGTTGGAAGGGTTCTACACAGAATATTAAAAATGCAAAATTGGAAATGCGGAGTTAGCAGCGCGTCTCATACGGTATTCATACTTCCTTTTTTTTTTCTTTTTTTTTTTCCTCTTTTTTTAATGCTCCTGATGTTTAGGAGGAGCAGAGGTGTGTGCATGTTGATTTCACTTCACTATAAAGTAATTTCGCTGGAATATGGAAGATCGCTTCTCTTTTGACTTCTGGTTTCTGTGGCTCTCACCACCATCTACGATCAGCACATCAAACTGAAAAATAATGTATACCCCTAGTGATACCATGGGGGCTTTTTCCCTGTTGTTTTTCAGTAGCTGAGTGGCTTTGCCATTTGAAAGGAATTGAGGTAGTAATTTAAATCCATATATCTCTTCATCTTTTATTGAGAATCTGTAATTCTAGTTAGGTGCTCATGCGTGTACAAAAGCACATATGCCCAAATTCTAGTTGTGGAGTCAGTATGAATATACAAAAAAATGGAAAAATAAGACCCAGAAGCTATCATTCTGAAGTCTCCCCTTTCATATCATATTTTCACATTTCATTTTGACTGCTACTCTAATTGTGCCGAAGAGGCAGGCTGCACTGGGCAAGGTTGCTCTTCCAAAGGTGGCTGTCTCCAGGTGAGACTTATTTACCAGCCAGGGCAAGCTGGAGCTGGTTGTTGCCCTAAGTCCTGGGCTGTGGGAAGGGGTAGATGAACTTGTGCACTGGTGCTGTGAAAAAACAAAAGGAAAAATTACCTCACTAAACATCCAGCACTTGCTTTAGAACATGAACACTCATAATTTCGGTCAAACTTCCAAGTGTTCATTGAAACAGCTGCTCCATTGAAACAGCTGCTCAAATTACTGGATATAATCTGGCATATATTACTGATTTGCAGTTTTGATCATCAATGCTAAAATTCTTCTGCAGCTTGACTTCCAAGTGGAAAATTTCTAGCCTGGTTAGATCTAGCAAAGGTGCATTCCATGGTGCATGACTCTTTTATCTGTGCTATCTCTTCCAGAACTTGCTAGGTTCCAGCCTGTTAAGGCTCACTGACTTGCTTTCTGAGGTACTGTGTCTGTATATGACTGTGTTCATTGTTTAACACGCTTAGGACCACAGATCATAAGAAATTCATAGTAAATATTGACTTTACATAGTGGCAGCCCTGCCCAGCCCTTTGACAGGTGGGTTTACCTCTAAGATTCATTTAGCTCCAAAGTATCTTTGGAAATTTGTCACACATTGAGGTTTCTAGCATAACATTTTTCTTGGAATTCTGTGTTGCAAACTTTTCATGTGCCTGCTCTTCAGTCCTTTTCCTACTGACAAGAAACAGAGAGCAGCCTGAAAGAGAAAAAGTTGTCCACACATCAGGGAGAGTTCCTCTTTCCAAACTGCGGTGAGGACAATTTTTGCACGTGAAGCAGTGTGTGGCGAGATAAGGGTTTGGGCTGGTGGAGAGGACCCTAAACATTTCTTTAAGCAGATGGCACATTGTGCTCAGGTAACCAGATGTTACTGCATTATGCTATGCCTGTATATGCAAAGCTTACAAGGAAGTAAAGAAATATTTTATTACAAAAAGTGACACTCTCTTTTGAAGCAGGGCCACAAGACAATAGAAGGACTTTTAAAGGTTTTTAACCATGCAGGGGGTACCTTTGCCAACGTTGTTTTGTGGGAGCAGACCTTGCGAGTCCAGAAGTTGATGAGGGGCACAGCAGTGTCAGAAGCAAGGGAGGGGTGAGCTGGACAGCTGAGTACCCAGGCTGTGCTCCGAGCTGTTATAGGAACACTTGGGCACATGTGCCCTGACAGCCTTTCCTTCCACCAGACACTGCTCTGCTGTATCACCCCCACCTCACTTGTCAATTTATATAAGCCCCAGTACTTTTGCTTTAAGTCAGAATTAGACTGAGGGTTGAATTGCTACCATGACATGTTCCCTCCTACAGCTATAGAAATAAACTGCTTTTGCCTCACCTGAATCTGCAAATTTTAAACTGTCTGGTTTTTTTGCAAGTCTTCAACCTCATTTGTAAAAGCTGTATCTTTAGTGATTTCAATCTCAACATCAACTGTGGGCTTGTTTAATTTTTGTCTACGCTTTCATAAAAATAATTTCCCCCAAATATCTCCTTTTTATACTTTAATAACATAAAGTTCTATGCAAGCTAGGCATTATCTGTGAATATATCTGTATTAAGGTATATAGGCATGTATATAGGTATATAGGCAGGTATATAGATATATTCTTTCTAAGCTGCTTAAGCATCACAAACAGTGAAATCATTGAGGGATCTCAGACTGATCTGTAAATGCTAACAAACCTTGGAGAGTGACGCTGTGAGTAAAAATGATGTGAGAATTCTCCCAAACCACATAGTTGAATGCAAATAAATTTCATTGACTCATGCCAAATGCCAGTACAACTGGAACCTGGTTACACATCTGATGGGAATCAGGGTGCATGGACAGAGTGCTTTAAGTCAGCAGCCCCTGAATCACTGAAGAAAGCAAAATAAATCACTGTTGTGTGGATACAACAGAATATGTAATTATTCCACAGCTCCTAACAATAGTAAAAAGTTTTGTGGTAGATGAATAGATGATCTCACTGTGATTATTACCTTTTTTCTGACTTCAAACTCCATAATCATTTGCAGAAAAAATATACTGAGGCCAAGCAAGGAAACAGCAATAAGAGCTGTCTGACAAAGGTAATATTGCACCTTTTTGAAATTATGCCAGCCACTGACCTCAGACTGAACTGGCACTTTGTTAAGGTGCAAGAACACATCTTCAACATCTCTGTGCAGTGTTAACAGCCTTGGGCTACGAGCAGGGGTAATGCACTTAGAGCAGACAAGTATGAAACATCTGGAAAGGCACCCAATTCCTGAGATGATCCCATTTGGGATGGCCAGTCCCAAAGGGTTTTGGAATAACCTGACTGTTACCAGTATAGCCCTGAGAAGAGGGAGGCTCTAGTTCAAAGAAACAGATCCAGGTCAGGACAGCATCTGTGCACTGCATTTGGCCATGTGCCAGGCTGCTGCCACCTTCTGCAAGTTTTTCCCTGCCTTTTGCTGGAAGCACTTATTTGCATGTGTGTAATCACTAAATGCTGTCTCCCCGGTCTGCTGTATTCTTGTGTTGTACCTACAGAGCAAACACAGAAAACCAAGACCTTTTTATGGGACCCCAGATTTAACATTTCTGACTGTCAGAGATAATACAAACATGGTCCTCAAGTTCAGCGTAGGGAAAATGTTTCTGGAAAAGGATCAGTGTGCTCTTGGAGGGTCTGCTAATGGGAATAGCAATGAGAGAGACAGATGATGGGCCAGCTTAAGTTGACTGGGAGTTTGTTTATTCAGCAATACATAAAACGAGTTGACAAAAATGGTCAAAAGTGGAAAAACCAGGGAAAAAATCTGGCTCTGTAAAGACTAGTGGTAACAAAGCTCTTCTCTTGGATGGTTTATGGGTGCTGTGACAGACTCACAGCAAAGCTGGGCACCACACTACTCAAGTTATTCTCACATGTTGATACAATATTGAGATGCTGGTTGTTCAGTTCAGAGGAAGAATAAATTCAAATGCTGATGGAGTGAGTATTCCATCATGCTTTCTTTGTGGCACTTGGAATAGTGGATGCTTTATTAGATAAGAACTATATGTTTTCCAGAGTGATGTGACATACTGCTAGACTGCAGAAAGCAGCAGAGATGTTGAAATATTTTTCTTTCGGCACCAAAGTTGGAAAAGTGTGATGCTGTCAAAAAAGAGAGACTATTGTTAGGCACTTTGCACTTCATAAGTGCAGGAATGAAACTGTATACAGCTAATAAAGAATACTGAATTATGACATTTATCCTGGGTTTCTTGGTTGTTGTTTTACAGGTTTTTTGAAGAGGGTGGAAGGCTACACAGGAGATTAAAAATGCAAGATTGAAAGTGCAGAGTTAGAAAGCAGTGCTTCTCATAATTAATCCATAATTAAACATATTTTTTAATACTCTTGATGTTTAGGAGAAACAGAGGTCTGCATGTTGATAGCGCTTCACCATAAATTACTTTCTCTGGGAACATGAAAGGTAACTTCTGTCTTCTGGTTTCTGTGGCTCACACCACAATCAAGCACTAATATGTCAAACTGAAAACTAATTATAGCATCAGTAAAATTAAGTGTTGTTTTTCCCATGTTATTCAATGTCCAAGTGGCTTTGCCTTTGTGATAACTTGAGTTAGTAATTTGATTGCATGCAGTCTCTTTGTCTTTTAATAAGAAGCTGTAATTCTAATTAGCTGTGTCTGAGAGTGTGTATGCGTGTACAAATGCACATAAACCCAAACTTTATAAAATTATATTGGCAGAATTAGGGCCTTGTAATATGTAAGATGTGATATGTATGCGGTAAGAATAAATGTAATCAAGATTTTGATGTAAGAAATTAATTTCATTTTAAGATTAAATTTAATCAAGAAATTTAATGTAAGAATAAATTTCATCAAGATTTTGCTACAGATGATGTGGGGGAACATCTGTTTTCCCCATGATTTAGATGAGGCAATCTGTGACCCTGCCCATGGAAGTTCTAGGTCATCTTCTTGTAGTCTCAGCTCTTCACAATTTGAAGAGATATGCTGATATTGTATAGCTAGATGGCAGCATTCACATTGCTTTGAGAAAAACTGTAGTTATTTGTATGATTGGCTGCTCTGTTACAGTGAAATGGCACGGTCCTATTCTGAAATGTGCTGCCTGAGAATGGCTGAATAACACATTTGAAAATCTGACCATTTCATTTAGGTGTCTGAATTGGAGGTTTATACTTTGGCCTCACAGATAAAGAGTATGAAATGTAGTACTTACCCATTTATCTAAAAGGATGAAAATTTGATGATGGGCATGTTTAGCCTGAAATCAGGCTTTGTTGTGTCTTATACGAGATTCCACTTACGTGAGACTTTTGTATCATTAAACAACCTACAAGCTTGTTTGGATGATGCAGAAAATTACTTCGCTTCTGTTACAGAACAAAATACTTACTCATCAAAGTCTTTATGAATGTCCAACAAGCTCCTCTTATCATCTATCCCAAGCCTTACCAATCTCCTCAAGTATAACCCCACCACCTCTTTCCTTGCCCTGTAAAGGGACAAGGACACCTTTCACAACCTTAGCCCTTTTTTCTCCCTACTTTTTGAAGATGCTTATTTTTCTAGTCCAGGCTACTAGACACACAAGCATCCTGTCCCTAACATGTCAGCCCACATGAAGGTGAGCCTTGGAAGACCCAGGACGGGGAGACTTGGCCCTCCTGGCTCACACAACCCAAGACATACACAGAACACTACTGTGAGCAAAGTTTTGGCTGTCTCCACCTTGTCCTTCCAGGTTTCTGCGGGATGACCTGAGCCCTGGGGCTCATTTGCTAAAAGACTGCTTTGCAATTATATGCAGCTTTGGGTGCCCAATGTTCTATGAGAAATAGATTTTGATTGCACTCAGCTGTAGACCAGAGTGAGCTGCAAAGGGCTGAGTGCCCAAAAAACACAGAGGAGTGAGAGCAGGGAGGTGAGCGTTATGGGTGGTAAGAAGGAGACAAATAGGCATGGACAATAGTTCTGTGCAGCACAGACAGTACTTTGTAAATCAAAGTAAAGGCTTTGACACCATTGCCCACAGCATTCTCCTGGAGAAACTGGCTGCTCATGGTTTGGACACTGGGTAAAAGCCTGGCCAGCTGCTTGGGCCCAGAAAGTGGTGGTGAGTGGAGCTACATCCAGCTGGCAGCCAGTCACTAATGGTGTTCCCCAGGGCTCAGGACAAGGGATCCAGTGTCCCCTCAGTTTGCAGATGACACCAAATCAGGCAGGGCTGTTGGCTGCTGGAGGGCAGGAGGGCTCTGCAGAGGGATCTGCAGGCTGGATCCAAAGGGCTGAGGTCAATTGTGTGAGGTTCAACAAGGCAAAGTGCTGGGTGCTGCACCTGGGTCACAACAATCCCAAGTTATAAGAAGGAACCTTTAGGATTGTGCTGACCTGATCTGGAGGCACAATGAGATCCTGGCATTGTCTTTTCTGCTAAGCTGTTGCTGTGGCCTCAGCAATCAAAACAGGATGGAATTTATCTCTGCTACCACAGTTCAATTATTTATGTATTTCAGCTAACTGTCCTTGGAGAAGCTATTGAAAGATTGGAAGAACCTTTTCTGCTGCTCTCTGTACATTTTTATCTCTTGTTTGCAGACTAAACTGCAGAAAAGAAAGCAGGATGGCATTGTAATGCACAGAGGTTTGAGCCTGAAATGAATACTGAAGTGAAAAATAAGGCTTTGTTAGCATCTGTACTGCAAACTAATGGATAGCAGAGAGATACTTACACCTATTTTCAATATTTCTGCGTAACACTGAAGGTTGTACTGTGGCCATATCTGCTTGAAGTCATAATGTAAAATGTAAGCATGATTTTATTAGCTAGAATGCACCATTAGGTTTCAATTCAGTAATTCTGCATTTACAGCCTTGTTTTGACTGCATTACTTGCTAACCCATAGACCAAAAACTTCCTGAATTTTTTTTTTGATTTCTGTAAATCCAATGCCTATGCTCTTTATTTTATGAGAAATTTTTTATATTTACTAGTTTGATGGACAAAAACTGCCATCAGAAACTGACATAAAGCTCCAAAGTTTCTTAAAATGGGTAATATCAAGTAAATGTCAGTAAATCTCATAATGAACAGCTGTATAATATGGAACAATGGTCAATAGTTCATTCAATCTAATCATCAGAAGCAGTAAAAGTTGAATGAAAAAGCCACCTGAAAGTTCACAGCTCTGTTATTAATACTTAGGAAACTCAGTGAGGAGCCTTGACCTTGAATATACAGGTAAACATGCTAGGTAATACATTCGTTTGCAGTATTGAATTCATTTTTAAATTTGCCGAAACGTAGAGAAAAATGAGACAACACTGACACAGACACCTAAGTACTTCTAAAATGTGATGGACTGACTTGCCAGAAATGGACCTACATCTGTAGGATTCTGTCCAAGGGTCTAGAGAATATGACCTGCTAACCTCTGTGTTTATGCTAACTCCTCTTTCTTAGGTTAGGAGGCTGCATCCTTTACCCAGACATGTCTCATGGTTATTCCAGCTTGGATATTACAATATAAAAGTTGAACTTTAAGCAAAAGCTTAGTTTTTGTCTTTATGTTCTTCCTTAGGTAAACTGCCTAGTACAAGTGTTGGCAATTTGTTCCATTGTATAAAGAAGCTACAGTAAAATTACTGTTTTCTTCATTCAATCTTCTTGAATGAAGGAGAAATATGTATTAAATTTAGTGGACATGAAACTTTCCTGAAATGAAAGTGACATTTTTTCAACTTTCTTGAATTTATATTAAACTTCAGAATATTGCAATCGAAATATTTAAAATCTACTTTTTTTTTTTTTTTTTTTATAAAGGGAATACAAGGAAAACCCTTCTGGGTTTAAAACAAATTCCAATAACTATCACTGAAAACTCTTTAACCTACAAGATAAAGTATTGAAATGCAAGTAACAAGGTAATATCTCAATTACTACATTTTAATGAGTTTCATACTCTATTCCCTCAGTGCCTGAGACATTATTATATTCCAGAATGGTTTTTTATTACCTCAAATATTATTTATTTAATAAAATATTTAAGAAAACATAATATGCAGTTTAATTAAAGCTAAGGGGTTTTTTTATGTGCATCATCTCAATAAATGTTATTAAGGAATTAACCTGGCTTGAAGTCTCTATACCTGTAGGACCAAAACATCCTTCCACTTTGCCTCTTGCAGACCAAATGAACTGATAATCTTTTCACCCTTTGAGTACTCAGGAATTCATGCTGTTTGCATACTAGTGAAATGCAGAAAGGCCAAGGGCATAATGATCTTAACAGTCCTGGTTTAAAACCAACCAAACAAAAACAACACATGAAGAACTGTTTCTTTTTCTTTGATTTGACAGCTGTTTTAGTGCCTTTTATGCCATTTAAGGTAGGTTTCCATTATCTGCAGACTGATGGGGCAACAAACTGCAGCACAGAGCTGAGAAACTTGCTGAAATAGTCCTGCTGCCAGAGAAAATGCAGCACCACCAGTACCCGAAGGATTTAAAATACACCCTCTAGGCTGTTTCTATGGTGTGCAGTAGTTAGTTCATTGGTTTTGTTTGCGTAAGCTGACAAGAAGCAATAGGACATGGATCTCTCTGCAAAACTAAGGGGCTGTGAGAAAGGCACACTGCTGTGCACAGGGAGGCACCTGCATTTGGGCAAGGTGGCTTGCACCATCTGGGAAATGAACACTTCTGCACAGTTCCTGTACAGCAACTCACAGTGAAAGGTAAATTAGCTTTCCTCACAATGTGCCATGTTCCTCTTGGACTGTTCAAATGCTTACTTTGTTCTAAGTTAAAGAAAATGTGGTATTGAAGATACTCATTCTCTATGACTTGTTTGTACTTTTAAAGTGCTTTAAATTCAATACATATTTACTCAAGTGGAACTTGTTCCACTGTTCTTGTCAACTGCATGTATTTTGTAAGTAGTTTCAAGAGCTGCCTGAGTAAAAAAAATAGATACACAAGAGCAGAACATTGTTCTCCTGATTTAAGGATGGGTAGCTAAGTTGTTTATACCATTTCTTTGGCTTTTTGAAGCCTTTGTAAAAATTTAAAAAACCTTCCTGTATACTTTTTTGTCTGGTAGGCATGAAAACGTCAGTACATTAAAAATACTTTTGGAATTAAATTAAGGAGCCAGTTGCAACTTAAATCTGAGTTCATCCTTATTGAACTGAATTAACAGGACTACACACATTAGAGGTGAGACAACTTCTGGTTCTTTCTCTAGTTTGAAATACTTAAAGAGAACTTTTAGCCCCTCTGAAACATAGCACTCTCATTTTCTTGTATTCTGTCTCAGCTTTTGTAGTTACAGTAAAAGCAGCATTTTCTACAAATCAACTATTGCCCTGCACTTAATTTTCCCTTCTGGAAAAGATTATAGACGAAAAGATCTCAGAGATTAAACCTGAGTATATAACAAAAAGAAACCTTATGTAAAAAAACAAGTATGGTAGAAACCACATTTCCCTAATTACATGCATGGACTGCTCCCTCCTAAAAAAACATACTTGACTCTTGTAACCTTACTGAAAGTAATTCTATTCACTTGTTAGCCAGACTGACTACACTACCCTGTTTATTGGCACCTGATATTAAGATCATTGTATGGTCCCAGTTGTTAGTCTACGTTAAATGCACTCAAATAGAGTAAGACTCTGACACTACCATAAAGTCTTGATCCAAATTTTTAAAGAGACTGATGGACCAAGAGAAGTCAACATAAACCTGCTAGCAGGCTGATATCATATGCAAGGAAGAAACAAAAGACTGTGTATGACTGAAGTAATACCATACAGGTATGGAAAACTGAAATTTTGCTAAGAGTTCAGTGACAATCAGGACATTGCACTTCCTGTGCTCATGTAAGGGCTCTGGAGGGGAGAAGAGCCCACTCCAGCCTAATGCTTACGTACTCCTTCTGACTGTAAAGCAGAAAAACTTGATGAGGTAATGGGAAGGTTTATACAATTAAGAGCAATGGACCAACAAATGTTCATTGTCAACCTGGCTCAATCTAAAGCACCTCAGGCAGCCACATGGTATAGTTAAATCAAAAGTTGATTCAGAAATTTCTTGAACAAATTCTGTCATTAACTGCAGAAAAAACTAGCTAATCATCGTACAATAATACACTATTTAAGTCTGACTCCATGATTGATCAATTTACTTTGTGGACACATTCTACTTTGAAAATATAGAGTAAATGACATAAAATTTTATGAATAGAATATTTGTTTGTTAAATCATTTAATACAGTCATTAGAATCAGCAGCTAATCCCACCACTTTGCCACTCTTACAGGCACTTGCTGCTGTAAAGGCTGTTGCCATGTGTGTTCTTGGAGTACAAAGCACAGTGCAGGGCTTAGTGCTGGAAGTGCTAGCCTGAGCAAAGTATCCACTTTGTGCAGTAGCCCCCTTCTGAGGAGCAGCAGTGGTGGCTGCAGTTGGTGAGGGCTGGGAGCTCTGAAGCAGAAAAGGACATCTGTTCGTATCTTTTTATTCACTTTCTACAGAGCCCAGGAGGTGTCTCCCTGTGAGACCAGTACTATACACAGGTCTTCTGTGAAGCACTTGAAAACTGAAGTGTTTTTAAGTGTCCAGACAGAAAGAAGAAGGTATGCAGGGCCACCAAGCTGTCTTGTCACACTGGCTCCTGAGAAAGCCCAGGAGTGGTGGGGAGGTTCAGGCAGGCACTCCAGCACTGATCTCTGTCAAAGCAGCTGCATTTCTTGCACAAGTGACAGTCAGGATCAATAATTTGGAAAACTGCAGGAAGGTGTGTCTGCTGTAACAGTTGCAAATCTGCAGGAATGAGGCCCAGGTGATGTGGGGTGCCAGCTGTGCTGGGAGTAGCTGGGGTGTCAGGTAGTGGTGGCAGCTGTGAGAGTGCTGGGTGGCATGGAGGGTAATGGGGGAGCACCAGACAGGCAGCCAAGGACGGGACAGGGACAGGGACAGGGACAGGTAGGGTCCAGTCCAGCTCAGCTTGGTGTGTAAGGGCATAGGAGGATGTGTGTGAGATCTGGGGCAGGCATGTGCTATGGGAGCTCCTGCAACAGCAATTGCTTGAAAACTCATTAACTGCATCTTGCTTCACTCCTGCCAAGACCTAAAGAGCTAAAAATTTGTATTTCCCAGCCTCTTCCCATGATACATCCCACTGGCCTGGAGGGGGAGCTGCCTACACGGACCCTGCAGCTTTGAGGCAAGCGGCTCGTCCTCTATCAGCTGGAGAAGCTGATTTTCACAGCTCATCCTTTATCTGTAAAATCACTTGAGCTCTTCCTCAAAAATGGCTGAGTTTCTGTGATTCCTTTGTCTGGTATACACAGTTAATTAAAATCTCTGGGTGCAAAACTTTTTTGAATAAGTGTCCTAAATAAGTATTGCCAAAATGATTTTGAAACTGCTTATCTCCGTATTTTTTTCCCTAGCTTGTTTCCTTTGGAAAAAGGCATAAAAATAATGAATAATGTGATGATACCATCTTTTCTATTGCTTTAGTTTTCTAGATGTCAGTATTATCTGTTTCAGCAGTCATCATTGCACAGAGTAGACATAAACTCTCATTAGGAGATTGCATTACAGCTTAAATTACACTTATCCATCACCTTGAATTTGTTTGTATGTCCTTCAAGCAAATTCTAAGCCAAAAAATCAAATACCTTAGTACTCCTGGTGTGCACCACCTTTACAAACAACTCAAATGTTAATAATTTAAATTTATACTAAGAAATAGTGTCCCGTGTTCTCATAAATGAAACAAATTCTATCACTTCACTGTTTTCTGCTAAAGCTGGGAAAACACACGGTTTATGACTTGGAGGCAGCAAGTAAACAATATGCAATACTTGTCAACTCTTTCCTTCTGAGACTAGTATCAGCTGGAAGCTGCATATAAATATTCTATGTTGATCAATACACAAATGTCAATAGGCACATAGAGAAGGCGGCTTTTAAAGAGCCATTTATGAAAAACTTCTTAGAGAAGCTGCTACCAGAGGAAGAGAGAGGCCTCCTGTGTATTTGGTTTTGGTATGAGTGTCTATAAGTCATAGACTAGTTGATGTGTACACTAGCCCTGATTAGCAGGATTGCACATCAGCTGGAAGCACTCTCAGCAGCTAACATCAGCAGTGCTGCACCTTGCTGTGGAACTGAAGAAACGTGTGGCTGTCACTGCTGTACTCTGGTCTTGGATTACAAAGGTGTTGCAGTCGATTAGTAAAACACACTGCAGGTTAGAAGAGCAGGTATTTTCATTCTTACAGCAGTAGAGATAAAATGTACACAGAGCTTCAGGTGCAGTAACAATTTCTTTTAAATAGACTGAGCAAATCTATCTTTTTTTAGCAATAACAAAGAAAGCTATAGACATTTTTTAAAAATCTAGTTACAGATTTGATCAGCAGAGAAGGTGCCTAAAACAAAGAACAAAGAGCACTGGAGATAAGCATCCTTATCATCTTTTTGCTACTTTCTTCTCACATTAGCTTCATCCATTAGGCCCAGAGGGGGGGCTGTGCATGGGGCACCCCACCAGCTTTGCCTTCCTGCAGTGCCTTGCAGCAGCCAGCTCTTTGTTTTTCTTTTTAGTTACATTTCTCAGCTTTTCTTTGAGTTTCTGAGTTCCGTGGTTCATCTTTTTTGCTCACCAGAGGGAGATAACAAGAATAAACCTCTTTGTTCCAACAGTGATAAAAGTACAAGAGGGAAAGATGGTATCCTTTCTTCCTTCAAATCAGCAAAAGGTGGTCTGAGAGAGTGCCATATGTGTGAGGCTGTGGATTAAGGAGGTGTATTGAGCCAAGATGAGGGCAGGGCGTTTTGCTTCATCCTCCTGCCAATCCAGCAGGAGTGAAAGATTTGCAGGAGGAAAATAGTCTGCAACAATTCCTACACATGTCTATCCAAAACATCTATCTCCTAGGGGGAGAAAAAGCAGTAACAAATTGTTCAAGAACATGGGTAGCCAAAAGATCCTGACCCTGCGAGCTGCATATCAGAATCTCATGTAAGCTTTGGGACCAATTTGTAGGCAACAGCTCTCCCAGCGTTCTAGCACTTCATTTTGCAGGGTAAGATTACACTGGGCAAGTTAGCAATGGCAGTCTTAGCACGACATGGTGGTTTGCTTTTTTCCCACCATGGAGAATTCAAATTATCTCAGTAGCACACTCAGCCCCATGGGGGCCTGAGGTCTGTTCTAGGCCATTGAGACAGTGCAGATCAAGAATTAAAGGGTGATCATTCCTGTCTAGATAGCACTTTGAGCATAAAAATCTCAACTTTAGCTAAATATAGCTTTTTCAGAAAGAGATGTTTAACATACAGAAATCAAAATGAGCATAGAGCCTTTGGTGGCCCACATCATTAAACTGAAGCTCCTTCTCCTGCTTATTACTTCAGCATTGTCACCACTAGCACTAACAATTTTATGAACCTAAGCTGGTTTTCCCCACGCTTTTGGATGGTCTAAAGTCCTCAGAGAAAAAAAAAATCCTTTGTTACAGAATAAAATAAATGCAATCCCCTGGAAATACTTGTTTTATCTTAGTATCCCTTCTTGGCTTTTTGATGGACTTTTTTGGTTGAGCCAGAAAGGAAGAAAGCATAACTCTATAATCTTGATCTAAACTACCAAGCAGCAGATTCAAATCAGCAAATTCTGGGTGTTTATCAGTGTGAGAGTGGAGGAATTTGCCTCACTGGTAACCCTGCTCAAGGTAGCAGGGCTGGGTTGCTTTGGCAATGCATTCAGTGGAATGCCAGGCATTATCAGTTAATAAGGATCTTGCTACAAAGCCTGATCTCTGTATGCTGAAGAAGTCATGCATGTTCCTTACTAAGAAGCTATGCACACTTTTTCTTTCAAAACCAGTGTAAAAAGCATAAAGAAACAGAATTATTTTTTCTTAAATGTAGCATATCTTATTTTTCTTACATTCTTACTTTGTGGTGGGTTTGTACAGATAATGCTGTACATGCTACAATATATGTTAGCAGTATTATTGAAAAGCCAGGCTCAAGGGGAGAAAAAATATGAAGTTTATCTCATTATCTTTAGGATAAAATTGCAAATGGGTGTATTTTCATAAAGCTTCCCAGTTCTCACCATCTAGTTCTAATTAAAGTTTTGTGTAAATTCATACATCTTGTCATAAGCATGGGGAAATTAAAAATTCAAGACATTCATACAGTCTTTTAATTCTGCATCTTTTACTATCTTTGCTTTAAACTTTTGCAGGGGAAGCTAGTGCTGTCCTGTCAAGAGAGATCTTTTACATAGCAGCAGTACCTGCATGTGGAACACAAAATTCACACATGAGGCTGAACTAATACACACAGAGACATCCACCCTCTTCCCAAGAACCTTGAAATGCAATTTAAAGGGAGTTGCAAGCAAAAGGAATTATCATTGGGAAGAATGTAGGGAGAGGACAGGATATCTCAGATAGCACCGAGACACAGAAGCCATTATAGATTTAGCTGTCATCCTTTTAATTTCCTGTGTATGTAGTGAGCATTTGGCTGGGTGGGTATTTCTGGCTGCCTCTAAAATCAGAGAAAAGCCTGCTCTGCTGGGAGGTGAATAGACAGACTTGTTCAGTGTGACATTTCTCCCCTCTAAAGGCCATCAAATTTCCAGAGTGCCCCATAAAAGCTTGTCTTCCTGAGAGCCAGGTTGCCTCTCCAATTCAGGCAGTGCCAGGGTGTTATTGTTGCCTCATTTTTTGAGGTCTCTCTCTCCTGTTGATCAGGGTTGGCCCTGGATCAGGGAGCTGATGCACTTTGCACGGCAAAACCTTGTGAGAGGCAAGGTGATGTTCTCATTAAAGAACATGGTGATGTTCTCATAGCTGTGAATCCCTCAGGAACACCCTGACCTTCAAGAAACTCTGTTGTTTGAGCTGTTTTCTTCAGAGAGGCTGCTGGAGAACGTGGAGGAAAGGTCTGGCATACAGGGCACACACTGACATGTCGGGCAGAATCACGGGAATATGTCACTGATGAATCATTCTGTATTAACTCACCTACAGCTCTACAGAGGGTACAACTTGCAGAAAAATCATAAAATGTTACCTCAGGTACTGCATAGCAAATCAATTAATAATTAGTAATCCAGTAATAACAACCAATTTCTAAAGTTTAATACAGTCTTGTGATATAAAATTGTTTCAGATGGTTGTGGGGACTACAGATTTTAGGAACTATAGGTTTTATATCCACATGTATGTGTTTGATTTCTTACTACCTTGGATTTTGTATAATCATATGCATATGGTAAAAATGCTGCAAAGCTCAATCAAGTCAGACAGATAGCAACATAGTTTGGACATTTGCAGATGACCAGATGGGTGGAGAATCACATCTTCTATAAAGCCAGGGGTGAATGACCAGGCACCAACGTCTAACTTGAACAGTGAGAGATAAGAATGTTTTTAGCAATTAATTAAGTAAAAGTGCATTTATCCTACATAGTACTTGTTATAGTGGCTTCTGAATGTGTTGTTTTAGCAGCCTTAATAGCAAGTCTCAACAGATCATGCAAAAAAACTGAATTGTGTCTTGGCAGTCACAACATTAGTCTGCTACACATTTAAACAGACTGTGGAAATAGAATTTTTTAATAGCTGAAGTCCAGGCACCTGGCAAACAGAATGTTTTGCAAGGAGATTGGTTTATTTCCCTTGACAGTTTTATTAAACTTTAATCACCTTTTCAATGAGTGCGTTGTTTAGTACCCACTGTTCCTATGGCCTAAATCAGGGACTTTTAAAAGGATGAATACTTATTTTTCTGATTCTCAAGCACAGTGCAGTTCTGCTGTCTTTCATTATCAACTGTAAACCAGAGATAGAAATTGTGTAGATAAAAGAAGGCAATAAAACAAAATTAAAGTGCTGTCAACACTAAATTTGTCAGAAATTTAATGAGCTTTGCCATAATGGGTGCTGATTATAGGTAATATTTCACAATGTCATTCATCACTCAACAAAATAATATACTTTTAGGAGACAGCTGTATCTGTGTTCTGCAATGATGGAAGTACTTATAGATGAGATTGATGTGTGCTGTGAGCAGGTGCCATTGCTACCATGTTTCAGTTAAAAGCTGTGTGGATTATATGATGTTGAAGTTGTCTCTTACCCAGTATTTGCTTCACAGAAAGCCTAAATAACAGTAATTGAACACCCAGCTCAGCTGGAACTGTCTGCTGCTAGCCATTTCTAAGGTTTTATGCTGATCTGATGTTTGCCTCGTTTCCCTCTGGTCTCTATGCTGCAGCAATGTCTGTGGCATGCGAAGGTGAAGCTTATTATGAGTCAGGAACCAAAGGTGTATGATAAGGCCACTGCCCTGCCTGGAGACTGTGGATCCCCCAGCCCTATGAACAACCACCCATTAGCAGCTGGGCCTCATGGGGACAGCCTTTATGGCAAGCACTATACAGTGGTAAAAATTCTGCCACTTTAATTGCTCTACCATTGCTCCTGGTACCTAGGAACCTTGCTTCTAGTTATTTTCTAGGGAAGAGAAAAACCCTGAGTTTACTGATGGATTTACAGGCAGATTTTCCAGCTAGGTCAGATCTTTCATTTGCCTCCAATGCTTTTTTTGTCACAACTATAAATCTAGCTGTTTTCACTGATTACATTCCACTTGTGTGGATGAGAAAATTAGGTAAGTCGCATCTGCTGGGCGTCATCCTCTACTCATTTGCATTGGTGTAACCAGGTAGTTGCTACACCTGTAAAAAACAGAGGGACAGTAGCTCTCAGCACAATGACTCACACCTGGTGGGTGTGCACACTAATCTCAGAAGTGTCTTTCATGGTTGGGAATCTGCTTGGAAACTGATTTTTTGTGTTCACAAAGAGACTTCAGCATGGACACAGATACTCAGACAACCAAAAGCAGGAAGTCATTTCAATTCCAGATTAACCTTTATGTTACTTGCTACTTCAGGTGCCATCACACAGAAAGTATTGGCTGGATTTCTTGATAGCAGGGTTTGAGAAGACTACATCAAAGCTAATAAAAAAGGCATTTTTAGAGGATATGTCATTCCAGGTCCTTAAAATCCTTGTTGATCCTGGTAATCTCACTCACACAATCACCTCATTACTAGAGCCCTCTTTATCTGAAGGAGTACCAAAGAATCCAAAATCTGGTCACATATTACCTGGAGCTGACTCTAAGATTCAACACAATAATATTTCTGAAGCTAAAAGAAATTGTGTAAAAGCACTAAGATTTTAATTGGTACCCCAACCAACAGTATTCCGAATTCTTCAAATATGTAGCCACTGCTTTATTATAACTACCTTTTGTCACCGATCCATCTGATATCAAGACATCAAGAATGTAGGAATGAGCCTATGAGCCTATGTGAGGCTATGGCAGATGTTCTGAATAATCTAATGTGGATGGGGAAGAAAAAAGCAAAGCCATATTTAGCTGACCCTTATCAATGTCTCTCACTGTACAGTGCACATAGGACTGGACTGAACAGTGACATTGAGTTACTCAATGCTGAGTGGCCCTGGGTAAGCCTGGAAAGCTCTAAATCTGGGGTATTTTCTGGTATCTTCTTAAATATCAGCCAAGGCATAGACAGTAAAGTTTTGCCTTTTTGAGGCATGCCCAATCACTTTTGGATTGAGATTTGTGAAAGTGATTTTCTTTCTTTTTTTTCGACACTCTGAAAGATGTTGACAATGTTGTGAAAAAGGTCCACTAGCTCTTTAATGAAGTCCTGACTCAATAAATAACTCAATAAGTCAATAATAAAGAAAGAAATAAATAAAATAAACAACTGGGAAACCTCATTTTTTCTCCAGGTACACTTAGATGAAGACACAAATCACCTGAGATTTATTACAAAATCCAAAATGGTGCATTCCAGTTCAACACCTGGTAGCCCGAAAGTTGACTCAGATTTCGTTTTTACACCATAATTTCCCTTTGGATATTCATAGTGTGTAGACACGTTCAGTTTGGTGTTTCTCTTATTTCACAGGGATGCGATCCAAGCTCAGTGCCCAACACTGCCCATGCAATACAGCACACCCTCCTTCTGCAGTACGTGCTGCAGTACCCAAGCTCCTCAGGACTGAGAGAGAAGCACGTTCCTTGGTAACTCCCTGTTCTCAGACCACAGTTGTTCAGGGCACCATGCCGTTTGTTTCAGCGTGTTTTTATTGACTGGGTAAATAACTCCCTGGATTACAGCAGTTGCAGTTTTCCCTGGGGTTACATTTGGCAACAACCTGCTCACCCTTCTTTAACTGCACTGTTAATTAGGAGGCCTGTGTTTCCCTTCTTGTCAAAAGCAACTAAGCTCCTTGCCACTGGAATTCTTTTTTTTCCCTTCTCCTAGGGTAAGAGAACAGTGATTGTTTGTTTGGTTATGCTTCAAGCCTTTCGTATGCTTTTAATAAAATCTGTAATTAATACTTTGAAAGGGTGTTTTGTTCCTTCTGTCTGAGCACATCTTGAGCACAACTTTTCAATGGCAATAAACAAAAATAAAGAATAGTTAATTGCGCTCCCAGCATGACTCTAACATTACTTGGAGTTCTGCAATAGCCTTGGATGGCTACATGTGAATATCTAAAAGAAGTCAGTAGGATATTTGTAACAAGCAACATGACTCCATTAACATGTCAGAGGGAGAAGTTTGGCCAAATACAGTCAAATCTTTCACAGTGTAAAAATCCAGAGACACTGGACTTTCTGGGTACACAGGGCAAGCTATTAGTGCTCTTTTCCTATTTTACAAGAAAGCAGCAATTGTCTTTGACCTGTTAAAAAGTATACAGAGCATGTAAAGCTTGCATGGACTGCAGCTGAAGTCAAAGACAAAACTAGACAAATCAATACAAGCAGAAATAGCATTCCCACATGGAAAAATAATAGCAGTATAATTTCTAAATAGTGAATACATTTTACTTACCATCAGATATCACAGTCTGAGAGTTTAGTTTTAGACTTTGAAAAATTTAGACGTTCATATGCTTCCAGATAGAAAATAACCACAAGAGATTGTATTCATCTCACATAACCTGTTGAGGGACCCTGTCTATTGCCAAAGGAGGGAGAAAGGCACCTCCTGAGGGTGGCTCAGGTTTTCAGTCTTTAAGCTACAACTTTAAAATTAGATGTTCCCTTGACTTGTAAGAGAACATAAATTTCTCTTGTCATTAAGAGACGATAGTTTTTCAAGTAAGGCATACTATACTTTTCATATCTGGACTACATGAACATTTTCTCTGATTTATATGCCACTGATCACTATTATGACTAGAAATCCGAAATATAATGAGGATGCAGCAATTTCTGTAGCCACATAATGGGCACTTGAAAGAAACTTTGTATTTTTCTGAAGTGTTGGTCCTTGCCTGAGGTATGCTGTTCAACTAGATGAACCACTGATATGCTAGGAAGACTGTCATGTACTTATTAATATCTTCTTATTCTTACCTATTTTCTTATTCTCATAAGAACTTTATATTGCATTTTAAAACTTTGACCTGTCTGAAGAAAAGTTGCATTTATGCAGATACCAAATGAAAAATATATTTATTGGCTCTCAAGAATCACAGTATTCTCTACTATGAAGTACCCTGCTCAATGCTTAAAACGCTTTAGCACTTTGTACTGTAACATTTTTATATAGTTTGATTTGAAGGCATCCAGCTTGTTGTGAGAATCACTTTAGTACCCAAAAAACTAAATAGATAAGTTTGTTACAATGCCTTAGGACAGCAATCACAGGTGCATTTAAAAGTGTGAGCCTGGGGGAGGGTTGTTCTCATGTGCCATATCCATACAGCCTTCAGGATTGAGTGTGGAGATATAAGAAATGGCAGCTCTATCACATGCAAAGTGTGTGTTAGATAAAGTGAGAAGGAGGTGGATTGAAAACTGGCTGGAATGGCAGGCTAAAAGGACTGTAGTCACTATCACAAAGTCCAGATGGAGGCAAATCACTACCAGAGGTCAGTACTGAGGCCAACCCTGTTTTAACATCCTCATTAATAACCTGGATGATGGGAAGAGTGCACCCTTAGCGAGTTTGCAAAATTCAAAATAGGGAGGAGTGACTGATACAGAGAATTGGTGTGCTGCCCTTCAGAAGGACCTCAGCAGGATGAAGAAATGGGCTGACAAAAGTGTCATAAAGTTCAGTACAGGGAAATGCCAAATCCTGCACGTGGAGGGGAACAGGCATATGCTGAGATATGACTAACTGGGAAGCAGCTTGACAGGGAACAATCTTGGGGTCCTGATAGACAGCAAGGTTACCCCAAAGCAGCCAGGTGCTCTTGCTGCCAGGATGGCCAGTGGCTGCCTGGGCTGCCTCAGAGAGAACATTGCCAGCAGGTTGAGAAAGGTGATCTGTCCTCTTCACTCAGCAGTGGTGATGCCACACTTGGACCAGTTCTGGGAGCCTCAGTACAAGGGACAGATTTCTGGAGTGAGTCCAACACAGATGATTAAGGGACTGGAACATCTGACAGATGAGGAAAGGCTGAGAGAGCTGTTACTGTTCAGCCTTGAGAAGAGAAACCTTGGGGGAATCTCACCTATGAGTATAAAAATGTGATGGGAGAGAACAAAGAAGAGGGAGCCAGTCTCTTCAATAACAGGACAAGAGGCAGCAGGCATAAGCTGAAACACAGGAAATTCCACCTGATCACAAGAAAGGTGGTTTTTTGTTTTTTGGTTTTGTTTGTTTGTTTACCGTGAAAGTGATCAATCACTGCAACACATTGCTAAGAGAAGATGTGGAGTCTCCATCTGCAGAGATAATTCAAACCCAGCTGGGCAGAAGGCAGGCAACCTACTGTAGCTGACCATGCTTGAGCAAGGGGGATGAACTAGACAAGCTCAAGAGCTCCCTCCCAACCTAAGTGATTTTGTGACTTTGTGATTGCTAATAGCTTACTGTAACCACAGTTCCCTGCAAATGCAAACTGAATGGCTGTTTGCTCTGTCTTTATAGAAAGCTTCCAGAACCTTAGGTAAAACTAGCCCAAACACATTTGTTGAGTCTTTTTTCCCTCACAAAATCATATTATGAAAATTCATATACACAGTTGTCCATGTATTTAATTTTGGAATATTTTCATTTCAGAAAACTTTGAAATTCCTTCCTATTTCACTTTATGCATTTTTATTTATTATTTTAAGTGTTTCGTAACAGATAAGCACTAGTAGTGCTGCAAGATAGATTGAACGCCTAATTTTTAGAATCAGTACAGGAGTTAATACATTTTACTGATTGAAACAGCTTTTTAAATATTATATCAGGTTGATTAAGTTCAGTGCACAGAGAATCTAGAAAAGTTATTCTGTACAACCAGAAAGTAGTAACTCATCTTCATGATAAAAGGAGTTCTGACTTAAATGAACAAGAAAGAGACACTACTTATAGGGAGAGAGGAAATCAGTGACATTTATGTCTCGTTTTGGGGTATCTAGCTCCAAAGGCTTCCTTATTCACCCTAAAACAGTGGGATTCCATGTCTTCTTCACCCTAGTGCTGAAATCATTGCAAGAATCAGGTATAAAGCTCTCTGCAGTGCACCAAATACATGCTGGAAGAGGGCCACCATGCATTGCTGTCAGAAAATAAGATCTGAAACCCTGAAAAGTTTGTAAAAAAAATAAAAGCTCTTTGCTCTCTTGGTACTAAGAACATATAAAAAATATTAAAAACCAATCTGAATACTAGACACTAAAAGGGAACCTAAATTCATGAAATGAAAGAAAGCTCTGTAAGTACTCTCTCTGATAGTATATTCTTTTTCAAGAAAGGCATTTATTTCTCACTGTCTTATCAGTAGCCCAGTGGTAGTCTGTGAGCTAGAGATAAAATGATTTTTTTCTTTTTTTCTGGCTAACAAATGAATTCTTACAGGATTCTAAAATGGCTACAGTTTGCTCACCTCTCAGATGTCTATCTCTTTTTAGGAGGGTATCAGAGGTAAAGTTTTCCCAGACTTTAGAGACAACCAGTAGTTGCCTATTAACTACCTGAGAACAGGACATGGGTTGGCTTCTGGGGTAGAAAGTAGGGAATGATGAAAACAGGGAAAAGGCAGCAGCTGGAGGACAGAACAGACACCAATCTCTTGACTGCCCAGAGTAAGAGGGGAGGAAAGAGTTTGTTACTATATTTTCTGAGGAAAGAGCTGCTTCTGGCATAAGGAATTAGGTAAGGAAAAGCATGCAGGTGAAAGCTTATGGGGCCCTTCAGTCAGTGATGCTACAGCCCAAACAGAGCTCTGCAGGAACTAACTTTCAGAGAAGACTTGTTTTCATCTTAAAGGCCAAAGGTCTGTTAGATCATCTCACTGAGCTTCCTATTAGCGTACCAAAATCTTTTTTCCCCAATTACTCCAGAATACAGTCCGGTAGCAGGAATGTTTTTGGATCATGTACATCTTAACTAAAGGCATACTGAAAGCCTTGAAAGACATCCTGCTTTCCCCTGGGGGCTTGCTGTGATGGGTCACGTTACAAACATTTGCTCTATGTCTAATTGAAATCTGACTGTTTTCAGGTACCTGTCACTGAATCTTATTATCTCAGTTTCTGCTAGAATAAATGGGCTTTGCAGGCTTGGTATCTTCTTCCCTGGGGAATCCTAATGCAATCCTGTCATCTTTCTGTCTTCTGCTTAGTAAGATGCTAAGATATTTAAATCTCTTCTTATAAGGCCCTTTTAAATCTTTTATGCAAAAGCCTCCACATTTTTTTCCTAGCATTTATCCTGTTCAGCATCCCTTGCTACATTTTTATCCCTTTTTTAATATCCAGCCACTGCATATTATATTTTCTCTATTTAAACCATTGTGTTTTCTACATTATGGAGTTATTCTCCACTGGATTGAATTTGGAAATTCTAACTCTGTGATCCCAGAGATTCTCAGTTTTCCAAGATGTAGCCAAGATTATTGTTGCCAAGTCAAAGAGCAAAGACTACCTGAATAGGCTTTTTAAATTTTAAACAATGTAAAATAGATGTGCTGAATTTTCCAGTTCTCTATTTTCCCCTACTAATTACCCATCTCCACTGCTTTTATATAGATTTGTTCTATATGTAGATAATTAGATTATCCTATAGTTTGGATTTCTTAATTCGCATTAGACTTTTAATATCTCTCCCTCCTACAAGGTCATTTTTTGCAGCTCTGCATTGCATTTTTGTGAGAGATATACACTTGCAATTACAGGAGTTCTACAAATCATCACTGTGAATCACAGACATAAATAAACAAGGCTGATGAAAGACCTCTTACTGCTATCAGCTATAACATGAAACAGGTTACACAGACGGGCTGTGACCCGTGAGATCAGATTGGTATCTAGAGTTTTAATCTCTGTTCTTGCTGTGGTAGAGAAAAATGGCTATCATTTATCACTAGCAAAGCATGCAGCAAGCAATAAGAACGTGGGAGCTCAGCTACTTTAATAGTGGCTGCTGCGTATGTACATAAGCACTGCTGTGCCACACGTCTACTACAAACAACGCGCTGTAATTATGAACACAGACACAGAATAGGTGACTTGAAACAGCAGAGTTCAGATTTGAAACAGCAGAGTTCAGATAACTGCAATGGCAAAGTGTAATTGCAGTGAGCAAGTGTCATTAACTAATCTACTTAGATAATCAAGAGCCAACTAAAATTTCTCCACTGCACTGCGGAGAAACCACAAGGTATTCCAATTAAACCAAAGAAAAAAGGCAGGGGAACTCATCAAGTAAAGGAACAGTTTGGCTACTTCTGTTTCCTCTTTCAACACTAATATACAGGGCTAATAATCCTGGTATATAGTTTGTGACAAAATGCACTGTTCTTTTTCTTTAGTTTGAAAACAGCAAGACTGCAGTGCTCCAGGTATGATCAGTACAGTACAGGCTATTTGCTTCACAGGTTATGGAATCCACATGGATGATCTGGTGTCTCATCTTGGAACTCATCCAACAGTTTTAATGAGTCTAATCACTGACTTCTAGGGAAAGCAGGGGAAAGAGTGCCAGGGACATGAATCCACCTGGCAATGGCTCTGTTAAGCCATCCTCTGTTTAATCAATCCTTTCACCTGTGCATGGTGGCATGTAGTCATGCACTTAATACGTAAGGCATAGAGTTCAGAGGACAACCATTCTTCCAGTTTAATTAAAACACTGCCGTGTTCCAGCAATGCCAAATCTTGCATGCAAGGCAACAGTTACTAGTCATGATTCATTCTGATAAATAGTTGTAATTTTGATAATTTCCTCCAAAACCAAAAACATGCATTGTTTTTGTTCTGAGATTTTGTTGTGCTGAGCTGAAGCCTTTATGAATAGCCTTTGCCTTCACAACACTACAGGTGTTGATTATTGCACCTATTTTTTCCAAACAACAAATATAAAAACTGTTTTCCAAGATTACTGTTGCTATTACTATAAATTTTGTTTTATTACTAAAAATTTTTGTTACAGATAACAAAAATTCAATTCAACTACTCATGCACAACTCATATGCTTTATATATACACACCACTGCGTTTGAATTACTAACACAAAGAAATAGAACTGAGAGCAACAAATTAATTGTTCTTTTAATCTTAGAGTGGTTTGTATTGGAAGGGGATCTTGAAGATCAACTAGTTCCAATCCCCCTGCCATAAGAAGGGACACCTTCCACCAGATCAGGCTGCCCAATCCAACCTGGCCTTGAACACCTCCAGGGATGGGACATTCACAATTTCTTTGGGAAACTTGTGCCCATGTCGCACCACCCTCACAGTAAAGAATTTTTTTGGTGATATCTAATCTAAACTTACTCTCTTTCAGTTTGAATCCATTCCCCTTTCTCCTGTCATTACATGCTCTCGTAAATAATGTCTCCCCATCTTTCCTGTAAGTTCCCTTCAGGTACTGGAAGGTCGCAATTAGATCACACCTTCTCTTTTCCAGGCTGAACAATTCCAATTTTCTCAGCTTTTTTTCATAGGAGAGGTGTTTCATCCCTCTGATCAACTTGGTGGCCTCTTCTGACTTGCTCCAACAGATCCATGTCCTTCCTGTGCTGGGGACCCTGGAGCTGGGTGCAGCACTGCAGGTGGGGTCTCCCCAGAGCAGAGAAGAGGAGCAGAGTTCCTCCCTCACCCTAGAGGCCACCCTGATTTGGATGCAGCCCAGGATATGGTTGGCATTCTGTCCAGATGCTGCACCCTGAGAGCTTGTTTGTGCTTTGTAACCCAAGAAACAGTCCCCAAGAGTCAGCTTCCACAGGATCACCAAGTCAGAATGTGAGTTTCTTTTGAAACTTTTCAACTGTCAGCTTCTAAGTAGAAATAAGCAGTACCTGTCAATAACAGCTGAGTAACAGATGGCATAAGTATAGGGACCATAATTTAGGGCCTGACTGAGAAAAGACCTATTATACAGCAATGACATTTCAGCATTCACTTCAGCAATACCTGGCAGAAGAACCTGGCAGTGGATCTAGATGGTTATTAAAGAGAGTGATTTGAAGAATTCAGAAATAGCTGTTTCTGAATTATGCAGTACAGTTTCAAGGTTCTGTCAAAGTTATGGGTGTTTTCCTGTGTAGCTCTGAAATGAAAAACAAGAGTTGAGATATTAATGTTCTGTGCAGCACATTAATTTAAAACATGCACAGTGATAAAGCTTGCTATCAGCTGTTTTATAATACAGAGAAGCTTGTAAGGGAATAAAATATGGTTAGCAGAAATGTTTCATTTTAAGTTTGATATTTTCTCTTCACATGAAGCACAAAAGGATATAGTCTATGTTCTATTATTGTTTTGATACTGAAAAAGCTAATTTTCTTATACTTCTGGGTGAAATGGGAGTAACTGCAGTGGTACTGGGCATCCTATATAGTCACAAAGCTAGTGGGACCAGACTACTGTGGAAAAGCACCCCCAAAGCTGGAACTCTTTGGAGCTTTATTTGTCATCTTTTACACCACTTGATACAGAAACATCTTTGGGATCAACTTTAGGCTATTCTGCTGCTAACCTGTATACAAAGCACCAAGTTACCTCAGTGTACCTTGTGATCCAGTAAGAAACGCACTCAGACCTCATAAGCTATTGCTAAAAACACCATTTTCTAGAGCTAACACAAGAAACAGAAAGAATATATGTCATTTTACATCCCTTCAGATGGTGGGAGCCCTGAGCCACACAGCATCTCACAGACCTCTACTCAGGGCATATGGCACAGATCCCATCCTGTAGAAAATTTCCCTAACACTTTGGTTTTGAGACCTCTTACAGAATTTTCTGAGAAAAAATGATGCATTCATTATATCTGTTGTCAAGCAACTGTATGTTCACATGAGAACTTGCTGCTCTTCTACAAGATAATGCCAAGGCCACACAGGTGGTGTAACTGGAAACACAGAGTGGGAGCTGCCTGTGGGTTCCTCCGTTACCATCACCCGGCTGAGTTTATCCTGAAGGACACACTCTACATGCAGCACAGGGCAGCACAGCCTGCTTGAGTTGACATTCCTCATGGATTGCTAACTCTTTGATGCACAATAGTCTTCTGGTTAGGATTGCTACAACCCCAAAGGGGAAAATCTTGCAGCTGTTCAAGCCTTTAGGCTTTACTTCCCTGCTGTGGGCATCAGCTGGTGCTCTGTGTCACCCTGGTGGGTCCCACTGCTCCCTGAAGTGAGCTCTGTCTATTATCACGCATGAGACAGAGTGGCAAAGGCTTGTTTCTGGAGGGTCCCTATATTATCTACCATGAGGGCAATGCGATTTGCAGGCAGGCTGTGCTCCAAGCTTAGGCAACCTACTAGGATAATAAAGATGCAGAGTGCATCAGGCTTCTCACAGCATCAACCGCACCATGTACAACACAGCTGCAAGCACAGAAGACAGAAAAAGATGTAGAGGGAACAAGATGCTTATGGCTCTGTCTGGGCCACAGTTCAAATTCCCAGTGCAGACAGTGCTAAGTAATCTATCACTATGTATGTGGAGAGTTGGTGGCTCAAGACTATGTCTTGGTCTTGTCTGTATGCCTTGGCCAACAACTCCTGAGCCCTGCACCTATGTCTCACTTCTTGACCATTTTTCATATTTTGGTGGTTCAGAAAAACACCAAAACTCAAGATACTATGTATTCTTAAGTAATGCGAAATTTATTTACTGGTAGGACAATTAGAACACACTGCAGCCAGGGGACTATTCACAACCCAAGGAATCATAGCCATGTGAAAGAAGTCACGTTCTTTACTTCTTTGGTACTTTCAGACCATACAAAAAGTCCTGATGGGACCTTGCAGGTCACTGCTCTTAATGTCAAGGAGACTTCATAATTCTTTTTAGAAACTTTCTGACTCTAAGACTGCTCCCACACCACATTTCCTAGGGTGTTATGCAGCTGTGCATCAAATTTGCTGTTCAGGGGGATTTCCATTGTTGCTCTGCCATAAAGCTGACCTCAGACAAGTCTGTGCCGCACATGGACCTGCTGTGTGGTTGCTCAATGCATTGGTCTGGAAAGACTTGCCAAATATTGAATGTGACCTGGCCAAAGTCATTGTAACTGTGTCCAACCTGCCTGAATGGGTTTTCCTGTATAAATGCTATGTTGTAATTCAATGTGAGACTTAGAGGAGCAAGGCTGGGAAGTTGCAACAGTCTTCCATGAACTGCTTCTCATCTTATACCTGCACTTAATTGGAAGACTACAACTGTTTTATTGCCAGTAAAGATGCTATTCCCAGGCTGCAGGCCAATAACTATTTAGGCCAAGCTGAAAGCCCAGGGATTAAACCACACTAGGGACCCAAAAATACTTCAAAGGGTGAAGAGAGAAGGGGACAGCTGACCGCGGTTTAATTTGTGGGCAAAGGGATCCATGCCCCAGATTGTGAACTGAAGCCTGTGCAGAGCTTGCTGTGTAAAAACTGGGAATTAACAGTGATTTTCAGAGAAAAAGCAGGAACCAGTGCCTGTTCCCACAGCATGGAATAAGACCCTTTAGCTGCAAAATGCACCAAAGCTGGACAACATTTGAAGCAAAGACTGCAAGAAGGAGAAAGATCTAAGGAACTAGGAAAGACAGACAAGACAAGAGACAAAGGGCTTTAACACTGTCTTTTCCAGAGGTACAGAGGAAGGAAGCATCCCCGCCAAGTCAGGAATTGCTCTGACTTCTCTGTCTTCCTAGAAATCATCAGTAAGACAGTGATTACTGCAAGAAGCCCTAGGAGTTCACTCAGGAAGGCTTCAGCTTTCTCTCAAACACAAAGAGAATCTCACAAGCAAATGACTAATGGCCCAAAGCTTTATTTGATTTGCTGCTACAATTATGTAGTGGCTGGAAAAGCTCACTGGCCTCCCTCAGGTACTAATCCATACTGGGCTGTTTCAAAGAGTTCCTGAGAAACTGGAGCTTAGATAACCTCATTAAAAGCATTTGAGAGGCGTTTCAGCTACATTAATGCACAATATGACTAGTGAGGATAGCCATATGCTGCTTATATATAAAAATATTAATAAGTCATCTCTTGGCTCGCTGAGATTCCTAAGTTATGTTTAAATGGAATAAAGATATGATGGGCACTTGGATATATAGAATGCTTAGAGACTGAAGATGAATTTGGTCATCCCATCAAAACAAAAGGGTAAGGAGTGTTTAAAGTTCAACTTAGGCTAATATTTGATTTCAAAGGCTGGCAACTAGACTAATTTCTTTTCAGAAATTAAAACTTGGTATGAAAATGTTTAAATAACTGCCCCCAAGTGAAGTGTTCCTTGTGCAAGGAACCCCTTGTTCCTGGGGGTTCGAAATTAAAGAAGGAGAAGAGCATGGATATACAACATAATCTTCTGTTCCCCTGACTTGCCTTTGCCCATCCCTGTAGCTGTGACAGATCCACTACAGTAACTACCTGCTTACAACCCTGTTGCTGCAAGGACAAGGAGCCCCTCCCATCCAAAAGGAAAAATAATGTCTCATGAACAATGGATCAGGTAACATTTTTCACCTTCAGATATACCACTTGCTCCTTATGATAAAATCCTTTTTGGTGGTTCAGAGTGAGTTGGTTAAAAAATAAATGTAAGAAGAGTGTGGAGAAAAACTACAACCCTTTAATGCAGATTGGATCACAAGAACTGCAAAAACCAATTCTGGCATAAGACCCTGCTTGATATGTCTGAATTTTGGATCAGAGCTTCTACATTTCAATCCCTGGAGAGCATCTCAAGTATCATCACTGCCAACGCACAGACAGTTTTAACAAAATTCTCTTTAATTTGGTCTTACAAATCTGCAACAAGGGAAATTCTGAAATTTCCCATGCTGTCTCTTCTGGGGCATCACGATTCTGGCATCTAACCATCATGCTGAGGTTTCAGCTGCTGTAGTTCTCATTCCTTTGTCTTCACTAAGAACTTTCAAAGGGCTCAAACAGGCTATACTTCTGTTTATTCCTGCTCAGACAGCTATGATCCTGGTGAATCATGCTCAGGCTGAGGTTCACTGTAACCTCCTGATTCTTCTTCATGGAGCTGCTCCCTAACTGGCTGTTCCCCACCCTGCATTTCTGCATCCACTGGCTCTGCCCCTACACTTGTGCTTCAGGAGCATCCTGATTTTCCTGAACATTTATCCAGTTTGCCAAGATCATTTCAAAAATCTAATCATGTTCCCCAGCGTGGCCACAGCCTTCCCACATGCGTTCAATTTGCACGTATCACTATACACATCACTGGTGACAAACTTTGCAGGTTTGACTGAACGAACCGCTGTGTTTCCCATGCTGGCAGCTGAGCGCTGCTTAGCCGTGCAACAGCACGGCCAGGTCAGCACCTATCTGTCCCTCAGCTTGGACTTATCACGGGAGTCAAACCCACCCTTACATGAAGTAAGAGCTCCTTTTTCTCGCGCATCCTTTACAAAGAGAGACCAGACTTTGATTATCAAAGTCCAAGCCCGGCTGTTGGCACAGAGCCGCTGCTGTCGCTTGCACATCTGTGAAAAACACCAATCACTCGTTTTTTAAATTTTAAAAGTTTAATAGTAATAAAATGGTTATAAAAATAGTAATACAATTAGAGTAATAATAATTTGGACTATTTGAATTAGGACAATATGAGGCAATGGAGACAAAGAGTTACGGACGTCCGGGTACCTTTTTCTGGGCAGCATGAGCCCGAAAAAGGACACCTGTTAACAAAGGATTAACCCTTAAAAGCAATAGCCTGTTGCGTATTCATACACTTCATACATGATGCATAAATTCCATTCAAACACAGGATTCTGTCTAGTCATCGTAAACTTCTTCCTCTGAATCCTAACAGTGCCTTCGAGGCAGGAAGAAGTTCGTTTCTTCTAAGAGGGCAATAAATTCTTTTTCTCTGAAAGATTTAGATGTCCTGTGGCTGCTATCTCGCTGCGAGTCCTTCCTTTACAAAAAGTATCCTACATAGCATAGTTTCTATTTTAACATTTTCTATAACCTAAAACTATATTTAACACTCTACTTAAGAAAATTAATACAGCATTACTCAACGCATATAATATTCATGTCAATATTTGCGAAAAGCCAATCACAAAATACATGCATTTTTCCCAACATCCCATCCCTGCGCTGCGCGCGTTCGGAGCGCAGCCGGTGCGCGGCCGCGGCGGCTCCGGGCCCGGGCGCTGCGCGGGGCCCGCGCGGGGCCGGGCGGCGCGGCCGGGCCCTGCCGGGATCACCATGGCGACCCGCGGCCGGCGGGGCTGGCGGGGCGGCGCGCCGGGGGTTGAGCCGCCGGGCTCCCAACCGGCCGCGGCCAACAGCCGCCGCCTCCAGCGGCCGCGCCTACGCAGGGCCGGCGGGCGGCCTGGGCGGCGCAGGGCGGCCGGAGCCTCCCGTGGGCTGGTGGCGAGCGGAGCCGGGCAGCGCGGTGGGGCACCCGTCATCCTGCGGGGCGGGCGGGAGGAAGGGGTTGCTAGGGGCGCATTTGTGGTCGTTCGGAGGGTTTTTTAATTTATTTTTTTATTATTATTCTTTTCTCCCCCGCGATTTCGTTTTATTTCTGTGGGTTTTTTTGCTCCTCCGAAAGGTACCGACGTCGGGGCGATGCATCGCATCGGAGAGAAGAGCCGTGCGGGGCGGCGGGAGTCCTGCCCCGCCGTCCTCCGCAGCAGCAGCGGCCGGGCCGTGCTGGGGGTGCTGACGGAGAACGGGCAGCTGCAGCAGCGGCCCGGCGGCCAGGTGAGCCCCGCTGCCCGCAGCCCTGCCGCCCCCCTGCCCGCAGAGCCCTGCTGAGCTCCGCGGCCCGGGGCTGGCAGCCGCCGGCATGAGCGGTGCACGCACCTGCCCCGAGGCTGCCGGCAAAGACCTGGCGTGGCGGGGTGAGAAGGTGACTCGGGCTCCAGTTCTCAAGCGTGAGTTTCCCGAGAAACCCTGCTGGTAACCGCACAGTCCCACCCTGCGGGTGTTTCCCCGTGGAAGTAGTCTGCGTAAATAATTCATCCTGGAAGGAAGGGATACTACTCGGCCGCTTACCCTCCACAGTGTCGGGGGTGGTTTAAGGAAGGGCCGTCCACTGACCCAAAGCTCTCATTGGTGTGTGGCTAGCCGTGCTCACTCCAGGGTGCCAGTGCTTTCAAGACGTTCAAGTTAATGACGTGTGGTTGTTCTGCCTTTCTGTCCCTTGAGCCCTCCTGGAGTCTGCTGGTGGGGCCGGGATAATGTTACTGTTCTGACCTAAAATAGCAGCTGCTGTGGGTGGACAAAACTCTTCTTGATTTTGGCTGTATAAAGCCCCTAACTCAGCTGGTGGCTGACTGGTAGATGGTGTGAAACATTGTAGCCTGGGCACGCGTAGTCCTAGGGGTTGCGATGCTTAAGCTCAGAAATTCAAACTTCAGTTTTTAACTCTGCTTGAAGTGCCTTCTTGCAGATGCAGTCCCTCCTAAGTCTGTGACAGTGCTTGAGCACTTTTGTTAACTTGCTGCACTTGCAACTGCTCCTTGCCAGAACTGAATGTGTAGCAGACTGCACTTCCCAGCCCCATTAGAACTGAGCAGCACCCACGTTCTCCTTGGTGGGAGGCACCGAGTATGATGCTGCTCCCCTGGTTTCCTGACTTTTACTACTCTTAATTCTTTCTGTGTGGAGTCTGTCACAGCAAGACAGCTACAAGTGGCACCAACTTCATAGGCATCAAATGTAGCTAGTTGGTGGGTTTTGCATGAACTCCTGTTATTGGTGTCTGTTACACTAGGAAAGTGATTTTCTTTTTGGAAACTAGTGACACACTGTTTTCCTCCTGAGCTGCCCTCCCACAGCGTTACTGTGTTCTCTGCTTCAGGGTGCTGCTATCAAGCGCTTCTCTGGCTTTGAAAACACCATCACTTCATCTAGAAAAGATGAAGTGCCCAACTGCATCATCAGTGCTGCACCAAAGCAAAGTTTTGCTATCTACATAGATGACTCAGAAGATAAAGAAAACTACAGCTGCCAAGTGTCTGAAGAGCTGGAGTTAAGCCACTGTGAGCTGGATACCAGTGCAATGACATCCACTATTCACCAGCTGTTGGATCTGAGTTCAGGTAACTCCTGTTACTGCTCAGATGGTGTCCATAGCGCAGCCACGTCTAGGGTGGTTATGAGTTGTGAATTGTAAGCTAGTGAGTAGCTTATGTGACAACAAATAGCACTGCCAGCTAACTCGGATTGTGTCTACATGAGGGGCAATACTTCTGAGCTAAAATTAGCAAGAGAAAGTCAAGAGATTAATGATACAAATGTCTTGCTGCTTCCTACCTGTTAGGCTCTCCTATGGTAGTGGACACATCCTTCCAATCCCAGCCAGAGGATCACATGGAAGATGTTGTAACTCTGGCTGTGGGAGAGTATGCAGAAGACATTCATCAGTACCTCCGAGAGGCAGAAGTAAGTTCCTGTGAGAAGCTTATAGGTATCTGTGGTAGGCTGCAATATTGCAAAGATCCAGGGCTGCCACTGAACTACAAAGAAGAGGAAGTAAATAGTAAAAAGTAATTTCTAAAGGCAACATATAGTCGGTGATAAGTTCTTTCTGGATTAATGCATCCCTGTTAATTCCTGTGATGGGAGCATCTCTTGACTTGTTTGGTATGAAGAATTCTTGCAGATGGGCGTAGAATGCTGAAATAATGCTAAAGCAGTTTGATGTGATCTCACTGACTATAGCAGTAGGTTTTCCTACCTTGTTGTGTCAGAGCAGTGAAGTGCAGTCTCCTGATGGGAAGAAGAGGGAAAATCTGCTTGGTTCATTTTCAGGTCCTTCTGAATGGCTCAATTGATGGCAAAGGCTGTCCATAGCCCAGGAAGTGTTTTACTATTCTCCTGCTAACACCAAAGCTTCAATCTATCTCTTCAGTGTAGAAATACTAGAGATGTAGAAATTCTAGACATGCCACTAGCTGGGAATAATTACCACTAGCACAATAATTGTACTTAGTACTTCCAGTTATTGAGTGGGACAACCCCTGCTCTTTTAGTGTAAGTATAAAGAATATTCATGAGTTCAGCCATCCATGGTTCTCTTCAGAGTGATCATCCTGATTCTTCAACTCTTTCCAAACAGGTAAGATTTAGGCCCAAGCCCTACTACATGAAGAAGCAGCCAGATATCACAACAGGAATGCGTGCTATCCTGGTAGACTGGCTGGTGGAAGTAGGGGAAGAGTATAAACTTCGGACAGAGACTTTGTACTTGGCAGTCAACTTCCTGGACAGATTTCTTTCCTGCATGTCTGTTCTCAGAGGGAAGTTACAGCTTGTAGGAACAGCGGCAATTCTTCTGGCTGCGTAAGTGTTCCATCTTCCTAAATCTTGGTTATCCAAAGCCTATTTTTGGGTGTAGTCTAGTAATGTAATTTGAAGGAAGGAAGGTTTCATTAGTAGATAGCTTTTCATGATGTCTCAAGATTAGCAACATAGGCTCCTTTGGTACTATTAAAATGAAATATTTAATGTTGAATGTGAAAAGTTGTAGTGAATGTGAAAAGTTGAAAGTGAAAAGCTTGTAATCATAAACACAGTAGCAGAAGCAGTACAGTGTGAAACTGCTAGCCTGTAAGGCTGTAATGGACTCAGTTGCAATCTTCAGTTGCCCTTTAACTGCTCTAACTAGACAGAGTTAGCAGCATAGCTTAGGGGTGCATGGGTGTTTGTCTGGAGTGTGCTTTGTTTCTGAGAGTTGCCCACTGAAAGCTTGCTGTTAAGAGCCAACAATGTGAGTGTATGTCTATCTAGACCAATGACTTGGAGTTCCTCTAGGTATATTTGCCCAAGTTTGAAACTAAATTGTTAACTAGCCTGGAGGAACAAGTAAAATTAGAGCTTTCCACAAGTTTTAGTAATGTCATGTTCTCATACAACTTCAAAGCTGAAAAATGTGGCTTCTATATCCCTTTTTCAGGAAGTATGAAGAGATCTACCCACCAGATGTGGATGAATTTGTCTATATAACAGATGATACCTACACAAAGAAGCAGCTGCTAAGAATGGAACACTTGCTTCTCAAAGTGCTGGGTTTTGACCTAACAGCCCCAACCATCAACCAGTTCCTCCTTCAGTATATTCAGAGGCGTGGAATCTGTATGAGGACAGAGAACTTTGCAAGGGTATGGACTATCTGCCTTCTGGGACTGAGGGGGAAGAAAGTGATCCTTTAAGGAGAACTACTTGCATTTCATGAAGCTGTCTTGGCAACAGGCCTAAAACTGCATGTTTCATAGCAGTGGCTTGTGTGCTGAGACTTTTGGATAGGTGCCTCATGGAAATCCCAGGTTTGGTCTGTCTTGTCTGGTCAGGGGATAATTCACTGGCCAGGCAATTAGATGGTAAAAATCTGGTGGTTTTTTTTTTCGAACAGTGCCTGTGTAGCAGGCTTGTCCTGGATTTGGTGCAACTGTGCATTGCTCCACAATGACACAGAATAAACCTGCATAGCTGCATAGGAGTTGCCTGGAGTAGGCAACCATGCTTAGAAACAACAAAATTACAGTAAAACATCTGACCAGCTGCTTCTCTGCAAAGGGTATAGGATTGTACAATAATCTACTCCAACAGAACCTATATTGTGCTTCTTAGATCTGTCATCCCTGATGTCCAGGTGTTTATCTATATAAACAAAAGCCTTAGCAGATAAGAAGAGCATGTCTGTCAGTTTTATGAAACTTGACTTTTCTGAGTCTTTACCTGTAAAATCAAGTCAGATCTGATGATGGAACCAGAACTTCAGATTAGATTAGATTAGATGGGTTAGTCTTTGGCAAAATGTGGTCTTTCTGTCCCCCCTGAAACATGATAAAGGATCTTCTGTAAGATCAACAGGACTGGAATGCTAATTCTTCTCACTAAATACATAGTTTGTGCTTTTATGCATCATACTGAGACCATTGACAAACTTTAATACTTGCAGTATTGGACTGATTGTACCAACTGGGTTGATTGTTTTTGAAAAACTTGGATTTTCTTGTTCAGTATCTTGCAGAGCTGAGTCTCCTTCAAGTTGATCCTCTTCTGAAGTACCTTCCTTCACAAATTGCTGCAGCAGCCTACTGTTTAGCAAACTATACAGTGAACAGATCTTTCTGGGTAAGAACAACAACTGTGCATTTAATAAATAGCTCAAGCATTTTGTTATTGTTAGAACTGAGCTGAGAAGGAGTAGCTACAAAGTATATTGTTCTGAAGGCTGAAATCCTAGGATGAGTAGCTGTTCTTGAGTTAATGAGACTACCTGATAAAAATGACTGTTAAGTAAACCTGAAATATCATGTGCCTCTTCTCTGAAACAGAGGAGATTTTACTGTCTTTCTCACTTGTCAAGGCTGTACCAAAGGCCCCACAAATGTCCTAAACTACACCCCCAGATACAATTCAGGGTCTTTCTGGGAGAAAGGGGAGAATTGATTCTGGCTACTTAAGTGGCTGTACTGCTGTGTAATTGTTGTTGCTCTACCACAAGCCTTGGTAGACCTTCCAGCTCTATGTTGGAGAAATAGCTTTAGTGCAGAGTAAGATCCAGAAGAGATGTAATGGATGCACATGCTTAGAGCAGAAGGAGCTTGTCAGACTTCATGGCACCAAGGAAGACCCAGAGTGAAACTGATGGCACAATACAATTGAATCTTTTTCATGCTTAAAGAGTCTAGAGTGAGCTCTGATGTAGTGAAAAGAGTTTCTGCTTCCGTGGGAAACCCATCTTTTAGATGGCTGCTGGCTACAGTAGAGTAACACTGTTTTTTCCCATCTGACCAGCCAGAACCACTTGCTGCGTTTACTGGATATTCCTTAAGTGAGATAGCGCCTTGCCTGACTGACCTGCACAAAGCATGCCTTGATGCATCCCATTGCCAGCTGCAAGCCATTAAGCAGAAGTATAAGCACCCAAAGTAAGTAACCAGTATGCCAGTGTCTTGGATAGCTGTAAGCGCAGGATGACTCTGGTTTTCCAGCTTGGGCTGTGGCTGTTGTAGCTCTCTCACAGTTGTCAGCTTCTAGTTCTGAAACAGAAGCCTCCATCAGCCCCTTGAGGAGAAAACTTTTCTGACCAGAAAAGTGATTAATCCATTAGTATGCAGATGCATTGGATAACAACTTTGTCTGCAATGTTGCAAGATGATGCTTCTCTTCTCCAATGTATTGCACAATCAGGTGATAGTTTAGTTGAAAAATCTGAAGCCAATATCTGTAGTCACTTCATTTCTATTCCAGGTACCTGCAGGCGTCTCTTCTGGAGCTCCCAGCAGTTCTTCCTCTATGCTAGACACTGTGGATCCTGGACTTGAAGATTACTGTGTCCCAATCAACAAAGCTGGTCTAACATTTCATAGAGCACTGCGGGTCATGTGTCTGTAACCACAGTGATCAGAATGGTTTTTAAGCTAATATTTTTTAATGAGATGCCTTTTTAAAAATAGGTATTAGACTATAGCTCTTAACATAACTGAAAGCACTTTTAATAAATGTCTTATTACACTTTACTTCTGTGAATCTTCTGACTTCAGTTAATACCTGCAGTAACAGTGAGTGGAATGAATTTTTGAATGTTTTGTTTTGTTGTTTTGGTTTTTTTTGGGGGGTGGGAGTTGTTTTTTACTAAATAGCTGTAAGCACTCATAAGCTGGCTGGAGTGGATAAAGCAGAGTTTGAACCACCACAACCTGGCATCCCTGGAGGTGATTTGCTATAGTCCTGTTTGTTCTTTCTTTAATGTGATAAGATCCTGTGGGCATGAACAGAAGCTATTTTCTGTGACTTGTTTACTGTATCAGACCAAGAACATCCACATGCAATTGGTCTTTGAACTCTGAACATGTTTGTAGAAGATCATCAATGTTGAGGTAAAAGTCAGACTTCCCTTTATGGAAACAAAATAGGGAATTGCCCTGCAGGGAGCTGGGAGATTGTGGCTGGCAGAGCATTGGGAGTTTTTCATACACTGATGCACAGACTGCATTAGAGAGCAATGCCAAAAGCTGTGAGGTACTGGAACAGCAGGCTTGATCTGGATGGCTCCTGAGTCATTCTCGTAGTGTGGGATGTTGTTATAACAAACCTGTCTGAGATGACCTCTCATGTCACTAGAGCACTGCTGATCCTGTGTGAAGGGAGGGCGATGGGACAGAGCTATTAGCTATCTTAGCCTGAGCTGCTACATGGTCTTGTGTCCCACTGTCAGGTATTTGTTAGGCAGTGCTTCAAAAAACCCCAAACATCCAAACAGGGCACCACCTTGTACTCTCAAACACAACCCCTGTCCAAAGTAGTTTAAAAAGTTGGTCATATTGGTCAACAGGTAGAGAACTATGATCCACTCATATAAATGGTAAGGTAAGTCTGAGGTGTGCTCATACTGCAAGAGTTTAAAACTTCCAGGGCTTACTGCTTCCTAAGAGAGTGCTCTGTACAGTGCATTATGAGTTTCCAAGCAAGAATAGGTTTAACACTTGACACCAGTATGCAATTCAGCAGACATATTAAGTAGCAGCTAACAAGCTGCTATTTTAATTTAAAACCTGATTATGCCAATATGTGTGATGAGGCTCTTAGCTTTGGCATTTCCTCAATTTATGTAAGACTTCCTTTCCCTTAAATCCTCCCTGTGCAGCCTAATGGATCTTTCTAGCAATGCAAATTCTTGTATTTCTCTGAAGTGGAGGTGGTGGTTGTGACTGCTTCACTTGTCTCAAAGTAAACATCCTTTAAGGGAGGAGAGTATTCCATTTCAGTCTAGCACAGTCTTGTGCTGCAGTTTCAGTCTAGTTCTTGGTCTCTTGCTTCAAACACTTTCTAATCAGTAGAGTGAATTTGTCTTGATATGTCTATGATAATGGACAGTGAAGTGACCACACATCCCATGCTCATGTCTGTGGCATTCATTTTGTGATGAGGGCCTCAATCCATATTTTCTTCATGCACTGAATTTCATGGCTTGTGGACATATGATCTAAAGGTGGGATATGAACTTCACTCCTGCCTGCAGTCAGCTTCTTTAAAGAGTGTCTCAGTGCAAGGCTGTGCCTGTAGCACCTACCCACAACAGGCAACTCTTGGCTGCTTGTTTCACAAGGAAGTGGTGAGTGCCCTGAGCAAGTGTTGCTAAGTCTGCCCAGCTTATGAATATCAGCTTGTTTGGTGTTTCAGGCTGAACATAAGATATTCTGAAACCCCATGTTAATAAGATTCTACCTGTAAGTAATTGTGCTCACTGAACTGCAGCTAACTAGTGTTGGGTATTTTCAAAGCAGAAATGAATGTCTCAGGTGCAGGACTGTTTTTCTTGTGTTACAGGAGACTAAAGATTTGTGTGGTCATGCTGCAGCAGTAATGGGGAAGAGATGAGTTTTTGTTCTTATGAACAGTCTAAAACCACAGTCGTGCCTCATGTTCCTGGGCCAATAGATTTGGTGCATCTAACAAAGTGAGAGTCTGAATTTACTAAGTGTTTTAACATCTGGAGTCTTTCTAGAAGCTACACTTTTGTTCTGTTTTACTTTCTTAAATTTAACTTATAACTGCAAGGCTATTGCAGCAGTTTCACTTCACATTCACAGAGCTTCAATTCTTTGGTATACAAATAAAATATACCTGGGGCTTTTTGGTGTTTTTTATGATATGCGAAGACTGTACTTCATCTGCTTTCTTGTTTTGTAATGATTTTGCAACTCAGCTTTTGACTAAAATATTGTTTTAGTCCAAGGCTAAAAAGAGTGAAAAAAAAAAAAGTAGTTAAGATGAAGAATCACATAATGCTGCAGTCTGAATGCTAATAATGAGTTTGGGCAAGATGGATTAAATTTTAATTTGTGAGACACAAGAAACTCATCTTGAAGTGGTCTCATCTGAGATCTGTAATAATGTCATTTTGGAAGTTCCTGCTCTAATCTCACTGCCTTTTGTTGAATTTGTCTTATTCAGAGCTAGGGAAAAAGACTTACTGCTGTTATAGGAGTGAGCCTTGACTCTTCCAAGGTGAAAACTGAGTTCTATCTCCTTTCTCTTTCAATGTGAATCATCACACTTAACTCTGGCCTACCTCTTGTGGGCTGTTCTCTGCAGATTATACCTGAGATCAAGTGATAAAAGATGCTACAGTTGGGCATAAAGTGGTAATCAAGGTGAAATAATGCTGTTTTAATCGATGAAGTGCTTGAATACAGATGCAAAAACACGTAGGAGTACTAAAGGTTGTACTGAAAATCAGGTATACAGGAAGATGGATTTATAGAGAGGGAGATGAAAGCAACCCAAAAGGAAGCTTTAAGTTTTCAATGAAGTAGTGCCTCTGCAGTGTGGAGAAGCTAAGAAGTATAAAGCTCACAACCTTGTGTGATCCTTGAAACAGAACTAGAACCAGATATAGATAGAGATATCTATAGATATAGATATGGCTGAAGACAGCCATATCATGAAAAAAAAATAAAAGGTAATGGATATTAAAGCTTAAACTGAGATGGTCTCAATTCTTGACCATCATCCTTAGTGGCTTGTAAACCATGGCCACAAATAAAACTTTTGTTGTTGTTGTTTGGTTGGTTGATTGGGGTTTTCTTTGCTGTTGTTTTTTGGGTTTTTTTTGTTTGGGGTTACTTTTGTTCAGGAAATACTTTGACTGTGGCAGTTTTGGAAATGCCAAGGATGATCATGTTCAGTTTTCTCTGCTGTGAAGGTCAGTCTGTTGAATGTCAGCATGTGTATTTCAAAGGCTGAATATTGACTTCTATGCAGGTCACAGTGTCTTCCCCCAGTTAAAATTTACTGGGACAAAAGCTACTGGCGAAACAGCAGGCTGAGCACATCCAAGGAGCTTTGAGGGATCACTCAGTACTCCTAGTGGAGTAGGTTGGAACTGAGGTGTTGAGGATTTTATCTTTGATCCATGATGTTCAGTTCAAGAGGTCTTTAACACTGGTATTAGAACAAACATGAACATCCCTAATCTTATTCTAGCAATTTCCATAATATCATGTTGCAACTTTCAAGAGACTTGGCTGCCTGATAGTGGTTTTCTGTGTTGTAGATAACATTTTTAACCGATAATTTCTAACAATATTTTAGCCATCTCTGGTGTTTTGAGAAAACTGTCCTTTAACTGGAGATGTATTGTGGATCCACCGTTCCCTTAAGATTAACATGGAGAAGTGCTACTTGATACTTTAGAGGAAGGTACTGGCTTAAAAGCTATGGTCTGCCTTTGTTTTCCTCTTCTCTGGGGTGAGTTAAGGATGTCTGAAAGGTAAGTAGGTGTTTAGAGAGAATGCTTTGATTGTGTTCAGAACAGTTAAGCTGCAGAAGGTTGTCTGCCTTGCTGGGAAATCTGGCTGTGTGATTAGTCTGTGTGCATACCTACTGTTTGTCAGTTCTACAAGTGACTCAAATTGGCTCTGATCACTGAGGTGGGTTCTTATTTTAGCCAGTGGCCTTGAAGCAGCTTGTGGGGCTGCTCTTAAGCATGAGAAACAAGCCAGCAACATCAGTTATTGCTTCCTGGGTTTAAGCTTTTTATCTTGCAATTTTCCTCAGCACCTGCTTCCCCAGAGCAAGATCATCTTCCTCTACTGAAGAGCTGTACAAACTGTGCTAGGCAGATGTGAACTGGAGGCAGTACAGACCAAACCCCTTCTTCTCAGATCTTCTAGAACTCTTAAGCTAGCTCTTCTGAAGTTTCTGGGGTTCTTTAGTATTTATAGTGGATGTATGTATTTTCCCATTGCATAAGACAAGAAATGCACTGAATACTTTGTTTTAGCTGTTATTTGTTTCATACTTCTCTTGTATGGCATCCTCTACTTTCTCTTGGATGCTTGTTTATATTGCATCTACTTAAAATGCAAAAAAGACAAGGCTTTGCATGATGAAACGTCCATTATGAACATCCCTGACAAAAGTTTATGGAGAATGTGCTCTGCAGAGATATAGAGAAACAGTGGGTTAGGCATAAACCTGTGTGATAAGTAATATAGCCAGTTACAGCTCTTCTTCCTTGTGCTTTGTCACTGTAGATGGCAGTCCTGCAAACATTGAAGAGAAACTTCAGACAAACTTACAGGACAGCCTACAGACAGATACTGACCACATGGTAGAGTTAATCCTAAAGTAGATGCCTACCTGCATCAAATTAACTTGTGTCTTGGCCAAGAAAGACCAGGCAGTCCTGGCCAAAATCCCTCTGAAGATGCTAAAATTATGGTTCTGTCTTGGAGCTTTGCACAGTGCTTGCCTGTAGGGGGATAGAATATAAGAAAATAAAGATAGGGTAGAAAGTAATCTTACCCCTAAGGAGTTGCAGCTGGGCCAATTATCAAAGATTAGGAACAGGCCTGACTTTACCAGGCCACAGCTGTGACCATGGAGAAGAAGAGTGCTATAAAAGAGTGGGGTGGCTGGGTGAGAAGGCAACTGGAGTCAGTTGGCTGCTGTGAGAAGAAGAAAGAGTCAGTGCTCTGAGGAGATGACCATGAGAAACAGCAAGAAGGTATGAAACTTTTGTAATAAGGAGACAGCAGTATGGAATCCCTGCAATAAGATGACAATATTTGCCCAGTTAGGCTGTGCTGGTACTGAAAAATAATTGTGGACTGAGCAAGGACTGGTTCCTGGCCAAATGTCTGTCTCCATTTGGCTTGTTTCTATGATTCTTTGGGCTGGCTAGCTTTTTAAGTAGATTTGTCTTGGAGAGTGCTTTTGGAGTAGGACAAAATAGTCAGTGTGAGCTAAAAGGCTGTGAGGGTGTCTGTGCTCAGAGCTTGTGCTTGCAGTCTGCCCCTCTTTTGTCTTAGCAATGTGTCTAGAATGACCAAGTGTCCCTGCCATTAACACCAGTAAATACCTAGTTAAACCATAAAGGAGTCCTCAGACCTTGTTTTTCGATCTTCTTTAATTGGACACAGAAGAGCCTTACTGGAGCCGAGTGCTGAAAAACCAGGCTCATGATGAAGCATTGAGTTCTGGCAAGAAACAGTCTCCTCCCTCCACCATCTGCAGCCAAGCTGCCTTTTCTGCTTGTTTACTGTTGTTTGTGTTTTGATGTGTAAATTACTGGAAAAAGTAAGAGAGGGCGCTAGACCCCACAGCATTCAACAGATGACGTGAGCTCCTTACAGCAGAGTAATGTAAACTCCCTGCTTGCTTAGGCAGACACTGTAGCGACGTGTATCCCAAAACAGAAGAATCCATTTGCAGGGGTTTTTTTCCCTCATAAAGAGGATAGAAATTTCTGAGCATTAATGAAATGGATGGGAAAATAGAGTGCAGACGAGCAGCAGCAGTGCTGTTCCTGCATGTGACAAGGGAGTGAGGCACTGAGGTGGCAGAAGCATGTTCTCTCTGGAGAACATCTGCGTAGCACAGGCTTTCCAACAGCACACATGTCCCAGTGCAGGGTGTACTGTCACCTCTGTTTGCTGAGGAGGCACAGCTGGAAAAGACCTTGAGCCTTTTGCTTTGTTGAACAGAAAGACGCTGTACCCTGATGGTTTCCGAAGAACAGGCCCAGAAGAGGGCACTAGCATCCTTGGTCTGGGGCTTGGAGGGAAAGCTAACCTCAGCGTTCCCCAAAAGGGTCACAGTCCGACAAAGTGTTTGGTCTTGGGTTCATTTTTACATGGTTTGCATGTAGAATAGCAATATGCATGATCACTGCATCAACATGGCTTTGTTCAATTAATTTTTTGTGAAATGTAACCAGGATTTAGCAAAGTTGCAATGTAAGGTTGTCAGCTGTGCTGCTTAGCTCTCACATCTGGTGATCCAAGGATACTTAGACAAAATAAACTATCTTTTCAGGACATCTCTAGTCTTGTATGTGAAGCTTGACTCTTTGCCCTAGTTTATCAAAATTTTTCTCTAAGACTTTTTTTTTCTCCCTGGCTATAAATCCAGGCTAACTGATGTTGCCTTAAAGCTTGATTCAGAGAGGATAAAAATATGATAGAAAGTGCTTTGCTAATATTCATTACATAAGTCTTCTGTGGAAGCAAGTCTGATGTAGGAATGGCTCCTTATATTGTAGATTGGGCAGATGAAGCATTTCTAATATTACAGATCTTGTGTGGTTTATGTACGAAAGAGGGGAAAAATAGCTATAATTTAAGTTTGAACATGTTTCTTTTGCTCATTGAAAATTTGAATGCTGGTTTGTTTTGGTTGGGGTTTTTTTAAGTGTAATCTAACTAGATGGAGAGTGTTTATGTATGACAATTGTTGCCCAGTTCAGATATTTAAGTGTAATTTTTTCATCTTGGTCATTTTGTCATTGTCCTGTCCCAACACGAACTGAGTTTTACTTTCACGACCTGCTCATCCATTCAAACTTATACTTGTCTTTTTCTACAGCTATTTCTAAAATGTGTTTGCTCTCATTTTTAATCTGTTAAATAGGAGGCAGAAGCTGCACTGTCAGAGTCAGTGGAAAACTTTTATCCGGGGCAGTCATCTGAGTGCTGCAGTGGTGTCTGACAGTTCAATAAAAAACTTCTCAGTGAAGCTTTTTAAATCAAAGGGAAATGTTTTCTCCTTGGACAGTTATGTTGCTGAGCTATGACTGAGCCTGTACTCCTTACTCTCTCTGAGCTTTTGCAGGTATCTGTACAGATTTATTTTGAGACAGTTGCTGAGCTACATGTCATGTGCAAGAGGTACAGGCTGCCTGAGACACTCCATGGAGGTTGGCTAGAGGAAAAAAAAATGTTTTGCTCTGGCTAACAGTAGCAACTTTCAGGAGGTGCTGTTGTCTCTGAATGAAAGAGGTACCAGGGAGAGCTAAGTGTGTTCACATCACACAGGCGTGTCTTCAGTAGGCACTTGGGCACCCGTGAACAAATGCAATTTTCAACACATGCCTGTGCACTGCTAGCTGGACATTGTGCTCCTTTCTCTCTCTCTTTTCTTGTCATTTGGTGACTGCTCACAACTTTTAAATGAAGTGGAAGGATGATGTGGCCCTGAAGAGGCTCCTGTGCCAGCAGGATAACACTGCAGGGTTCTTTGCCCAGAGCCAGCAAGTAATAACTATCCCATGGGGCATGATTGGCACACTAGCAGAGTACACCCAGTTTTTAAAGTATCTCCCTGCATCCAGTCTTAAACATGAGGCTGGCTCTTGACCTTCCATTACTTTTCCCATATCACCTGGTGTAAAGACGAGCCCAACAGGGAGTAAACAGCCTCTGACTGCCCTATTTTTCTGCAAGTAATCAGTGCAGAAAGCTCTGCTGCAGTTTGCCAGATTTTACCTCACGAAACTTTCTGCAAATGGCTTATTGTTTTAGTGCATGGACTTCAGGCCATCATGACACTCATAGCATAACCACTGCTTGTGTTCCCAGATCACTGAGCTGGGCAGTAAGTAAGTGATGTACAAGTGGGTTCTGCTGTTGAATATTGTTCTCTGTTTGCTGTATGGGAGCTGCTGATCTCTGGAACTCCCACTAGGGTTAAAGCAAATGCTGACTGCACTTAACTGTGGAAAAATCCTTTATTGTATTTTCAGATGAAACCTCCAGAACCTTTCAAAGCAGAGTTGTAAAGAGAGAAGCTTTTTTTTTTTTTTTAAGCCAAAGAAACAAACACAAAACAAGGTACAGAAGACCCAACACACACCAAATTTAAATTCATTAATCAAAGCATAATAAAGACTATGCTGTCAATATTGTATCAATACTGTACTGAATTGTCTCTAGCACAACAGGACATTAATCAGAATTCCTCCATCTGGAGAAACTTGTGGATCCTTTGGGATGGGAAAAGCCTCCACAAGGTTGGTTGGAAAATGTTTGAAAAATAATAGAACATTTGCCAGTTTCCTGGTATGGCATGACAGGAGTGATCATTCCTGTAAGGATGTGCTAGGAGATTGTGGAAATTTCTTTGTGGTAACTCATCTTAAAGGTATTGAAAAAGTCAAGAGTGACATTGAGTCTAATGGTATAAAATTCAATGTAACATTAAAGCTAAAGAAAAAAAAGCTCATTACAGTACTGAATGTAGGGAATCCACCTGTCTTTGATCTATAAATTGATAGAGATTAAAGGCTGTTACTAGGTTTTTGTTTTCTAACCTTATTGAATGCTCCAACTTCAACTAGTGAAATCTTCATGGAATCTCACACAGCCATCAAATGGGGCCTGCATTTCATGATCAGAGTTTAGGATAGGAACATATTTTACAAATATTTTTGCCATACTCTGCATCCAGGGATGATGATAATTCTGCCTAGACCCCTCCATTTTTTGATACAGAGCTTGGCTCCTAATTTTTCATAAGGAAAGATCTCTTGGCACTGTAGAAAGCCAAGGAAATACATGCAGCTTCCACTGCTCATCAGTAAACACTTGGACTGAAGTGAGTGGGTAGTCCTATTGTGGCCAATCCCATTGTGCAGGGGCTGAACAGGATCATGGCTTCTTGTTCAGAGAACATGATTACTCTTTTGCTTAATTCATTGTCTCATTTGTATTTGTTCTCTCTTTAATAAATGCTTTGTAGGATCCTGCTGAGCAGACTGCTTTTCATTTGTTTCAGCAGTGAACGTTTTAAGTTAGTTTGTATGAATAATCTCAAAGCAATAGAAGAAACCTCTGTGTACAATTTGAAAGAAGTGTGTGTTAGGATAGTTGTGGGTGATGGTTAATTAGAAGGCTTGTTGCACCTCAGGTTTTGGCAACAAAAAGTGATGGGGTTTTTTTGCTCAATATTGAGTCAAAGTGTATAGAGGCCTTAGCTGATGTTGTCTGTATAGATGCATCGATTTTTAAGGTCAAAAGCAATTATCAGACTTTCTAAGGCCTTTAAACATGTTTGGGTGCTACTAAATCCCTGTTGAAACCATTCTATTTTTGACTCTTAGATATCTGACTCTAATTTCAATTCCTTTAATTTTCCTTTCACCAGCTAGGCTAAAGAGCCCTTCACTAATTGCATTTTCTTCTCGTGTCAGAATTTAACCACAGCAATTAAGTTACTCTATGTTTTTTTCTCTTGTAAACAAAATGGACTGAGTTTTCTATGCTTGGGGTTCTTTTTATGGTAATAAATTATTTCTAGCTCTTGTGTGTTTGCAGCAGTCCTCCCCAGTTACTGAACACCCTCTCACAACATGGATATCAGGGGATAGGATGCAGCTCTCATCATGGTCTCATGAAGGCAGTAAGTGTAAGCTGCAGGTCTGCAAGGTCCACAGTCCCAGGGAAAATAATTTCCTAATGAGTACTGAGAGTAACTGCTGGCAGCTTCACACAACTGAAGATATGGCTCTTGCTGAAGCCTGCTTTTAATGTTTTAATGAAAGCTTATTCACCATTTTTTTTTCCCCAGTGTGTAAATCGGAGGCAATCCCTCTTCCTCCTGGCAAGCTATCCAAGCCATCAGTTAGGCAGGATTTGGCCAGATGTCTTCCATGCTGAGAATCACTGCTAATGTATACTAACTGTAATTATTATGCTAGTATTACGTATCAACTTCTGGTTTTTATATGAAATCACGGTCACTAAATGACTTCAATCTTTTCCAGTATTTATTTAAATTTCAGAGGTAATAGTATGGATTTTGATCCCTATTTTGTTTTTAGTAATGCTCACCTCAGTGTTGCTTGGATGGTCAGACATGGCTTGGACTTCTTAACTCTCCTTTTTTCAAAGTGTACCAGAAGCAGATAAATAAGGTAAAGGAGGATAAGCAGTTTATGAAGTCAAAACTCTGAAAGGAGCAGGGAACTTAGGGGTGAAGGACACAACAGAGCCTGAGGCATGCAATGATGTCTTCCCCCTAATCTTTCCTGGCAGCATCATGCTGATGCTTTCCATCTGCGGTGGAAGAGGATTGAGTTAGGGAGCCTCTAATTACATGGCTCTGCTGGGTGTCCGTGGTGAGGTGCTGGCCGCAGGGGGCTGCCCTGTGCAGGACACAGATGGTTCCAGCTGCCCCTGACCCACACACCACAGGGCACAGCTGAACCTGCAGCCAATGTATGGCTCCTCAGGGCAAGTGTATGTGAGAAAGGAGGAAAATACCGGAGGGAAGACTGAGGCTGGAGGCAAAGGATTCCTCTGCAGCACTGGGAAAGGGTCCCACACCAGAGCAGAGGGAAGCATGGGGGAGGTAGAGTTTCACAGGCAAGCCATTACAGACTGACTGCATCCCTGTGCACTGCAGTCTGGAGGGAGGCCCAGCCTTGGGAATAAGGAAAGGAAAGCTGTTTTAAAGTTTACCTCTTTCTTTCCCACTAATCAGTTTTCAGGAGTGCCTGAATGACTAAGAAGTCTAGGACTTTTGCAATTTTAGAGACTCGCACTCCCAAGTTATTTAGACACTTAAAAACTGTCAGAATCAGTGGTAATACTTGTCCATTTCACTGAGCAGCTTGTTTTCATTTTGAAGTGCAGTAAGAAGATGATTAACTGAGTCACTCATCTCTGATTTATTTTATCTGATTGCACTGCTAATATAGCAATGGGTTGTTGTAAACCATAGTAATGTTTCTTTGACATTATTTAGGGAAAGCTTATCAGTATTGCAGGAATTGAAGTGTTGTAAGGTACCAAGAGCAGAGATGTGGCTGTCTGGATCCTCAGAAAGGTTTTGGATTTTCAAAGTAGTGGCAGGCTCCACCTCTAGCATATAAGGGGGACATATGCTGCAATTTTTTTGGTCATCTGACATTTTGCAAAACATTGTATTATTAATCTTGGTAATGGCAGTAACTTAAAAATGTTTTTGCATTTGAAATTACTATGTAAACATATTTACTTAAACTTTCATAGGAACCAATGCTGTGAAAATGTCTCAGCAGCAATCCAACAAGAAGGCCGTATTCTGTTCACTCCAGGGCTGGCAGTTCTGCATATTTACATATTGCCTCTGCATTAATAATTCTAGGCATAATTGATTTCCATTTCTGGAAAAGACTGCATATTGCATTAGATGTGTTGAGCAGATGAGCAGCTGCAGCTGTATGCTTTTATGCCCTTTCATGAATTTTATGGGTAATGGCTTAAAGTCCACATTGACATTACCTAAGTGCAGTAGCTTTATGCATTTTTATATTTTTTTTAATCTTTCCAGAGATTTTGCGCAGTTGTTTTGCAAAATGCTGGGTTTATGACTTCCTACAAAGAGATGCAGTGCTTACTGACTAAAAGGAGCCTGGGAGTTAGGTTTTGAGTTGCTTTGAGGCAGAAATGTGAGGTAGGGTTTTCAAAGGCACTCAGTGTTGAGCTAATCTATATTCCCATTGGAGTAGGTGGGAGTGTCAGAACTTCCAGGCCTGCTTGAAGCAATGATGTGAGGCATCATTTCCTTAGTTTCTCTGCCTGCAAAAATGAAGGTTATAATAATCCCTCACAGCCATGTCAGTTGATGTTTAGTAAGAGGAACAAAAAAGCATGTTAAAGTGTCATATAGCAGGAAATCTTGTGTGTTTGTGACTCAGAGTTTTCTGGTTTGGTGTTTGAATGGCCTAATTTTGCCTCCCTTCTTCTGCAAAAAAAAAAATAAATAAACCAAAAACGGAAATAGAGTAACTGAGCAGGCATCTGGGATTGGTGGCATCTGTTCAGAGAAGGGATCTGGTCAAGAACAAAGACAACTAGCAATAGATGAGGTGCAGGGATAGGTGGTTGTTTGGAGCTTGCCAAGAACGAGGGATTGTGAAGCTAGAAGGAGGGAATATGGGGAGGATAAGTCTGACTCTCATTAAATAATCTGTGTAATCCCTTCTCCAGAAGCCTTTACTCATGTGAGTTAGAGCATTTGAAACTGCTTGCACAACCAGGAGAAGAATAAAGCAGTGAGGGAGGGGGAGGGGAAAAAAAAGGGGAAAAAACAAAAAAAAAACCAAACCAAACTCAGAAACAAAGTAAAACCTTATAAGTCTTTGGGGCTTAATGCCAGCCCTACCAGGAGTAAAAGAGGAGATTTAAAATACTTTGTTTCTAGTCTGTCATACAGCACTGTTTTGCCCTGGGGCATCTCTGGATAAAAGCTGTGGGTCAGAGATATCTGCTGTTGATGGTTTAGATGCTCAGGAGTGCCTGGATTCAATTGTGTTCCTACTAGGGCAGGTTAAGCCTCTTCAGTTTTTCATGGTAATTGTGACAAATGGGAATCCAGGGGCTCAGCTCTTTATGTCTGAAAATCAAGTTTTCTGTGTGGGTGGTTGATAAATAGAAGTCCTGAAGCTGAGAATGTTGCCTCCAGCTCTTCTGTGATTTTGGCTTTTTTTTAACCTGTAAAGGTAAACCTATTTCAACATAGCTTTCTGAAGATATTCTGAGCATTTTTTCTGAACAATTAGCAGGTGTTAAAATGTATATGATATAAGAAAACAATATGTTAGTTGTAAGACTATAAACATGAAAATATTTCTATGTGTGCCTAAAAGAAAGAAAAACCAATTTAGCCACCACTGGGGCTGGGAAGGCAGAAATGTGTAATGTCCTTTCTGCTTTAACCTTCACCCTTTTGTGGTTTTAGTTAAATATTGTTAATGACAACATGATGAGAAGTGATGAGAGCTATGATAGATATAACATTGAAAGAGTGAGTCATTGGCAATCCCCTTCCATGACTGGAAGGGAAGTATGTTTAAGAAAATTGTTAAAAGAAAATTTAGATTTGTGCAGGTGTTTTGTTTTAATATGTAATTTTGGTTTTTATTTTCTTTTAAATTTTTTAAGAGAGGCTTTTGTCTATGATGACACCTAAGGGAAATATGGGTGTCTGTTAAGCAATACAGGTAAGGATTCTGCTGCCTCAGAAATGGGAAGGGCAGATAAGTGCATGAGAAGATGCAATAGTATGATTTTTATGAAACACTGTAGAACTGGTAGGGCAGAACTCATATGACATTGTTTTTACACATTTTCTCAGGATATGAGTAAAAATATGGCTCTTTACCTACCACTTCTGCCTAACCAGGATATAGCTGGAGGCCTTGCTGACTATCCAATCGATTGTTTTTGCTCATGGTGGCGCTCATTAAAACATGGTTTGAAAATGCTGCTGATGCAAGAGAAGAGAATAAAAGCCAGCTCATGCTCTCATGGCTCTGTGGACTCAGCACTCTTCTGTGTATTCATACTGTCTTTGATGCAGCTGCAGATAGCCCTCAGCAACATAATAGCTAAAATGAATATTAGCCATAGGGACTTGTCCCAGTTGTACTCGCACATCAAATGCTCCATATTAAAATTATATTAATAATGAAATTGTGGTGGGTAAACACGGGCATCTGACAAAGGTTATGCCTTAATGCTTATGGAGATCAGTATCAAGTGGAAATTAAAATGCTGATATGAAATCACTGTTTAAAAGGGCAGGTGGTTTGTCTTTGTACTTTTTCAGGGAAGAATGTGATCTGTCCTTCAATAAACATAACTGTGCACCACCTGGTGCCTTGCTGTTCTGTACTGGCAGCAGTGATAACATATCTTTGAGGCTTTTGACACACGAAAGGTCCAAAACCAGCTAAGATGTGCTTTCTTGGAAGCATCAGTAGGGTACAATATTTAGAATTACGCATTCCCCTCACTTTTTTAAAGAGGAAATGGCAGAAAAGGAGAATCTAACAGTAGGACGTTTGACTTCAAGACTGCTCAGCTGAAGCCTTTCCCATATGGAGAAAGAATGCAGAAAACTAATTCTGAATTTCCATAGTAGACTAGAGATGACAGATTTCTCTGCCAGAGTAACTCAGAAGGTGACTGTTCCAAACTGTAGCACGCAGTGGTCAGACATGAGGGCCCAGCTGTCTGCTCAGAACTTCATTCCACCTGTTTTTGAAAACCATTTAGGGCAGAAATGGCACAATCTCTCTGGGCAACCTCTTCCACTGTTCACTATCCTCACAGGGCAAAAGTTTATAGAGCCAGCTTGAGTATCCTTTTTTCAACTGATGACTGTATCTTGTCTTCCCAAAATGCAGCATTGTGAAGAGCCCAGCTGTGTTCCCTTTGATAAGCTCCTCACAGATATTGCACATCCCTTTTTCTCCCTCACTTCTGTTAGTATTTTTTTTCACTTTTATCTCATATCTGTCCTTGAGTGTCGGGAAATTATTAACACATCCATTTTCACAGGTAGACAACAAATCCCAGCCAAGTAAACTTGTTAGCTTGTTTATATGTCCTGTTGATCTGACAGTAAGGTCTAACTCCTCTCCAGATTTAGACCCATAAGTTTAGGTGTCCTCATTGTGCCTGCTTTCACTAGAAGTGTGGAAGCTCCCATTATACTCAGAGGAGCTGAAGTCAAAGCTGCCATCAGAATGAAGAGGTCATTTGTGTCATATCTTGGTCTGCTTGGCTGTCTTGTTCTTGGGATTCTACTGGCTATAGTAGCCCTGGCTCCCACACAGTCTCTTGTACTGCAGAGACCTGAATTCCTCAAGGATAAAATGGATAGAAGTGATACGGGAAGCCAGCAGCAGAGCATCTTTTGAACATCTCAAATAGATCTCAAGTGTGTGCTGCACATCCTACACTCTAGAAGGGATGTTCTCTAGAAGGGAGGAGCTGTGTGACTTTGTTCTGTGAATATCAGAGAAGCACAGTTTGTTGGGGATATCTTAGACAATGGTGAGCATGTTTCTGTGTGTACAGAGCTTTGTTTGACAGTTCTGTAACACATTATCTGTGATTTCCTGTTCAGTGGTTTTGGGACTAAACACTGTGATTTATTATCTTAATGGAGAGAACTTTGAATAAGTTTGAATAACTTTGACAGCCTCCTTTTGGAATGAGATGTGGATATGACAGTGAATTCAATCTGGAGTAAAATTAATGCCTGTTACAGTGGTGAGTTCAATGCACATGAAAGTAGAGTGACAGTTATTATAATTTGACACTTCTAAGGAAAGAGTAGTTGCTCTGATCATGAAAAGCCTTAGAAATTCTAATTCCTTTTGTGGTTACTGTGATGAGAGTACACTATTAAATACATGAAGTGAAAAAATACTGACAGAGGTACAAAATATCCTTGCTGTTCAGAGGATTCTGCTTTGTGGCATTTATCTGTACATTGGTGTCTCCCTGTTCTCTAGCTCCTCAGGCTCATCAGATTACATTCCCCAGGACCTGTCTAACATTTTGGGTAATATCCCAAGGAGACTCTGTCTTTCAGGATAAGGATTTTTGTTTAACCAGGCCAGGAAAATGACAAATGATCAACTGGAAATGAATACAGATGACACTGGGCTTTGCTAGTGGTCAGTGAAATGATTGCTGTTTGGAAGACCTCTGGTTTTGGAGTTTAGATGGTTCTAAATTACTTTTAAAAGACAGCTATATGGAGTCAGTGAGTCTACTGCAGGTGTGGGGAGAGAAGACAAAATTTCGTTTTACATATTTATTGCTCCAGGAAGAAAAGGATAGCAGAATTATGAAAAACTGAGTATAAGAAAATAGTTAAATCTTTAATATGAGAATACTTAAAACTATAAAATTTTAATAATCAAACCTAGTAATTCTATCATTTCTTCATTACTTCTAAAAGACCCATGCTTCCCATTTTGTTTCTACTTCCACTTCTTGTCCTAAATGACAAATATTCTGAAGCGAAAAAGCCAAAAAATATTGCAGTCTTAATATGCGTAAGGTTAGATATCTGCAATGTGCTTTGTGCTGCAGTGATTTCATCTATGTACAGCTCTGGTTGTTCACATTCAACAATCTACTAGACTGAAATCCAGTGAGCAAGAAAGGGTTAGTAGGATGGCAAATCCTTTCTGATGAATCTGTATTCCAAAAGGAAAGTAAACCCAACTTTTCTAGTTTATCCCAGACTGGTATTCTACTCTACAGATACAATATTTGTTCTTGTATGATTATTAGGAGGGAAATACGCTTCTCTAAGTAAGTTTATACTCATTCTAGTCATTGTGGACATGAAATTCTGAACCTGTGTTCCAGCAGGAAAAGACCTACATTTATGGGGTGTACTTTTTAGTCCTTCAACCTGTCCAACAACAACAAGAGTGTATTAGGTGGCGGTCTTGTATTTTATTCTATTTCAGAATATTTTTATCTCTCTTTTACCCTTTGCTTTTACTCCATTGCTCTGGAGGGCAATGATTTTCCTACCCCTACATTAAAGCTCTTCTAAAGTATAACAAGTCCCTGGATTTATCTGTGGCTCAGGCAAAGACAGAGCTGGAGGGTTAGTGGCCGGCTGATGGATAGTAGATGAGAATTGATGGGAGAGGGAACTATGGGAAAGCATCTTGAAACCTTGAATTTTCTCTTTTTTCCCGTTCTTCATTAGTAGTAGCCAAAGCCCTTGTTGATGAATCACACTCATGGACCTGTGTGGAAGCCCAGAGGCACTCTGCTCAGAGAGAAGGAAATCCCTGCAGGGTTTCCCATTAGCATCAATAGGAGAGCAATTATAAGGCCTTCCCACAAGGAAAGGGCTCCATTAACCCCTGCATTTGGGAAGGGCATAGACTCCCACTTAATTTATTGTCTGCCAAAGAGTTGAAACAACAGGGTAGCCTGAGTTTGGAATTTTTCTCAGAGCTTCTGGCTCTGAAACATAAAACAGTGTGTCGCAGACATTTTTTCATAGAAATCCTTTCTTTGGGATTTGTTCATCTTCTGGGAAGTTGAGGCCCCAGAAGAAGAATGTAAACAATTGTTATCGGCTGGTGTGGAATGCAACAGGTGCAGCGGTGATTGGTCTTCTGTGAGTGTCTGGATTTGCTGACCACTCACAGGAGAGTTTGTCCTTGCTTTCTGCTGGACACAGAACTTTGTTATTCTTCTGTCCTATTCCATTCTTGGCTTGGCAGCCTCTGCAACTTCTCTCCTTATTCCTTTTAGTATAGTTATAATGTATTATATATCATATATCAGTAAATCCAGCCTTCTGATCATCAACCAAGATTCTCGTCCACTTCTCTCACCCTGGAGACCTTATCAGGTCGCTGTAATAACAGTGAATTTCTGAAGTTCTTCCATTGTTCCACTGCTGCCTTTCAGGATCGATCATTACCATGGGCATGTGCAGCTGAGGAAGATGGGCTACTGAATTTCATTTTCGAGCAGCTTATATGCCACAAAGATTTATATAAGGTTCTGACATTTACAGCTCTCTTCTTCAAAGGCTGAAGCTTGTTCTAGAATATTTTCCAAGTTTTTCTTCCTTTTTAAACTATACTAAACCCAGCATTTTCTATTTACTAATTTCATCAAGCTCAGTTTTTGACTGAGAAAAACAGAAACAGAATTAAAAGCAACTATCTTCTCCCCTCTTTTCTTTAAACAAACTAATAGGATATGTAGTGTAACTAGCCCAGGCATCAGGTACCTGAAACAGAATGTTTTTTGTGATGTCAGGTAAAATCAGAAAATAAGTTTATTAATGAAAAGTATGAGTAATTAACTATTCTGCTCTAAATGTATATTGCTTTATATAGGTTGCACAGGCAGATGCCCATCTTGTGGGTATCTCCTTTGGGATTGAAATAATGATTGGATTGTCTGATATTCTGGAAGGGGAGTGTGCATCTCTTGTGATTTGTGTTTAGTACAGATCTAGAAATAGATTGGGTTAGTTTTAACTATAAGATTCTAATGTTATCTTTATACCTACTCATGATTTCTTATGTATGTGTTTGAAATCTAAAGGTTTGCAGCTCACAGTCCTTCTAAAGTAATTTATTCTTCCCTTCTCCTCACTCCTATGTTACATGAGGAAATTTTCCTTATCGAATGATAGAGATTATTCTATCTAGGTGAAAATTGCTGCAGTAGATAAATGTGTTTTAAATTCATATATTTGTGTCTGAAATTCTGTTTTCATTTATTTTGAAATTGTAAGGACTTTAAAATGGTTAGCAGGGAAGTATTGTGTTTTCAAGCAAAAATAAAACAAAAGTCATATCTACCCTTTGTATGTGAAAACTTTTCCATCAGTCAAGATACTCAGTATACACTTATATGACAAGATCCTTCAGAATTATTTTGCATTTACAGCAGAATTTATTCACAGGTAAAAGTGCACCAACATACTTTCTTTTTTAATAATCAAAAATTCTGGCAACTTTGTAATTTTTTCACTTGGCTTTGGGATACTTTTTCTGTTTGTCCAAGTAATTCACCTTATATACACAGGCTAATCATTAATTTATTGTCTTGGGGATTTTGCAGAAAAGATCTTCTTGGATTTTAATCCTACTTGATCAGACAAGAAATATATCTGTACTCCCATGTGGAGTGCAGTAGATAAGTCCCCTCCCTTTCTATTTGATTACATTTAAACTTACTACTTCTGCTTTATTTTTTTTATCAAATGGCTTGGATGTCCTATACCAAAAAAAAAAAAAAGTTTAAAGTTTGTGCTTATTATCTGCTAATATGAAAAGCACACCATTATCAATTTGTCTTATATTTCTTAGGCCAGTAACATTATCATTTTTGTCAAGAGGGGTGAGCAGTCCTTATGAGGAACAAGTCTCAGAGTCCCGAGGCTTATTTGAGGTGTGTTGTAGCCACACAAGCATGCAGGCTCAGTCCTACGCTCACGGTAAGCAGCAGTGAATTTTGGTCTTGGAAAATTCACTGGAGAAACAGATCCTTTATGGCAAACCAGGCCTCTCTGAGAGGAAATGAATACAAGCAGCATTGTATGACAAGCCAAACCATGCCTCTGCAATAATATCCCCCATGTCACTGACCCCTTCAGCAAGGTCTTGACAAGCCAGTTTCCCCAGGGTAACTAGTAAAACTTTTTCTCAACCATGTTCAGTGATCTTTCTTCTGGGACCCTGCATATTTTTTCCCTACCGGGTGTGTCAACAGGGCTTTGTCCCTGGTGAGATTTTTATATGAACCCAAGATCCCCCAAAATCTAAACTCCTGTACAAATATTCCTCTAATGCGTGATAAATCTATATATAGGCACAGTATACAGGCCTTTTTTCATTACATTTTTTCATTAGCCAGTAAACCTTTTGCAGTATTAAGGGAGAATTAATTAATTGGATCTATAACTCAAATGTCTTGTCAAAACCAGCTGCCTGAGTTTGGACTCCCTACAGTCCATGGGGGAAAAAGGTACCTTCAAAAGGTGTTATCCCCTGTGCCCCACACACCCACCTGAAGAGGAGATGACTGACTCTTCCAAGGCACCAATTTCTTTCTGTTGATGCTACCGAAGCTTAACTTCCACATCTAACCTTAAACATCCACAGTGATCCCAGAAACATTTTCCTTCACTTTCATTAGCATCATAGGTGGTATTGATGATGCAATTGGTGCAGAAAAAAATATGCAGAATAGGAAAATGATAAAAGGGCATGGGGGGAAAAAAGCAATGTGACAATTTTCCTGCAGAAAATAAACAAAATGTGAAGTCAAACAGAAGATACAAATATCAGTGGTCCTAAAAGGCATTATTTTTTTTGCTGAATGAAGTGGCGGGGCACAGAATAAATAGTAATATTTAGTCATTATTTTAGGGTACTTTCTATCTTTCAGCTCTTCTCATGTCTTCCATTGATATCCTTAGGATATATTGTGGTTTGATCTCAAGACTGAGGAGCTCCACATTCTTAAGTATCTTTCCTCTTTGGTAACTTGGATGGCTCTTTTCTATCTTCCCTAGAATTCTCTTTTATCTCCTTGCTGTCATCTCCAAAGACTGCATGTGATTCCCCAGTTTCTGTCTCTGATCTTCTCTTATTTTTGTAACTATGCTTACTGAAAGTATTAAAAGTCACTGGCCACTGATTAAAGCGACCCTGTTTCTCTTTACTCTCATAGCCCATCCTTGCTCATAGTTTTTGAGAAAATAAATTTAATTATTCTGCTAGAAAGCAAGCCTCTGGAGTGCTCTAAGAGTTCTGTAAGGCATCAGGGTACCTCACCTTCATACAACCATTTCCAATTGATCATCCAGTGCAATGCACCCGGGGAACTGATGTAGCCTGACTCAAAATAGGCCTTCACAGAGCCAGGCTACTCTGTTCATGTCACAGAGGGGAGTGTGTGCTTTGCTGACCATGGTATATGTCTGATGGAAGATAGGGAAAGTGAAAAGACTATTTCTCCTCTTAATTACTCAGTGTATTTCTAACCCCCAGCACAGCTGAGGGGGACTTGGCATTTTAGACCCTAGATTCTCAATAGTTTTGAAAATTATACTTAAACATTATACTTGTTGTCCTGTGTCAGTGATGTTCTAAGGAGGAAAAAGCTTTTGTTCACAGGCTGTGTCAGTACTTCAGCCATTTCCTGCGGTGTGTGGTGGAGCTGTCCCACACCTCCCACCACACTCATCAGCACTGCTGCCTGCCTTAGTGCAACCAGTGTTCTTCCTCCTACCTGCCTGAGACACCGATTTTTGCAGCTCTTCACACTTCAAAAAACCACTCTGGTAGCTCAAGGAAAGGTTTAATTACAAGTTTGGGTTGTTTCACTTTTTTGAAATCTTTATATTTTTAGGAACATTAATATACTTTAGTACCTGAAGTCTTTGTTCTTTATAACTGCTGGGCAGGCAGTGCCAGACTGCAGAAACAGTTTCTCTGCCTTCCTCATTTATGTGAAAAGAAAGAAATGTTCCTTTCCAGTGTGCCAGGGTGGGTTCCAGTAGAATATCCCAAGCATCTCCTCAACTGGCTTTGCAAGCTGCTTTTCTGGGCCTGCCTAGTCTCATAACATGTTATTCATAGATCTTTAATTGGTGACTATGATGTTAACAGTGATAAGAGTTGCTCTTCCCTCTGACTCTCTGAATCCGAGAGGGTTCATGGAAACCACAACTCGCATCTAGAATGTGAGCAAAAGATGTCATTTATTGAGCAATTAAAAGATGTTAACAAGTTAATTATATAGCCACTTCTGATACTGAGAGCCCCAAAGTGATAGCATTTTATAGAAGATATTTCCTCCCATAAGTATCTCTATGTTTGGATTTTTCTTCTGCAGATTTTCCCCCACACCTTTTTGGATATTAGTCTCAATTCAGAAACTTAGAACAACCACAACTAATAATCTAAAGGTAAGCCATTTTTCCATTAGTTCTGACTCTAGATAATTTTGGTGTGCATGTGAGGGAGACAGAACAAAACTCAGGCTCGCTGGTATTTTAATACTGTGACCTGAGGGGTCAATACTGTGCAATGAGGTGTCCTGAGGGGACACCTATTGCAGTCTATGGCTTCCTTGTGAGGGGAAGAGGCGAGGCAGGCACTGATCTCTTCTCTGTGGTGAACAGTGACAGGACCCCAAGGAATGGCCTGGAAGCTGTGTCAGAAGGTTTAGGTTGCATATTAGGAAAAGGTTCGTCACCCAGAGGGTGATTTGGCACTGGAACAGGCTCCCCAGCAGAACTGATCACAGCCCCAGCCTGAGAGAGTTCGAGTGTTTGGACAATGCTTTTGGGCACATGGTGTGACTCTTGGGGTTGTACTGTGCAGGGACAGGAGTTGAATTTGCTGGTCATTGAGTTTCCCTTCCAACTCAGGATAGTCTATGGTTCTATGACCTCAGAACTGCCTTGGCTGTATTTTGTAATATGTAAAGCTTTAAAATTTAAACCTTAATACTTAAGAAAATGATCTCTCGGTTAAAAATGGATTAGAATTAGCAGTAAGATTCCTTGAAATTGCAGGTTACACTGGGATAGCCCAAACCTCAAAGGTCTTTCATGAACCAATTGTCAGTGACCTAACAGAAGTGTTACCTCTCATGAACACAATCCTTGGGGTGTGTTGTTGCGACAGTTAACTGACAACTAGGAAAAAATATTGTGCACAGAACTACCTGCAGTTAGTCTTTTAAATAGCATAAATTAATTTTCTATTAAAATTTGTTTAACTGAAACTTATAAATTTTGCTTAGGGGAAAAAATGTACATATTTTAGACCAGATTCTTAAAAGTAGTCAGTTACTGGAACAACAAGGAAAATCTGGCTCTCAGTCCATGTTTTTCTGTGGAAATGCAAAATGTGTAATTTATGTTCAGTTCATATCCGCAGAATTACACATACCCCCAAGGAATGAGCTATAGTAAGTTCCAATTTTGCATATTATTTTCTTAAATAAAACATTTAATCATAAAGTTGAGAAAAAAGCAACCTTTAATCAACATTAAAGTGGGAGCTTTAGAAAAGGGATAGGAAGGTGTATTGTCACTGATCACCTGCAGAGCCATTCATCTTTGGTTCAGTCTTTCCTTGTCTCCTTGGGAATAACCAAGAGTAGTTCCCATCTCATGGTATTTCCTTCCATACATGAAATGAACTTGTACCTCAGGCCATCACCTTTTCTTCAGCTGCTACCTGGCAGCTTCAGAAGATAGACAGAAGCATGGCTGGCTGCAGAAATTACAGGGCTAGCTAGAGGAACTGGTATTTCTACCAGGGAAGGAAGCTTCGCCTGTGTGAGGACGGCTTGTTCCATAAAACTTCCCTTCCTCTGAAGAGCTAGAGAGCTCCAGTTCTCACCTTACTCCAGCAGTCTTCTCACATCAGCTCTGCATTGGGATTTACTTTGTCTGCGATGTCATGCTTATAGTCATGGATATAAGATAACCTCCAACAACCACACCATTGTTTTTGCCTGTGGCTGGTGGTATTGACAGGTAAATGCTGTTTGCTCTTGTCTATATCTGCAGAACCATAATGGCCTGTCCCACGGGTGTGCTTGTCAGAACCCTGCAGGCTTGTCAGTGTCACCCCTGGTGTCCCAGAGCAATGAGGCTTTGTACAGTTTATGTGTGGAGGGGCAGCCTGTGCCTTTGGTCGAGCCTGACCCACATGGTAGAAGGCAGCTCTCTCACATACGGTACTCTCTAACGTGTCTTGCTACCTGGCTGGGGAGAGGAGAGAAAGTGTCTGTGCCCTGACTGTGAGAAAGGCTGCCATCAGCCCTCTAGTGAAATTGCTTCTGTGATGGGCCAGAGACACTTTTTGATGTCTGTGCCTTTTACACAAATCACACTCTGGGCTTGTTAAGATATAAGAACTTTGCTTGGTATTTTATGAATCATGCTACTTAAATGTATTAAATGCTATCAAACACTTTCCATCATCAAAGAAGCACAGCATTATCTTTTGATCTTCAGAAATAACAGATCCAAGGATAAGTAAAAGAAATGTATTTTCTTCATTGCTGAGCCAATTGAAGCACCCTTTAAAGGCTTTAGAGCTGCAAGTAGTAGTCATAGAAATTTTTTCTTCTGTCATCTTGCAATGTGGATATATCACATAAATTCAGATGAGGTCAGTGAAGTTAAGACACAGTTAATGAATATGAGACAGATATCAGAGAATCACTTACACTGGAAAAAATCCTTAATATCATCAATGTTATGCTGCATGTTCTCCAGTCCTCAGAGTTACATTAGATGCCTTTGCCTCAAATGAGGAAAAGTCAAATTTTGAAAAATTAAGTTAGCTGAAGTATAAAAGTGGCTTTTAACCTGTGCCCTTTCTGCTGTACAACTGAAATGAAGTGGCGTTTGTGTAATTTTGAAATCATTGCATTTTGATATATGGGTGAAATGAGCTGAAACGTGCAAGTACATTTTCTTCTGTAGCATTCTGGAAAATAAGCTATTGCAGTCAGGTATTTTTTGGAGGATAAAAAATCTTATGTTGAGTTACTGACTTGAGGCTGGATTATTCTGCTTGGCAGAATTAAACATTGATTCTTGGACTAACTTTAACTTTACTGTGTGAATATGTGATAGCAGAGAGAATAGTCTATACTGATGCAGTGTGCACACTGGCTTCCTCTCTCTTTGCCTTTGTAAAGCTTGGAAAAGCTTTGAACTGAAGCCACAAGGGGGCTAGAAGGAATTGAGAGGCAAGTCCAGTGATCAGAGGCAGTAGATAGAAGTTATGTGCAGTCCAGACATTTGTTATATAAGTATGAAGACTGGGGAAAAGTCCTGTGGCTTATGTTCTTTTGTGATGTGGAAGCCCTTTGTGGAGCTCTTCTTGGTTATCAGTCGCAGCTTTTCCTCTTTACAGAAGGGAGGATAATTCTTCCTAAGAAACACAAATTCTTGAGATGGGATTGTTGCAGTGGCACTCTGAAGTCTGGACACTGCTCTTGGACTAAAACTGGGCTTCTCACCTTCCTTGCTATATTCTGGAATTGGAAGACGTTAAAACACAGCAGGGTTCTGTTATGTGGCTTCTAAGAGTAGGTTAAAAGAGACAAACTCACAATTGCTTTAGTAAGATGTAAGACTTGCTGAAATGTTCCCAAGTGTTGTATGGCTCATGAAAGAGTTTGTTTTAGAATACTTTCAGTGAAGACAATATTTTCAGAACTCTTAAAAAAATTAACTAATACTAAAAGTTTTCATGACTGGACATTGTCCAAGGAGAGGTGAATGGCAAAAATTGATGTTTAGACAAAAAGCAAAGATTAAATTTATTCTCATTAAAAAAAGAGTTGTCAGTTGTAAGATGAAAAAGATGTCTCTTCACCTGTCAAAGTGGATTGTTTTTTTAGATACAAAGACTCAAATCAAGACCATGTTCTTTCATTGTAAGAAAGATATGAATAAAGTACCTAGTATTCTCTTTCAGTGCCTGTGTTTCTGTAATGCCAATAATGATAGGAATGTTCTTACATTAGGGCATGAAGGACTTAAATCCATAAATAACTTGAGTGAATAAATTGACTTCTTATCCCTCAAATGACCAAACTGATTTTTTTACAATGTACAAAGAGAGAAGGTGCCATTAATATTGAAGGGCAATATGTCTGTATGGTTCTCCTGTGATTCTTCAAGAAAAGGCAGCCTTTCTCTGAAGCTAGTTAATATCTGTTGAACACTTCAGACACTTTACAGCCTTTATGTGCTAAGGTTAGTGGTAAGGGCAAAAACAACAGTCAGTATACTTGGTAGGTTATATAAAATGCATTTATTTTTGTAAGAAAGTCAGAGCCTCACACTGCCAACATTTTAATGAAATATCGCAGTTATTTTAATAAAAAACCCCAGTGATTTGTTCTGTAATATGAACTAGAAACTGATGAAATGAAGAATGAGGTGGAATGTCTTCAGCAAAAAAAAGTGTTTTCATATATTTAAATGTAAAACAGTGTGGTTTATTCATCCATTTCTCTGCCTGTATACAAGCATGACAGAAGATACCCCAGGGAGCTGGGTTCTGTGCCCCCTGTTCTGTGCCCCCTGTTCTGTTCCATATACACAGGCTGATGGTAACCTTGAGATGTAGTTTCTGGAGGACAGTTTCAAGATCAATTTTTCCAATTCAGCCCCTCTAACTGGAGCCTTAGCTGATATTACTTGACTTTCAGGGGTTTTTATACAGGGTCTTGCCAGCCACTGTTTTGGTATGAAAGCTTAAAAGAAAGCTGAGTACTGTATTCTATTTTGAAGCCATCTCTGTGGATGAACAGGTAATTAATTCTGCATGCACACTAAAAGGGATAACTGGAATCTGTTGGAGAGGTAAACAGCCTTGCTCTGCCTGATGCCTGGGCAACATAGAGACCTTCTGCTTGAAGCACTGAGGACATCAGTCCTCTCTGCAGCCTGCAAGACTCCCATTACCAGGACTGGGCAGGACCAGTTCCTCCTCAACACTTATCAGCTTTCCCACGTGGCACAGCAGCCTCTGCTCTAAAATCAAGACTTTTTTTTCCATGGAGACTAAGTCCCAGTATCAAATAAGCAACTGTGAATAAAGGCAGCACAACAATGCTGACTCAGCTTAGTTTGCAGGTTGCCTCTCGCTAGATTGTTTCTGAGGCTTGTTTGAACTACTCTAATTTCCTATCAACAAGCTAGAAATATCTGAACCCTTCCTTCTGTAAATGAAGTGCACGGCTAAACAAGCTGAAAAGAAATATGTTGACCAATGAAACCTTGCGATAAGAGTGGGGATCAATTTTGCAGGATTTCATCCATATCCCTGAACTTCATGAAATCCCATGCCTGTTGATGATTTCACTTCAGAAAAGATTATTTTTCTTCCTTTTTCACTATTCATCATAGGTCTCTCTAACCTTCCCCTGAATGTTCAGGCCTCCTCCTTGATATTCTCTCTTGATTTTGAAACAAATGTAGTTTTGGCATGATTATGTCCTCTGCAATGCGACTCATTTCCTCCAGATTATTTTCTGGAGGTTGAAAATTTTTGTAATTTTTTAGATCTTTCACTTGCATTTCATTTCATTCTCTCTTGCAGATTGTTTACAAGACTTTCTTTAATATTCGTTCTTTTCTCAAAAACACCGAAAGAAGTGAGAGAAGCGGAATGTTTAGGGACAGCAAGAAAATGCTCTCGGAGCAAATGAGGTGCAATGGAAAGTGTCAAAACATGCTAAAACTAAGTTGAAAGATGGTGCAAAAGCAGGGGAAAAAGTCAATGAGGAAAGCACAACATGGAGGAAAGATAAGAGAGACATGACATGGATACTTAACAAAAAAAATGGTTGCCTAAACTAGGGCCATCAAAAGGCAGGCCATATGCCATCAAGTGCAGGCACATGCAGCAAAGCTTGCCAAAATTCATCCCCGTTAAAGGCCAAAACAGAAAAGGAGGACTTTTTTTTTTTTTTTTTAATGGCGGACAAGACCGTGTCCCTGCACTGAGCCGGACCGCAGAGCTAGGCCGTGGAGCTGTGCTGCGGAGGTGAGCTTCGGAGCTGTGCCGCGGAGTTGTGTCGTGGAGCTGTGCTTTGCTCCCTTCCCTGCATTCTGCATCCCTCGAAGAGTCTCTGCTACTACCTTAGCAGCCCTGCGGTGCCGACTTGCTGCTGGAGAATTCCTGGAACTCTGAAACCCCGGATTTCTAAATCCTTAATTTCCAAATCTCTGCATTCTTAAACCCCTGGACTCCTGTAACCTCGGATTTGGAATCCTTGGATTCCTAAACTCTCGGATTCCTGAATCCCCGGATTCCTGAACCTCTGGATTTTGAATCCCTTGCCGTCTGGTTGTTTCTGAGGTGTTTGTTAACAATGGTTTCTACAAGATCAAAAGCTGTGGCTGGTATAAGTGATCAAGTTGGGCCCTCCAAAAAGGACGTGAGTGTACAGACCCACCCCTGCCCAGAATGTTTGAGTTTATTGGTGGCATCAGGGAGTGCTGTGGAGGAGAACTGTTTACGCTGCAAACAAGTGAATGACCTCCTTTTAATGGTGGCTGAGCTTAGGGAGGAAGTTGAAAGATTAAGGAGTATTAGGGAAAGTGAAAGGGAGATTGGTGGAGCTCAGCCCTATCATCTTTAAGGGAGGTTACTAATCAAGAGACTGAGGATTTAAATGCCTCCCACTCTCAGATGACAGAAGGGCATTTGGTGGATGAAGAGGAATGGAAATGGGTCCCTGTGAGGTGTGGTAAAAATGAAAAACCTGCCCCCCTCCATCATCCAGCCAAGTACCACTACGGAACAAGTATGAGATATTGGATCCAGAGATACAACTAGATGGTTTAGGAGAGAATTGTCTGCCTAGTGAACCTCCTAATTATGTTTCATCTGCAACACGAATTATTACCTCTAGTACCAAGAAGAAAAGAAGGGTAATCGTCGCAGGTGATTACCTCCTGAAAGGAACTGAAGGCCCTATATGTCGACCAGACCCATCCCACAGGGAAGTTTGTTGCCTCCCTGGGGCCCGGGTACAAAATATTACTGAGAGACTTCCTGGACTGATTCAGCCCTCTGATTATTACCCACTGCTGATACTTCAGCCTGGCAGTGATGAGATCGAGAAGAGGAGCATTAAGGCAATCAGGAAGGACTTTAAGGTACTGGGTCAGGTAATTGACAAGGCAGGAGCACAGACTGTGCTCAGTCCCTCTGGTGGCGGAGGATAATGATGAAAGAAATAGAAGAATCCGTATCATTAACAAGTGGCTTAAGGGTTGGTGTCATCGACATAATTTTGGATTTCATGATCATGGGAAACTTTTACAGCATCTTCTTTGCTGGAATCAGATGGGGTACACCTCTCCGCTAAGGGCAAAAGGATTTTAGCTCATGAACTGGCAGACCTCATTGAGCGAGCTTTAAGCTAAGCTTGAAGGGGGAAGGGGAACCAACTGAGCTAATTGGAAACAGGCCCAAGAATTGCAAGTGTAAGATAGGGGTGAACTCAGTTGCCCAGATGAGGTGCGTGTATGCCAATGCACGCAGTTTGGGCAATAAACAAGAAGAGCTGGAGGCCTTGGTACAACTGCAAAGCTATGATGTAGTTGCCATCACGGAAACGTGGTGGGATGACTCATATAACTGGAGTACTACATTGGCTGGATACAGACTCTTCAGGAGAGATAGAAAAGGAAGAAGAGGAGGTGGCATAGCTCTTTATGTTAAGCAAACCTTCGATGCCATTGAAATTGAAATAAAGGAAGAAGGTGTTGAATGTTTATGGATAAGAATCAAGGGGAAGGCCAACAACGCCGACATCATATTGGGAGTCTGTTATCGCCGACCCGATCAAGAAGAAGAAGTAGACGATTTATTCTATAAGCAGTTGTGCAATGTTTCAAGATCATCAACCCTTGTTCTTGTTGGTGATTTTAATCTACCAGATATCTGCTGGGAACTTAATACAGCAGTAAAGGGGCAATCCAGAAAATTCTTAGAATCTATGGAGGGTACCTTTTTTTTACAGCTGGTAGATGAACCCACCAGGGAAGGGACTACATTAGATCTGTTATTTACAAATAGGGATGGGCTGGTGGGGGATGTGATGGTTGGAGGTCGTTTGGGGCAGAGTGACCATGAAATAATAGAGTTTTCAATACTTGGTGATATTAGGAAGAGCACCAGTAAAACTCGTACACTGGACTTCCGGAGGGCGGACTTTGGCCTGTTTAAGAGATTAATTCAGAGCGTCCCTTGGGAAGCCACCCTTAAAAATAAAGGAGTTCAGGAAGGGTGGGCTTACTTCAAGGCAGAGATCTTGAGGGCGCAGGAACAAACCATTCCTGTATCCCGAAAGATCAGTCAACGGGGCAAATGTCCAGCCTGGCTGGGAAAGGAGATCTTGGAGGAACTTAGGAATAAAAAGAGGACGTATCAGAGTTGGAAAAAGGGTCAGGTCTCCAAGGAAGTATTCAAGAGGGCTGCTAGAGTATGCAGGAAAAAAATTAGGGAGGCCAAAGCTCAGTTTGAACTCAGGATAGCGACTGCTGTTAAGGACAATAAAAAATGTTTTTATAAATATATTAATAGTAGGAAGAAAGGTAGGACCAGCCTTTGTACTTTACTGGACAAAGGTGGGAAGTTAGTATTTGCAGACGAGGAGAAGGCAGAAGTGTTTAATGTCTATTTTGCCTCGGTTTTTAATGGGACTATGACTTGCCCTCAAGACTCCCGTCCGTTTAGGCTGGTTGATGGTTTTAGGGAACAGAATGGTCCCCACATTATCCAAGAGGAGGCTGTTATAGAACTATTGAAATGCTTGGACATTCATAAATCTATGGGACCAGACGGAATCCACCCCAGGGTAATGAGAGAGTTGGCAAATGAGATTGCAAAGCCACTCTCTATCATTTACCAACAGTCATGGATTACTGGTGAGGTTCCGGATGACTGGAAGCTGGCCAATGTGATACCCATTCACAAAAAGGGTGTAAAGGAAGATCCTGGCAATTATAGACCAGTCAGCCTGACCTCTATACCTGGCAAAATAATGGAACAGTTTATATTACGTGCCATCATGCAAAATTTGCAGGATGGCCAGGGTATCAGACCCAGCCAGCACGGATTTAGGAGGGGTAGATCATGTCTGACTAACCTGATCACCTTTTATGACCAGGTAACCTGGCTAGTGGACGCAGGGAAGGCTGCAGATGTTGTTTTTCTGGATTTTAGCAAGGCCTTCGACACTGTTTCCCATAGCGTACTCCTAGACAAACTCGCTGGCCATGGTCTGGATAGGAATACCCTTTGCTGGGTTAGGAACTGGCTGGATGGCCGGGCCCAGAGAGTGGTGGTGAATGGTGTCACATCCAGCTGGCGACCAGTCACCAGTGGTGTCCCTCAGGGGTCTGTGTTTGGGCCAGTTCTGTTCAATATTTTTATTGACGATATGGATGAGGGCTTAGAGTCTTTTATTAGTAAATTTGCTGATGACACTAAATTGGGAAAGAGTGTAGATCTGCTAGAGGGGTGTAGGGCTCTCCAGAGAGATTTGGAACGGTTGGACGCATGGGCAGAATCAAACGGGATGAACTTCAATAAGTCCAAGTGCCGAGTATTGCACTTCGGCCACAATAACCCCCTGCACCGATATAAGCTGGGGACGGTGTGGCTGGACAGTGCTCAGGTGGAAAGGGACCTGGGGGTGCTGGTTGACAGTCAGCTGAACATGAGCCAGCAGTGTGCCCAGGTGGCCAAGAGGGCCAATGCCATCCTGGCCAGTATCAGAAATGGAGTGGCCAGCAGGAGCAGAGAGGTCATTCTTCCCCTATACTCAGCACTGGTGAGGCCTCACCTGGAGTATTGCGTCCAGTTCTGGGCCCCTCACTTTAGGAGGGACGTCGAGTTACTTGAGCGTGTCCAGAGGAGGGCAACGAGACTAGTAAGGGGCTTGGAGCACAAGCCATACGAAGAGCGACTGAGGGAGCTGGGGTTGTTTAGCCTGGAGAAAAGGAGACTCAGGGGCGACCTCATCGCTCTTTACAACTTCCTGAAGGGTGGCTGTGATGAGCTGGGGGTCAGCCTCTTTCTCCGGGCGACAACAGATAGAACAAGAGGACACAGTCTCAAGCTGCGTCAAGCGAGCTGTAAGTTAGAATTAAGAAGGAAATATTTCACAGAAAGAGTGGTCAGATACTGGAATCATTTACCCAGTGAGGTGGTAGAGTCATCATCCCTTGAAGAATTCAAAAAAAGACTGGATGTGGCGCTTGCTGCCATGATCTAGTTGAACAATTAGAACTTTGGCTGGACTTGATGATCTTATAGGTCTCTTCCAGTCTTGAACTTCTGTGATTCTGTGACTTGCAAACATGGTGGAATGGAGATAACATCAAAGAAATAGCAATTGGAGGAGAAAAAAAAGAAAATTTGGGAAATTTAGTGATGATAGAAAAGGGACCGGGATTACATCAGGTGCAGTGCAAAGGACAAAAACATGCCAAAATTAGGCTAAAGGATGTTGCAAAAGCAGGGGGAAAAGCCCAGAAGGAAGATACAACTTGGAGGGCAGGATAGGAGGGAATTGGCATGGATACTTAAACAAAACAAAAAATCTTTGACAAAGTCAAAGGAATCAACAGTCATGGCATGATATCAAGTGCAGGCATAGACCCCAAAGATTTCTCTATTGGTCCCAATGGAAATCGCAATTCATTTCGTTTTGGGAAGGGAAAAAGAATCTTGCGATTTCAATGGGGACCAATAGAGGAATCTCTGGTGCATGTCCCTGCCCGTGATGGCATACCATGCCATTTGATGGCTTTGACTTAGGGAAAGATTTTTGCTTTTTTTTTTTGTTCCTAAGTATGCATGCCATGTCCCCCATGTCTTGCCCTCCAAGTTTTGTCTTCCTCCTTGAATTTTCCCCTGCTTTTGCAACATCTGTGACCTTGGTTTTGGCATGTTTTGGTCCTTTGCAATGCAGCTAATTTCCTCACTGTTGTTTATAACTTAGGTTAAAGAATTTATTATGGTCTTTTTAAGTATCCATGCCATGTCCCTCATATCTTGCCTTCCAAGTGTTGTCATCCTCCTAGACTTTTTCCCCTGCTTTTGCAACATCTGTGACTGTGGTTTTGGCAGGTTTTAGTCCTTTGCAATGCAGTTCATTGCCACATAATTTTTTTTTTAGACTTAGGTTAAAGATTTTTTTTCTTTTTTTAAGTATCCATGACATGTCCTTTTAAATGTTGCCCTGGAAGTGTTGTATTCCTCCTTGACTTTTGCCCCTGCTTTTGCAAGATCTGTGAGCTTAGGTTTGCTCCTTTGCAATGCAGCTCATTTCCTCACAACCTATTTTTTGAAGACACTAAAAGTCCCCAATTTCTGGTTTTTTTGAGGTTTTTTGTAATTGCATTTCATTTGATCCTATCTCCTTTCCAGAGTGTTTGTAAGCCTTTCTTTTGGGCTTCGCAAGATTCCTTTTCCCTTCCTGAAAGGAAATCGGAATCTTGCAATTTCAATGGGGACCAATAGAGGAATCTTTGGTGCATGTCCCTGCACCTGATGGCATGCCATGCCATTTGATGGCTTTGACTTTGGGAAATATTTTTTTCTGTTGTTTGTATTTTTTTTATGTATCCATGCCATGTTCGTCATATCTTCCCCCTAAGTTGTGTCTTCCTATTTGCCTTTCCCCCCTGATTTAGAAACATCTGTGAGCTTAATTTTGGCCTAGTTTGGTCCTTTGCACTGCACCTGATATAATCCCGGGCCATTTACTTCTAGTCACCAAATTGCCCAAATTTTCTTTTTTTTCCTCCTCCAATTGCAATTCCTTTGATGGTATCTCCATTCCGGCGTGTTTGCAAGTCCTTCTTTTCTGTTTTGGCCTTCAGTGGGGATCCATTTTGGGCAAGCTTTGCTGCATGTACCTGCACTTGATGGCATATGGCCTGCCTGCATTTTGATGGCTTTAACTTTGGGATAGATTTTTGTGGGGTTTTTTTTTGTTTTTTTTTTTTTTTTTTAAGTATCCATGCCATGACCCTCATCTCTTGCCCTCCAAGTTGTGTCTTCCGCCTTGACTTTTTCCCCATGCTTTTGCAAGATCTGTGAGCTTAGTTTTTTGGTCCTTTGCAATGCAGCTCATTTCCTCACAACCTATTTTTTGAAGACACTAAAAGTCCCCATTTTCTGGGGTTTATTTTGAGGTTTTTTGTAATTGCATTTCATTTGATCCTATCTCCTTTCCAGAGTGTTTGTAAGCCTTTCTTTTGGGGTTCGCAAGATTGCTTTTCCCTCTTCTAAAGCAAATTTCATTCCTGAAAATGAAGGCTTATAAATACTTGGGACAGGAGATAGGATCAAATGAGTTGTAAATGGAAAAAAACAGAAAATCAGGAATTTTAGAGTCTTCAAAAAAGAGACCATGAGGTAATGAGCTGCATTGCAATGGAACAAAACATGCTAAAAGTAAACTCAGAGATTTTGCAAAAGCAGGTGAAAAAGTCAAAGAGACAGACAAAACTTGGAGTGCAAGAAATGAGAGACATGGCATGGATACTTAAAAAAAAAGATAAAATTCTTTAACCCAAGTCCAAAAAAAAGACGTAAGGAAATGAACTGCATTGCATTGGAACAAAACATGCTGAAACCAGACTCAGAGATGTTGACAAAGCCAGGGGAAAAGTCAAGGAGGAAGACAAAACTTGGAGCGCAAGATATGAGGGACATGGCATGGATACTTAAAACCCAAAATAAAAGAAAGAAATCTTTCCTTAAGTGAAAGCCATCAAAAGGCATGGCATGCCATCAAGGGCAGGGACATGCACCAAAGATTCCTCTATTGGTCCCCATTGAAATGGCATGATTCCTTTTCCTTTTCTGAAAAGAAACAAAATTTCCTTTCGGGAAGGGAAAAGGTATCTTGCGAGCCTGAAAAGAAAGGCTTAGAAACACTCTGGAAAGGAGATAGGATCAAATGAAATGCAATTCGAAAAACTAGAAAATCGGGAGATTGAGTGTCTTCAGAAAATAGGCATTGAGCAAATGAGTTGCATTGAAATGGAACAAAACATGGTAAAACTAAACTCAGAGATGTTGCAAAAGCAGGGGAAAAAGTCAAGCAGGAAGACAACACTTGGAGGGCAAGATATGAGGGACATGGCATGGATACTTAAAAAAAAAAAGTTTTTTTAACCTAAATCCAAAAAATAAAAGTGAGGAAATGAACTTCATTGCAATGGAACAAAACAAGCTAAAACTAAACTCATAGATGTTGCAAAAGCGGGGGGAAAAGTCAAGGAGGAAGACACTACTTAAGGGGAAAATATAAGGGACATGGCATGGATACTTAAAAAAAAAAAAGAACAAAATCTTTCCTTAAGTCAAAGCCATCAAAAGGCATGGCATGCCATGCCATCAAGGGCAGGGACATGCACCTAAGATTCCTCTATTGGTCCCCATTGAAATCGCAATATTCCTTTTCCCTTCCCGAAAGGAAATTTCATTGTTCTTTTCCGAACTGGAATCACTGTTGTTAGACATTTAAAAATCTGGGCTATGAGCTTTTTTAACTTATTATCACAAGGAAAATGCAAAAACATAAAAGCTTCAACCCTCACCTTTAGAGCATGTTGAGGGTGGCAGCCCACAGCGTAGTCCCATTGCATTTTATTTATGTGCAGCGCAGTCCTTTAATTCCTGACCACTCATCATAGCCATTACAGTTAATAAATTATATATATAACCAGTTGTGACATATGGAGGAAGAATGAGAAGAATAGCAAATTTAAACCCATACAAAAACTATGCAAGCTTAGTGAAACCTCTTTAATAGCACTCTACACAATGGAAGATCTTCCCAAGACCCTAGAGAACAGAGAATGTTCACAGTTTTGCTAAGGTGGTTCATATTCACAAATAATTTTTTTATGCAATGCTGAGTCACACAGGACAGACTGGGCAGCTGAAGCTTCACAAGAGAATGATAATGTTGGGTGATTACAATGAATCCACAAACATTGGGTCTTCTACTGAGATCATAAAACTCCTCTTAGCTACATGCAAAATTCACATCCTTTTATACCACTGAGATTTATGAAGATTAGGGTTTTTTAATTCCCCCTTGGTGGTTTTTCAATGTCCTTAAATCTATCTCTAGAGTTCTAATGCTATGGCCAGTTGTACCAGGGAGATTCTATTGTGTTTTGTAATGAAGAATATTAATAATATAATAAAATTAAATATATAATAACATTTTAATAAAACAGAAATAAATAAACTGGAAGTAAAAGAAAAAACCCATCCACTGTACCATCTTTTTATTTAAAGTTTGGGACCGATGCTAAAACTGAAGTCCTGAAGTATCTACAGGAACAGCTGGCATCATTTTCATGATACTGTATTGCCATAGCCCACAGAGCTGTGAGTGCACATCTTAACCTGGCACTAGTTAAAAGCTTCTCCCAATATTGTTAATTATATGTTAAAAAAAATAAGAAAAATTATACTGATTTTTACTTTACAGTCCCACAGAGGCGTTGTGGTTAAATACCTAGTAGTGATATGAAGGGTTTTGTGGATATTACTAGTGTAAGGGATCAGCTCAGAGTTTAACTGTAAGGTCTCTAGGAATATATTTATGCAGGAGTGCGGCTGCATCAGCCCTAGTGATATATCACAGCCATTGGCCTGCTATGCTCGCTCTCAATTACGTTTCTGTAGCAGCACTGGAAGCTTATGTCCCTTCTTCAGCTGTCAGCTGGGGGTTCACAGTGGTCTGGTGTCTCAGTGGAATATGCTCAAGTTTCTATTAGTTTGACATTTATGTTTTACATTAACAATTATAAATTTGGTTCAAGATTCTCTTTTTTCCATGAAGAATCTGTAACATTCATTGAGAGAATTATATGGTCTCATCTGTAAAATATTATAGCTGTTTTGCAGTAATTTCAGGTGTTTGGGAACATATCTTTTGTTGACAATAACACCTACCACTTTAGGTCATTTTTTCCACATACTTTTCCTATTGGAGGGAACCTGCAAGATCATGCAGAAGACTATTCAATTTCCAAAATGCTCTTTTTTGTCCTATAGAAAATCAGATGAGAACTTAAATACTTTTCTTGCTTTCTCTCCAGATTCACATGTTGTCAGAATCAGTGCACTTGACACAATCACAGTACACTCATCCATGACAAAAACTTTGGATGATCTTCACAGTGGGGCGGGGCAGTGGCTGATCTCCAGTGATGTTAACATTGAACAGTCTGCAAATCCTGGTAAAGGGATTTAATCTACTGTGACACCTATATTAAAATGCTAGTTACAGTGACAGAATAAAAATATTTACCATGCAGATTTATAAAATGGTGCTCTCCTATCTTTTGACAATAACTTTATTCAGAGTGACATTAGATTCTATGAAGCTTATAGTCTCCAGTTCTACAAATGAGTACTTAATATTTTCTGTTCCATCTTTCAGCATATATGTGCTTTACATTACAAAAATGATGTGATCTGGTTATTTTAGCCCATGAAGCTGCTTGCTTCCAACTGCTTCCTCACTTTTGAATTAGATATCCAAATTATCTTTGATATCCACTAATTACCTACTTCAAGTATTGATCTGAAGCCCTCAAGTCTCCTAAGGATGAGACATGGCCACATAATGATGCGATTCCTGCAAAGAAACAACTGGAAAATGTGCCATATTGACAGCTCTGTATAGGAAATGGCATCACCAGTGGCCTTACCTGCCTCCCAGCTGTGTCTGGATTATAAACAACATCCTCCAAACCTCCAATATATACCCTTCTCCAATGGCTACTGGCTTTGGCTTTTGGATCATATCCCATTCAACAACTAGCAACCCTACCTTTTCTCCTTCACAGCTTTCAGAAAATTACACATGAGTAATCAGTACAAAACCCTAGATGTTTTTTCTTCCCTGTTATGTTTTCAGAAGGTTTTCATTAATGGGATGGAATCACAACCTGCTTTCCTCTATTTGTATATGCATCCATGTAAATAAGTCAGGGAAACAGAAGTTCAACACAGGGACTAGGTCCCACAGATATCCAATTCAAACTTGCTAGGTTAGGTTTCATTCTGAAAAGGAAAACCAACCAGCCTCAGGTTTCCACAGCTGAACCAAAAGCATGTACTTTTATAAAACATGTGTTTACTTAGTGCTTTACAACCTAATTGTCATCTTGGGCTTAAATTATTCACATGTCGCACTGAAGCCTGTATTTTTAAAGGCATTTTGAACAACAACAACAAAAAAAAAGACAAAAAACCATTTCAGCAAAGGCTGCAGAATCAGAAAGGTTATCAAGAAAAAATTAGCACCAAAGTTCTTCTGCATTTTGCCATGCATTATTGAACAGTGACAAAGGCTTTGGAGTGTCTCACTGCTTAATTATCTGTTTTGAAAACAAATTATTAGTGAAACAGAAATTTTTAGCTTGGAGACCTTTTTTTTGTGAAGACCTCTATGTTAAGTCACCCAAGAGTGTTTTTGCATGTAGTTAAATGTAAGTACCTGCCTTTCCAATTATGTAATAATTTGTTTCTGCTGTATAGTCAATCTGGGTGCAGGCATTAGCACAAGGTAGAAGCAGTAAAAGGGAGCAAGAAAGCATCAGTGATAGGAGAAAAACACAATATAGATAAGAACAATAATGGGGCAAGCAAATCCTTAGTTTCTGTATTATAACATTATAAGTGATTCCAGGTCACTGTCTGTGGGAAGCAATAATACCACGTCAACAGCCTCACCACATCCTCCCAGAGGCTCACAGGCCAAGGTGTAAATAATTTCCTGCTGGGAATGATTCCCCATTTTGTCTTTAGGGAATGAATTGAGTAATTGGTAGCAAAGGATCCCATCCAAACCACTCCAGGGAAACATTATAGCAGCTTTCTGGTGCCTAAAGAAGGCAACAGTAAGACTGCAAAGGGACTTTTCAGGAAGGCATGCAGTGATTGAACAAAGGGCAATGGCTTTAGATTAGATATTAAGAAGAAATTCTTTACTATAAGGGTGATGAGTCACTGGAACAGGTTGCTCAGAGATGTTGTGTACTCCACATCTCTGAAAGTGTTCAAGGTTGGGCTGGATTGGGATCCTGAGCAACTCAGGGTTTAGTGGAAGATTCCCTAACCATGGCAAAGTTCCATGTGGAACTTTGTTCCAACAAAGTTAATCCCTTCCAACCCAAACTATTCTGTGATTCTGTGATACTATGACTCTATCCTGTTGTGGCAAAATCAAGTTAAATGATTGGACCATGTAAGAAAAGAAAACAGACAAAATAGGTGAAAACAGAGTTTAGGATATTCATGTAAAACAAGAAAAGAAACAAGTACCTATTTTCAAGTGAATCACTTTAATTATGTTGAAAATATTAAGTCTTCCCAAAACAAAAATCTCTGTACATGAGTATCTGCAGTAAGGGAATTGTGTGATAATTCTGTCTGCAGAGGATATTGTGTGCAGAAAAGAAGTTGTAATGATAGAGCTACCGATCCTCTAACAATTGTGAAGGGAAACATCTAAATATTATCTCAGATTCTGCAATGTGAGGCTCCAGTCTTTCTGCTCTCATCAGATCTAGAGGTAGTCAGCGTTGTAAACCTGCATCCTCTTCCTCCCTTGCAAGATTACCTTTAACAAGAGATATTTGTTATTCGTAACATGTAAATTTGCTAGACCAGTACCACCTGCATCATAGTAGCTGAGTACCTGCTAAAGGGTTTGCTATCCAGTAATGCTATGGCTTACAGCTTGTCTTCATATATTGTCATATATTTTTCTGGGCTGAAAAAATAGCACACAGGGAAAAAAAAAAGGCAAAAAAAAAAAAAAAAAAGAAGGAAAGGGTTCACATTCTGACTTACACAAATATATCTAATTATGTTCTGTGCCATTAGCATTAAATGAATTGCTGTTTCTGCTGGGAGTTGAGAGCCAGCAAGTTTCAGAGCTGTAGCTTTGCCTACTCCATCAGGCAGGGGAAATTTGTGTGGAAAACAGCAGCTGTCTTTGATGAGGTTCATAACATGTTTCTTGGTAACACAGCCCCTTGTGATGCACGTCCTGTTATGTATTTTAATATAGGAACATACTTTAGCCACCTTCACCACCAGCTGAAGGAACTCACAAGGGCTTCTGAGATCATCACATTAGCGATGTGCCCTTTTGCTTCAGATTGGTGTCCATGTTACTCATTAAATCTGCAACTTCTTAAGCACTTGGCTCTTTGTGCTGAATTAATGTGGATAAGAATTTAATTTATGCCAAAATTTTTTAACTAACTGAGGTGTTTTTTTCCTGGTAGCATTACTTAACATTATGTTCCAAAGCCTATGATACCAATTGGTATTTTTAAAGCCCCTACAACTTGAATTTAGTATGAATATGACAATTTCTCCACTTATTTAAAAAATACAAAGATCTTGTATAATCTTATGTTAGTACTGCAAAAATAAGAATATTTCATATTTTGGCAGTATACTCATCTATTTATTTATATGTCCAGGAATTTCCTTGTTTCTGTCCTATAATGAAAAATCAAATCTGCTTAAGCTTTTAGTCAACTTCTCATGTTTTGTAAGAAAAACAATGGAATTTAAAAACATTAGTACATTGTTACATTGACCAAATTCCTGACATTGACAGGGATCTTGTTTTTTAACTCACAGGATCATTCTTGGGTACATTTTCAGGTTACCCCTTAGGGTTTGCTCCCAGGCAATGGAGGAGCTGTGACTGACTATAAGCATCCCCACATGGGCTTTTACCTACTGACCATCGTGTAGAGGCACAGGCCAAAATGTGAAACCACAGGGAAAACATTTTGGTCCTACCAAACCCTGCAAGAACTGTGGAAATGGAGCATTTATAGTACCAGGCCATTTGGCAGCATTGTTGCCGAGCAGGTCCTCTTCTGTAGTTTGCAAATCCCTCCTCAGCTTCTACCAAAAGACTGACATCTGTGATTCATGATGAAGTGTTTCCTGTTGGGGCAGATTGTAAGCACTGAAAAAATGCAGGTGGCCTCTTCAGAAAAAAGGGCTCTTTTTCCCTTTTTTTCCCCTCTTTCCTCTCCCCACTTCTGGTATGTCCTTCCTGTAGTGGGCACAGTTAGTCTTATCTCTCTTTGTTCATTAAGCTTGTTGGAGATTTCTTTCTAATTTGAGATGAAAATTCCTCTAATAAGGGTGAGTACCTCAAAAAAGGTATATTACCTACACTGCTGTTTGTAGAGAGCAGAAACATCATGAAGGTAAGAAATTCTGGCCTTCTGGAAGGGTACTGTGCAGAACTCAGAGCCAGGATCACACAAAGGAAAAGTCAGGCTCAGGCATCTGGTGTAATCCTTCTGTAAAGCACCTGTGTTTATAAGCAGGATTTAAGTCACCTGTACCAGGGATTTTCAATCCATTCCCCACCAGTTGCAAGTTACTGTTCATCTCTGCATTTATTGGACTAGAAAGAGAAATAATATACCCGACTTTCTTTCAGGAGATAGCATCTTCATAAAAAGTTCTGATGTACTTTTCCGTACATAATAAGCAGTAAGGAAACAGAAATTCTGAAGTTGTCAATTAGCTTGATCTTAGATAAATACATTTTCGTTGAGTAGAAAGGAAAAAAATCACTGTCCCTAACTTACAAAGACTGAATGGAATTCTAGAGGCTATGTAAGGTGAAGGTTAACCTTCCTGTGCAGTAATAATGTACACAACTTTGCATAAATGAGTAACTTCCTACACTCATTACATCTAAGAACAAGGAGTTTTACATCATCAGGTCTGACCATTTTCACAACCTATTGCATTTAATGCAGTCATCTAAAAATGCAGGTGTTAAAGTGGGTAGGTGCTGCTGCCTGGCTCTTGTGCCCAGCAAGCCTCTCCTGTCAAAAAGCAAGCTGAGTTAACAGTCAGGCCATGCAGTCAAACTCCACTCAACACTCACTGCAGCTGGCTCAGATACAGCGGCAAGAAAGGCTCTTATGAAAGGTTTCATTCCAGCATAGTAACACCATTGCTGAAGGACAAACCCGGGGAAAGAGGATGAACCACCTGGAGCAGGCAGCTTATAAAGGGGAAGGGATGAGGGGTGGAGGTAAAGGGGTGGGCAGAGGGACCTGGCCTCCAGGAGTAGGGGAGTGGCCACCGGGGACACCAAGCCAGTGACATGGGAAGGAGAAACCCAAGGAAGCTGCGACGCCAAGTCCATGGGGAAGACTGTTTTTCCTTTTGGTGGGCGGGTGACTCTGCGGTAAGTAGTTAATGTTTTCAGGGCTGAGGGCCTGGGGAGTGACCAAGGGGGGAGAATTCATGAGATGCTACAGTCATCCATGCATGAAGACAATTTGTTTGACTAAAGCACAGCTTTCAGAAGGATGAATAAGGATGAGATTGAAAACCCCAAGAGATGGATGATCTTGCTCCTCTCTTGGTTATCTATTTTAATGGGAAACTGCCCTTACATTTAAACATGTGTGTATAATTTCTCACAGTAATGTGTATAGCTTCAGCCTCCAAATATGTCTATACACTCTTCCAAATATGCCTTTCTCCACTAGATTTAAAATTTATTGTGTATCTAGATTTTATTACTTGTGAAGGTACTTTGGCACAGGCATTGAGCCTGTGATCGGTCATGCTACTCGTGATACACCAAACAATCGGATCCTGTAAAGTTTCTCATTGCAAAACGTTCTCCAATCCTCACAGGTCTTAGGAAGAAAAGCCTACATTTAGTATATATATGTGTTAAGCTCCATATGCCTAATTTCTCCTAATTAGGCTCCATATGCCTAATCCCCATTTGTGCTTCTAAGGAGGTTGCAAGACATAACTCCATGCTGAAAAATGAGAGAGAACAGATTTTTTTTTTTTTTGACACCTGTTAATGGACAGGGAGAAAAAAGTGCTCTGGGCTTCTTGCAAACTCCCAACAAAGAGTTTTAAAAAGTGAGTAAAGTTTCTGTTGTATTTTATAAATAACGGGTCTCCTTTGATTTTAATCATGCACATGAAAATGGTGGTTTACTGTATATTTTTTTAGCATTTGGGTAGTAATCTTCTGTTTCCCATTCCAGTCAAAGAAGGAAGAAGGAATAATAGGTTGCTTAACAAAAAATGTAGTCTGAACAGGAAAGAAAGTCTTCCTCTCAATGTCTGTGGATGCTATTAACAGAGAGTGAAAAAAATATTTAAAAAGTAGAAAGTTCCAGAAATTGGCATTATCTAAATTTGTGAACTGTAATGCTGTATTTTTTTAAACATTTAGAGCTGAAGCCTTCCTTAGAGAGAACAAATTGTAGTTTGGTAACTGTCCTTGGAATGACAGAATGCTCCCTTTTGGTGATTAAAGAAAACTACTATAGCATTACCACCAGAACTTCAAATATTGCATAGTAAAAAAAAGAAAATTAAAAAATTCTTAGTTACAGTGAAGCATAAGCTCTCTCAAAGTATACCAGACAAAACATACAACACTTTCCTTCAGTGAAGATATAAGCTATCTTAAGACAGGAACAAGGGACTTCCTGGCTGGTTAAATGACTGCAGTGTAGTCATCTACACCTAAGTTTGACAGCTTTTGTTACCCTTGGGGCAGCAGGAAAAAAGTCACTTTCAGGACACGTGTCAAGTAGTCTGGTTTAGATAGGTCCTTTAGGACAAATTAATTACACCCTGGATGTACCTAGATGACAAGTTCAAACATAGAGAGCCTAATTTTCACATGTACCCATTTGGCCCCACCAGTCCTATCCTGGTCTCTTTCTCCTCCACAATATGCATAGCTTGAACCATGCAATTCCCTTCCCCTTCCTCCAAATCCTTGCTAAAGCAATCTTGCGCGCAATTTGTCCCTACATGATAGTAGATCTGGCTCACATAGATTTTTGTCTTGTTGATCTCTGTACCCTTGAATGTATCACTAATGTGTGTCAGTGATTTGGCAGGAACAGGAAAAGCTGCTTTCGGTCCCAGGGAGTGAATTGCCTTACCACTGCACAAGTTCCTTTCTGCTTTAGTTGTGCATCCAAATACTTTGGATTCAGCCCAGGGTATTCACATGACAAAGACCATCAACTTTTTTGCATGATAGCTTACATGCAGTACTTGTTGGAAGAGACAATTTTTGATGTTATTCAAATACAATATAGATATTCAAGACCAATATATGCATTTCCTTACAATACATGTTTTATCCCAAGACTTAATGGCCTCATACAACACACAAGTACAATATACACATTCCCCCATGACTCAAAGGTCATGTACAACACACACAGCTTCTTGACTCAAAGGCCATATTTCTCGCAGCTCCTGGCTGCCACAGCTCCTTGATTCAATAGCTATATTCTTCTCTACAGCTCTCAGGCTGCATACCTCTATCACACCGGGGTCACCAATTGTTGCTATCATCATACTTCTAGAGTCCTGTACTGTTGTTATTATATTCTTAAAGTCCATACCTTCTAGTTGGCTTTCTACCATGCAGTTCTTCTCTATAGCACAGCCCCTCATGGCTTCCACAGGAGCTCCTCTTGGTCTCTCGACCCACCCGTTTTTATTGCAGTTATCTTCACGAGCTACAGCTGCTGCCCAACTAAGGACTTCACAGCTGTAGCTCATTTAGAGTAACTAGGACCCACTTATACAATACACAGATCTTATAGGGACTCTCACTACAGCAAAAAACAAACAGAATGAAAAAATTGTCACAAAATGGTAGCATTCCTACTAACAGAAAAATCAGCACTAGAAAAGTGACTCTATCAACTGACCCAGAGAGATCATCCTCTAAGATTTCACCAGGTATCAATTCTTCCCTGGTCCAGGAATGGTATATTATCTTATTTACCACCTCCTGAGAACAAAACCAGAATTCGGATACATACCCCATGTCTATAAAATAAATAGTAGCACTTCAGCCCCTCTGTATTTGTTTTAGGAAAAAAAGTTTTTTCATTGCTGGTGCCACAATGAAAATACACTTAGCAAATTTCTTCAGCATGCTAATGAAGGAACCATTCTATTTAGCACTTCTAAACTTATTAGTGGTCATAAATCTTCTGACCAACCTTCCAAAATGTCAGGGAATGAGTGTTTTATTTGGTCATCTGTCTGTAGAATAGCAATATTTGTAATCTTCCAGTGGGGTGTAAGCCTATGTATCATTTCTTAATGAGGGAATATGAGAGGGTCATGCTGTGATCAAATCATCATGTCTTCTACTCTGCGGGTCGAGAGATTAATAATCTCTGATGACTTTCCTCTTCAGTCATTGCACCACAACTGAGCCTTAGTTTGTGTCTCACTGAAGCCTCTCAGGGAATCCTTTCATGGCCATTTCCTTTTCTTTTCTTGAGGAATTGCCAAGCTTTTCTGAACTTTGTGCTTGTCCCCACAAAGCAGAATGAGCTCACTGAGCATCTGCTTTACACAAGTGACTCTCCTCCTGGCAAACCTTTGTGCTTGCAGCTGCTCAACACCAGGACTTCCCATCTTCTCACCTCCCCTGGATCCAGCCCCTGTCAATCTTTTTCTCTAACTTGAGTCTGTAAATTCAATCTAATTAAATATTTTTATTAATTAATCTCCAAAAGAGAGGTTTTATTTTTAGTTGATGTCATTGCTCCCACAAGTTTACATTGACAGAAATTTAGGAGGGTTGATTTGTGTTAGGTTGGAACCAATAGAGATGGAGAGATGGGAAAAAGGTATTTCTTAGGTTCCCCCTCCCCTACCCAGACTACTGATGAAATGAGATGCTCTGTAGTGAGCTACCTATTTCCATTTACTCCTTCTGGTTTTCTTTCCTTGTACTTTTGCTGCAAAGCTTATGCCTCATGTGTTTATAAGATGATCAAAGTTAGTCAGAGTTGCATGGCTCCAAACAATAAATGAAGCTTTATTGCCCTGAAGAAATGCTTTGATTTCAAAGCAGCTTCTATTGACTTCAGTGAAAAAGAAATCCAATAAAATAACTTCTGCAGCAGAAAAAAATTGCTTTACAAAGACCTTTCAAATTCTTACAAAGGCAATTGTGAAAAATAATAAACAAATCACTGGGTTAAATTTAGAAAATTACCTGATGTTTAAGGATAAATTGCCCAAAGATTAAGCAAATTAAGTGAGTATAGTCTGTTCAAGATCTGTCTTTGAAAGTTATTTTGATCAAATCCACAAGCAAAATGAGTGTGTTTATTCTTTTGGCTTTCTAAAAACAGAAACTTTCAAATAATATTTATTCACTAAGGCAAAACAGAATGTATACTTATGTCCGGTCCTCCATCTTGTTTATATGTACATGTACATTATATATATATATATATATACACACATGTATATGTATATACGTATGTGTGCATGCATATATTATGCTTCTGTTTTTATTTATTGTGACTAGGCTCAACATAATTCAGATTATGTTTACAAAATAATTTTATTTCACTTATTTAGTAATTATTTAATTTCACTTGTTTATATTGGAGTAGGGTAAAAAATTTCTAACAAAGAACTTATGAATATTCTTTCTATTCAGTTCTCTGTGAACAAAGCCTAATTCTTCCCAGTGTTATTGTCATTCATAATTATTTCCTCAATAATTCATGCAAATAATTTGCAGCCTAATTCATTCTTAAGCAGGTTCATTGAGCCCATTTGAATTCTGAGCTACACTGGTTAGAATGATCATTCTGTATGGTTTTTGTCCTTGATGGCAGAGGCAATTGAATCAAACTTTTCATTCAGCCTAAGCACTATTCTAAATCGGGATGGATTTCTGTGTGTGATTTAGTACTGTTCAGTGATGAAAGTGAATTGACTGCAACTCTCTTGATCAATTATCTGGTGCAAGCCAAAACTTTTGATGACTAAGTTCTTGAATTCAATAGTCGGTCTGCAACAAATTGTGCCGTTAATCATCCTGACTGTAAGTGTGCTGAAAGATTGTTAAATGACAAACCAATATTTTAAAAATCAAAGGAATCTTTTGAAAGGTTGCTTTAGTCTGCCCTTGATAGCATTGGAAGACGGAGGGAGAGAGAGAGAGGGAGACCTTCCTCTGTTGATTTCAGTCTCAAGAGTTTCAGCGCCCAAAAGTGCTTGAATTGGACAGAATAAAAGAGAATTTTTAATTAATTTCTACTCCAGATAACAATTTAGGTACATTTTTTCAGAAAACAGGGCTTTGGGACTGTTTTGTATTAGTTTTCTCAGTTTGTATTTTTTTTTCCTAATGTTTCCAATTTGCCAAGCTCCAAGTTCTTACTAATACCCTTACTGCAAATCTCTCTCAGTTTATTGGCAGATAAGATGATAAATTAACTGCTTTAACTCTGACATTGTTCAGCTGAGATTTGACCAATTTAGAAGTGGTGTAACATGGAGGAGCAAGTCCCAGTGGAGAGATGGAACTGCTTCTGCACAGTGGGGGCACTGGTACCAACACTGGAACATAAAGACACATTAGGATGACTGAACACAAACAGCTGCTGCAGAAGAGTGCTAAATGATGGATGATTGTGACAACTTCCTCTCCACTCCCACAAGGCAAGCTAATTCTTCAGGTTTTGCAATCTAACACATGAGACAAAAATTCTGACGAGTGATTGCTCACTGTTGTTGTGCTGTTTTGAGCAATTTTGGAGCCAATCTTCAGAGGTTGAGACCTCTTTTAAATTTCAGAAGCTCCCTTCTTGGAGAACTTGCACTGAAACACAGGGAGAAGAGCAGCATCTGCACTGCTGACAAGGGAGAGCACCTAAACCTCACCTGCAAGGTTACTGCAGTTCTGCCTGGCAGACTGAGGAGAGAATTTGTCACAGCCATGATCCTTCTTCTAGTGCCCAAAAATGACATGACCAAGAAATCTTAAGAACATGTATAAAGGAAAAGAAAAGAAAAGAAGAAAGAGAAAGGAAGGATAAGAGTAGGGAAACATACCATGACCCATGGATCTGTGCCAAGGCTTGATTGCTGCAGTTTATATGTCCCATAGTCATGGTCTTGATGTTTCAAGAGTTGGGGAAAGAGTCATGTCCCTGTTATTTCATTTTCATGTCCCATTTTATATATTTTTTTCAATAAATCTTTAAAAACTGCCTCACATTTGCATTAAATATGCTAAATTTGACATTTTCGCTGCCTGAGTGCTTATGTGGTCAGAGTTGTTCCCCACTGACAGGACAAAGCTGATGGAATAAAGTACACAAATAGCAATTATTTTCTCATTCTGGTTCTTTGATTATTATTTTTAATCTTGTCAGCAGTATTAAGCCTTGCTCAGTGGATACTTGCTGTGAGAATGAACACAGAGAAAAGATTTAGAGAATCATCTATCAAAAGTGAAGAGACAACTATGGCAGGGACCACAAGCAGAGTAGAGAATGTGTATGAGATGTCTACAGCATTTAATTCTCATTTTAGTAAAAACTTATGTCTGGAAGTTTCAGAGGAAATTGAAGGATTCCAGCTGAGGTCTTTATTAAGTGGAGGTGATCTTAAACACCTGTATTTCACTTAGCATTAGAAACAGGTTCTCCAGGGTGGGATTCACAGACCGCACTCTTGGCTGCCTGGTAGCACCTGTATGTGGCTCTGGGATCAAACTGGATACATAGAGTTTCTGATAATTTCTTTAACCATCTTCAAGCAAAATACATGCTCCCAACCATTGCTGTGTTGCCTCACTCCATTCTTACAGATCTGTCTGCTATTAGGCCTTCTGTTTCCAGCTGATCCAATTCAACAAAGTCCTGCTTCAAGAGCTAATCAGGCAGCATAAAAAGGAGTCTGTTCAACAATGTCAGACACCCCAAGTGAACCTTTTTGTCGATTTCTGTTTGCACTTCTGACAGCAGCGTAATTAAAAGCGGGCTGGATACAGACTTTCATGTTGTCATCTAAAGAACGTGTCCAGGAAAAGCAGAGATGAGCTAAACAAATACAACGTCAGGGAAACAGCTCTCCAGCCTCTACTGAGTCTCCTCAACTCTGCTCTCATGAGACCCCTTATGGAGAACTGCATCCAGCTATAGAAACCTCAGCACAGGAAAGACATGGACATGTTGGCAGGGACCCAAAGGAGGGAAACAAAAATGCACATCTGTGAAGCCAGGCTGAGACAGTTGGGACTGTTCAGCCTGGAGAACAGACAACTCTGAGGTGAGTTTATTGCATCCTTCCAATATCTAAAGAGACTATGAGAAAGATGGGGATGGATATTTTAGTAGGGTCTGTTGTTACATGACAAGGGGTAAAGGTTTTAAACTAAAAGAGATTAGATTTAGACTAGATATAAATAATATTATTTTTTTTTTCACAAGAAAGGCGGTAGAACACTTGAATAAGTTGCACACAAAGCTGGGGAATGCTCCATCCCTGGAAACACTGAAGGCCAGGGTAGATGGAGCTCTGAGCAATCTGATCTAGCTGAAGATGTCACTGCTCATTGCAGGGGGTTTGGAATTATATGACCTTTAAAGGTCCCTCATAACCCAAACTACTCCATGATTTTACAACTGGCTCTGGCTACACAAACTTCAGCTGTGGTTGTCAGCTTTGTTGTGGGTCCAAGGGAAGGAACCAAACCAGAGACCAAATCAGGAGAGGTGGCCATATGCTTGCTCTGGTTAATGACACATGACTTTTTTATAAGGTATTTAAATATCTAATACTGCTGAAACACTGAAAACATTTTTAAGGGTTCACAGGACTCTGCCCTGGGCATTGCATTGTTTGCAGGTGTGCAGCTGTGCTATGGCACTTTGGTGGATTATGATCAACAAGTATGAAGGCATCCTCAAGCCAAGGTGAATGTCTGCCAGGGGGCTCCTAGGGACCCTGGGAATCCCCTCAATGCTCACTTGAAGTGTATCATCTTTTTGTACAGACTATCAGATGGTCAATACCTGGTAGAAGAACCTTGAGCCCTTTCTATTTGGGATGAATTTCAACTTGCCATCTCCAGACTGTCTCACAGATTTCACTCTGTCTTCTAGCCATTTGCTTTCTTCTCCTCCTCTCTGATGTTAAGACACAGAACTAAATTCATGTTTTTGGAAGTGTATTGAACGAGAGAGAACATTTTCATTAAACCCAGAATTGAAAATTGTATTATAAGCATTGAGATGATGAAAAGTCAAGTTTTCAAGTCCAGGAGATTTATAAGGTTTTAAGAGTCTTTCACTGATTCTTCATGCTCCTGGTGAAAAGCTTTTAAAATCAACCAGAGAGATATAATTTCTGTGTATATTTATGTACATATATGTGTGTGGTTTTGAGTTCTGCCCATGTCTCCAGCTATTCTCAGGAATGCTGGGTATAATCCAGCTTGATTTTCTTTTTCAGAACTTCCAATCAAACAGAATACAGAATAGCTGTGGCTTTAAGCTATTGTCTATTTGAACACTTGCAAAACTAGTACAGGATTTAAGCATAATCTGTGTCTGACAGATTTCTCACTGTGCTCTGAAGCATTTCTGTACATCTTCTTCCCCTCTTTTTAGGAGTTACAGACTCAGAATCCTTCTCTAATTGCTAAAAATTCACCTTCCTTCTCCCCACTTCTCTTGGTTCTGTGAGCTATCAATCATCAAGGAGGAAATACAGTCATAAACATTAGAGATGACAAAAGCCAGGGGATTTTTGCTTCTCAGAAACAAAAATTTGTTTTTCTAATAAGAGGTATTTTGGATACTACTTAATTGCTTCTGAAAAATAGATTGCTGTTGACACTGAATGCTTTGATAAAGACAAAATTACTCTGCTGTGTGCACTGCTGGTCTGGTTCTCTGGCTGTATTGAAATGTGGTTCTTCATTTCTCCTGAAACTCTGCTTTCTAGTTTTCTGTATTAATAATCCTCTGAACATTCTTATATATTCTTATAAGCCTTAAGTACTTCACAGAGAAACAGTCACTTGCTGGGAACTGTTTTTTTCTTTTTTCTTTGGCGTCTGGGGGACACTGAACCTCAAATGAATGAATACTTGCTACCAAAAAGCAAAAGACCTCATGTTTGCAAAAGAAAATATGTCACTCAAGACCTTTGTTTTATCCTTTATTTTGTCTGTTAAGTAAACATTTGGGCATCTTTCTGAGTCACATGCAGCTGTCTCTGGGAGGTCTAAAAAGACAACATAAAGTACCTCACTTAAAACAGATTCTTCGGTTATACTTTCTTAGTTTCTCATTCACTTTCATTTCTGAAAAAAATATAACATCTTTGAACTGAAAACTTAGTTTCTGTATTCCATAAAAGCTGAATATCTTATGTGAAATGACAGAAAGAACCAGGGCACTAAATTATTCAGAGGCCTGCTGAGAAGATACAGGACTTATCATAATGAAGGTTAAATCCCTGTCCAGGTTGGTATTTGCTGAAAATTGCTTTTATCTGTTTCAGCTGAGGTGAGATGTGCTGGTACTCTCAGTGCAGAGCCTTTGTCTCCAGTTCTCTATCATATATGTCTGCTCTGTGCAATGCACACAGAGTTTTGTGGTACCTGAAATGAAAGTGTTTGAGCATCAGCAAGTGCTGGGCATGGGGGATAGGTTCTTCTCAGGGCTTGCTGGCATAGCAAGACTCTTCTCAGCACCTGAATTGCCTTCAAAGGAGAAAGAAGGCTCCTCAGCACAGAAGTATTTCAGTGTGATGTCCTTGCGTGTGGCTGGAAGAACAGAGGTGAGCACTCGGCTGGAGTTTGCACAGGGAGCTTGCACATATGCCCAGAGGTGATTCCAGCAGCCAAGGCTGTTTGAATAGAGAGGCAGGTCTGCATTGCAGGTCCCCATGTTGTGCCTGTCCTCCATGCAATGGGTGCTTTTCCTGTGGAGCTGGTAAGACATGGTTAAAAATACTATAAAGAATTAAAAAGCAAAAATAAAAACTCTTGAAAAACAAAAAATAAATTCTATGTTCAATTTTTTTGCTTTACTTTTCTGGAGAAGTGTGAATAAAAATGACATAGACTGCTTTCTGGGAATGAGGTTCAATGATCTCCTGGAGGAAAGAGACTGCAAATGGAGGGGTTGTAGAGAACATGGTGTCAATAGTGTTCCTCCAAATAGGAACACTATTTCCTCACCGTCACCATAACCAAACCTTTAAAAAGAAGTCATGAACCTCAGTGTAATATTTGCTCCACAATTTCTGCATGTAATCCATTGTATTCTAACCCTGCTGACTTAATGTTGGTGAGGTGTTACCCACTGTAATTTTGTTATGGATATCTAAGAATTTCTTGTATAACAGAATTCTGCACTGGCATTTACTACAGGATGCCATTTTGGTGTCATAGGAAATAGAGTCTGGAAGTCGGGACTCTGGCTCACAAAGCTTATTGGTTTCACACGAGAGGAAAATGGCTGGTGTCATTTGCTACTTCTTCTATCTTGTGAATTTAACTGGGGAAAGCTTTTATTTATTTCAGGTAGGCCCACAAATAGGAAAGTAGGACAATCCCTGCTATTTTGCAGTACAGAGTCTTGTGGGAACCGTGGCCAGTGGGTGGAGGTGACATGATGGCTCCTTTGTGGCAGTTCTAGGTTTCACAGTCTATGTCTACACTACCAAGTGGAAGACAGCCAGAGAGGAAACACATGGTCGTGAGGTCAAGGAGCATCACGAGCCTTGCCTACATGGCTTAGGGCTCACCACAGGGCAGTGCAGACCAGAGCAGAACAGAGTTGGCTATATCTATGAGTCTTTGGCTCAAAGTGTTTCCTAGGTCCTATGCAATGTCTCGTGGCTTTAATACCTGACTACACTCTTTTTTACATTTTTTTCAGTTCAAAGTACCTTATATAGGTGTTGTAGGTCACCAAACGCTATTTCTAAAACCTGAAACTGAGGACATGTTGCATAGCTTTGCATGGGGCAGAAGGACAAACAAGAGTGTGAGGGAGTATAGGCAGCTGGGATGGCATCATAGGGCTGTGTGGGGCACAGGGAGCCAAACCTGCTGCAGTCTCATCCATAATCGTTTTGGGCTCTTCCTGGAGTAAAGTACACCCCTATTTTGCGCAGGAGAAAACTGGGTGAAGTGATCCAAAGCCCAGCAGGAAATGAACTATTGCTTAAAACTGTGGCCAACCAAGGTGGGCTGTTCAAGCTTTGTTCTTGATTTGTTCTCATTGGCAGTTTTAATGTAACTACTGTCCCTAGATTTTAAGGTCTCCTATGAGCTCCTGGTGGCCCACAGAGTTTATGGAATTATCTGTCCCTCATCCTGCAGGGAGGCAACTACCATCACACAGGGAACCACAGCGGGAGATTTCCTTTTGCCCTCTTCCTTCTGTGAGATTTACGTCAGGAGATGCAAGACCCAGGGACCATGCAGCAGCCCTTTGAGTCTTTTTCTCTTGGTATTTAAGAATGTGGTATATGGTGTCTCACAACACAACAGCTCCTTCCACTTCTAGTGACAGCCCTCCAGTGCTCCAGCCCATCATGGGGAGGATCAGCCTCCCCACATTTGATGAAAAAAGGAAGTCAGAATTTGTTTTAGTTCGTCCCTATTTGCCTATAGGAGAATTGAAGTCTTAAGCTTACAGTCTTAAATTGTTAAACCCATTCAGAGACATCAAAATCAGCAGCAGTCCTGAAAATGAGGCCATGTTAATACAGTACCAAACTCTTCTTCTCAGCTTGCCGTGTTTGAAAAATCAAGCTGTAGCCCTGAACTTCCTTCTGCATTTCATTTTGGAGTAATACTTAGTGCCTGAGAATGCTTTAGACTTCCCTAGAATCACTTTTCAGGTATCTTGTATCTTACAATCCACAACAGTCTTCTTTAAATGCAACCTTCTTGAACTATAGATGCTCCAAGATGACTGATATTTTTCTTCTGTGACAGAAGATATGTGACTCCTCCATCATGGCAGACTCCTACCTTCAATGAGCACTGCACAGCCAAAAGCATTTAAAAGCACCTCAGTTGATTTTGTTACTTCTGTTTTAGCACCTTAGTTCAATTAATGAACTTCAACTAATTGTCTTATTTAACTGTCACGATCTATTTTTAAATGAAGTACAGTGAAGGGAGAAAATCAGGACATGTGAATTTCAACTCTGTTTATGGTGGATGAGGTTATTTTTCCAATAAATGCTGCCATTACAAGTAAAGGTAGCAGAACTGGGATGAAATTTGGAGGCATTTTAATCAAATTACTCCCTGCAGGCACAAACTTCGGGAAAAAAAATGCAGTCTATTTATCACAGCTCTTGCCAGAGTTTCTGACCAAGCTTCTGTTCGTAGTTCTTTATTATTATACCAGCATTCACCTTCAATTGGGTTCCCAGAGTAAGGTTCAAGTAGTTGCTACAGCACGTACTTTTAGAGGCTTTTTACTTAGCACCTCTCAAGGGAGAGAAAGTTTCAGGGAACAAACTGTGAGATGAGAATGTCAGTTTTAACCTTCAGAAATATTTGGTATTTTGCATCCAGACCACTGCAGCAATAATCATTGCAGTTTAGTGGTAGAACTGTAAACTGAGAACCTGAAGACCTCAATCCTTCAGGATGAAAGCCAGGGTAGTACAAGTATTGATTGTGGGTTACTTTTCCTCAGCAGGAATTCAGTGAGGATGCAAACACCAGTTCTAAACAATGGATTTAAGGTGAAACAGAATTCTGATGAAAATAAATATTTTAATTGTTGCTGATGAGTATGATAAGAGAACTTGTAACAGAATTTAATAAAGGAAAGACAAAAAGTGTTGTGAGTAAATATCTTGAAGAGCTTCTTTCAAGTCATATTTGTTAAGGTGGATCATTACTCTTACTTTAGTTTAAATTTACTTTAAATCTGAAGTTCAGAAATTTTATTATTCATCAATTTACTGCATTGGGGTTTTTTTAAGAAGGATTATTTTTATGAGTATCTTGACTCAAGCTGTAACAGCCATAGACAGCTTCAGGATAAAAAGCCTACACTTTGCAGGTAGCAAAAGAGCAGGTCTAGTAAACTCCTCTGGACTAGGTGTTACGATACAGTCATTAAAAATGTTAGAGAGGTGCCTCTGCCCAAATTAAGGTGGAAACCAGACCATATGCTGAAGTCAATAGCATGGCTTTCGTTTACCAGTAAATGTGAGGGAGGGAAAGAGGGAGAAAGAAATAGAGGGAGAGAAAGTGAGTGACAGAATAACACATTAATTAGAAAATATCACTGCTCTGGATCCTGATGGTGTCCCATTGATCCTCTTCTTCTCATCTTCTTGGTGGTGAGAGTCCCCCAAAAGACAGAATCCAATGGATTAATATACCTTTGGGCCAGGTGGGAATGCTCAGGTGCCCCCCCAGGGAGATGGCAAGTCTGACATAGTCTCTTGCAACAGACTCTGGATCTGTTGCATCACTTGGATCCTGTGCAGTTCTGTGGTGCAAGGCCTCAGGAATCAGTCTAGGGGTCACTTCAGGGGTCAGGATGGATGGTGACACCCCTCAGCTGCCCCTCAGGTGAACGTCCTGTGGATGTGGCCTTCCCAGGGTGACGGGTTCTACAGCTGAGACGGTTTGTATGCGGGAGGATGGGTGTTCACTCTCTCTGACCAGAGGTTACACCACAGCCCCAAAACTCTCCTCCCCCCTTGGTTTGGGGTGGAGTGTGCACAAACCTGGCCTCAGCAGATGGGTCTGTGGGCTATGGTCTCACCCACCCCAAACCCAGCAAGAACCGATTTTCAGGACAGCTGCTGGGTTTGCCTTTCTTGTGGATACATGGTTCTCCCTCAGCCCTGTTTACTTCTTCCTGAGCCTGAGATAATCGGACGAGGGTGTCACCTTTATTTCATCTCAAGTTCCCTTAGGCGGCTTAACTCAGTCCAAAGCTCCGGTCAGGAGGCATCTTCAGGGAGGGTTAGGTGATCTCAACTTCTTTATACAATTTTGCCATAATGGGAAAAAGTCCTTCATGACAATGTCTAAGCCACTAAGCATAACATTTCAGTCTCCCACAGTAGGTTGGGAAAACAAAGACTGAGTCTGTTATTCCATCAATTCTCAGCTGGGATACAAGCCAACATTAATAGAGGTGCTACTGGAATAAGGAAGAAGTTTGTGTACCCTGTGTGCAATCTTACTGAATATACTGGGTGCAATTCTACTTTGGTAAATATAATGCTATTATAAAATGCTATACTTAGAAATGAAAGTGCTATCTGATTGCCGACAATGTAAATTAATTTTGTTAGTAGTAATTTGCTGAATATCAGCTGGAAAATAACCCAGGTTTTTAAACTAAGGTAACCTTACCAGGTCAATAGTATACATCTCATTGAACAATTCAAATTTGAAAGGATTTGAGTGCTCCTGAAGGCAAGAGAAGCAGTAGGAGCTCAGATGTTTGCAATGCAGACTGCCTGTTCAGAGGTCCAGTTTCTGACATCCATTTTTAAAGATCTTTGGCTTATACAATGAATGCTCTGCAAAGTTGCCTCTCTTATAGGGAAGTCACACAGGGTGAATGAGAAAATATTACAATGTTGGAAGAACAGCTTCTTAAATCTCTGGGTTTGTCTGCAGGGCAAGGGAGAGGGGGTAGAATAGTCTCCTTTCACATCACTGTGGCATAAATCTGCCTAACCCTCATCTTTGCCAACAGCTGCACAAGTAAGGAGAAGCTGCAGGTATCTCACGTGCACTTACAAGGAAATTTCAACTGGACCTAGTCTTTTAAACTTAACATTTGCCCCAGTGGTCCATTTAACCCTGTAGCTGCTCTCTCACAGAGCTGTGTACCCGGTGCTTCAGAGATTGGTGGCACTGCTGGAATTTCTTTTACCCCATGGAAGCTTCTCCCTGATATCTGTCAGTCAGTATCTAAATTATAGAAAATATCACTGTGGTTCATTTTGGGGAGGACCGTTCAGTTATAACTACAGATGTGTTTACAGTCCACATAGATGAGACTTTGGCCTCTCTTCTGTTTCAATGAATTCCAAATGCTAATTATACTGTGTGCTAAAGTTGGAAGTACAAAAAATTATGTTGTATTTTCTTGGAAAATTTCTTCAAAGGCCTTTACTCAGCTCTTCAGTCATACTCTGAGAAATGCATTCCAGTGGGAAATATCATGTCTTTTGAACTGTCTGTTGGAAGTGAAAAAAACCCCAAAAACAACCAACAAAACAAAAATTACAAACATCCGCCCCCCCAACAAAATACAACCCAAACAAACCCCCTGCAACAAAAATACAGTTCCCATTGCATATGGGTTTGAATCCCAACTGCAAAGCTGAATTGTCCAAACTCAGTGAGACATGCTGGAATCCAAATGCTGGTCCTAGTTTGGCTTCTGGATCGGGTGCACCAAGTCAAGACGTACAGATCCTTGTCAAGTAAAGGCTGGTGAAGGCGGATGGGAGTGATGACCTCCTGAGGGGAGGGTGTGAAAGCTGAAGAGAGGGGACAGGCACACAAGAGATCTCAGCCCAGAATCTAGCTGCGTTCCAGAATTTCTGGGTTCTTGAAACCAAGCTTGCAAGTGTTCAGTCTTTTTTTGAGAACAAAATTTGGACGCTCTTAATGTGGTGACCTCTACAAAATTCTGTTCCTGGAGCATTGATACCACTGCTCTCATTTCTGGTGAGCAGGTTTTCACATAGTGAAGACAGGGATTTTGACACTGAAATTTCTTGTAATTTTCTTCACCTAATTTTAGCAAAAAAGGGATTTGATAAACTTGTACTGAGAAATATTAAGAAACAGGGTTTGTTTTTTTTTTCCCTACTCTTATGCTTCTTTTTTCTCCCACGCAGTTTTATATTGCTGAATCTTTTGTTATCACAATTCTGGATCTAGAAAAATCCCTAAAACCAGAAGTGAAAAACCAAAACCAAAACCAACAACAAAAAAAAAACCAAAAACAAAAAACCCACAAAAGCCAAAAACAAAAAACCCCAAACAAAAATTGCCCCAACCCCCCAAAAACCCCCCAAACCAAACCAAACCAAACCAAACCAACCCCACTCATCAGATAAAGCAAAGTAAAAATTTGATTTGCAATCTGGTTCTACAGAAGGTCTCACTCCTCCTATATGTGAAATCAGCTATTCGAATAACTTGTTGACAATTGGTATAATTATTTCTAATTATTCTTGATTAAAATTATGTGATTACATCTAAATATGTGCATCATAACTGTAGGAGGTACAGCCTAGAGAAGGCGAAAATATTTCAATTTATTCATTTTTACTAGCTAAAAGGACTCAGAAAGTTTCATTTTCATGATGCTAAACAGAGGCTCACTGAACTCATCTTTACTGCATTTCTTATTGGTAAGTTAAGCAGTAGAACCTCTTCAGTTATGGAGGCAAAACTCACAGTATTTTTTTAATATTTAGGAAGGCTATAAAAACCCCTTAGAATTGTGTGATTGACATGAAAGTAATGTGTGTGTGTATGTATTCTTTCAACAAAATCAAGTCTGTAGTGCTAAGATAAGTAGGTTATTCCTAGGAGACTATAACCATTGGAAAAACGGCAGTTAGTTCAAAGTTAACTTGCTAATTCCTCTCATGATAGAAATTTAAAATTCATGTTTCCTTCTACTGCAAATTCAACTGTGTTCTTGAGATTGTTTGGCATTTTACAATTACAATGATACTTTGAAGGTTTTAATATGTATCAGATAGGCATCTGAATTTGATTTTTTTTTTTCTTTATTACATCTTTATTAAAAGCTGTGGGAAAGCTACTGCATCATATTCTCTTACAGCAGAGAGTAGTGTAGGCTAGGATTAATTGCTAAAGTCAAATCATTCTGCAAGTAAAGTACAAAATTGATTGTAAAATCTTTGGTTAAGACCACTTTTATTAAAACTGTGCATTGATTTTAAGGGTGTCATGTCTAAGATTGTATCCTCTTATGTGAGAGAATGCTAGAGCAAAACAAAATAGATCCTGTCCATCAGCAGCTTGCACTACTGGATAAATTTCCATGGCAGCAAGCAGAAACTCACTGCCAATTTAAGTCAAGATTAGAAGTATCTCACAACAAACTACTGTTGCAGAAAGATTCTACTGGCTAGATGAGCTTTAGTTAATACTTAAATGACAAATATATTTCTGTTTATTAAAATTTTTTTGCGTTAATGATGAAAATAAGTCTGTGCATTTACAAACCTGTAATCAAATTTTAATTTGTATCCACTTTCATTTTACACATGTCAGGCTGTGCAAATTAGGCCCTTCAAGAAAGAGGTGAAAATAGGTGAGACCTACTGAAATTCCTCTTGCATCCTCTTTCCTCCAGAAGCCTTTCCAAGGTACTCCACTGTTCCATCATAGAAGCTCATCTGTCTAAACAGAACCCATTAAGTCAAATCATACCACTTGTTTGGAGATGGATACCAGCACTGCATGTGCTCTGGTTCTAGAGGATCAGAAAATGAACAGCAGACATTTTAATGTGCTAGAAAACAGTGGCATGACCTCTGGCGGCAGAGGAAAGTTCTCAATAGACTTCAAGGCTCATAATGAAACCTCAGCTGATAATCACCCTCTGCAAAGATGCTTCTTGCTAATTTATGCTAACCAAGAAGACAAAGCATGTGCTTCTGAAATCTCTGATCCTCTTAAAGTTACTGAAGAACCTCAGGCATAGATTTTAAAACCTGATCTGGAGATACCACTTCAGGCTGTCCTGTGAGAGAGCCATTGAACAGATGGTTGATAACACCTGGTCATCTAACACCTGCTTCCTCAGTGGAGGAAGCCTGAAGGTTGGCTTTGCTTTTACTTAGGATCTGCGAGGCTGAGCCTTTCTTATACAAGAGGAACAGTCTGGTTGCTGCTATGCCAAAGGCATCACCTAAGGTCCATGCCCCTCTTCTATGTCTCTGCAATGTCTTGTCCCTCATGTCTGCCAGGAGGGATTGCAGGGACTGCAGCTGGACACTTTCAGCAGACCTGAAAACATGACCTTGTTCTCATTCTCTTCCTTGACAGCTGCATCCTGCACCTCATGGTCAACAGCCAGAGAAGCACACTCGTCTGCATGAAGGGCGTGAAGATACTGAAAGGTACAGAAAGACTTGTGCACAAGCTTCCCTCACACATTTCCAAGTTGTGAGCCAGCTGTAGGGATTCAATAACCCTACAAAGGGTTATTCACATAACCCTGCAAAGAGGCCCTGTCTGTATCTATCTATGCAGACAAGCTAGGACTGTCCCTGACCCTGCTCTCCATACATTAAACAAGCACTTCCATCACAGTCATTCTGCTGCTTCCAATTCAATCCACTGCTTGAGCATAAATTTTTCAGGACTAATTACATCTAATCATGGGTGGCTTAGACACGTGAGCAAACTAAAGGTTCAGCAGCAAGGCATGAGATGAATGAGAATTTGGTTGGCAAGATGTCATGGCTTAACCCTGGCAGGCCCTAAATATCACTCAGCCACTTACTCACTTCCATCTCCAGTGGATGGGGGAGTGAATTAGAAGGGTAAGAGTGTGAAAAATCTTACTTCAAGATAAAGATAGTATAATAGCTAAAAACCAAACAAACCAGCAAACCCATAGCACAAAACCACCCCCCTCCCCCCCCATTCTCCCCCCAAAGAAATACCAGCAACCCAACAAAAAAATTAAAGGGACAAAACAAAACTAAACTAAGAAAAGTAAATGATGCAACAAAAATCCCAGTGGCTCACCACCAACAAATGGCAGCTCTGCTAGATCCCAAGAAATGGAAAAAAACCAGCTCTGAACAACCTCCCCCATGCCCCATTTTGCTGCTGAACATGACACCATAGGGTTTGGAATATCTCTTTAGTCATTTGGGGTCATCTGTTCCAGCTGTCTCTCCTCTCAACCTCTTGTGCATCCCCAGCCCACTCACTGGCAGGGCAGTGGGGGAAGCAGAAAAGCAGCGCAAGCACTGCTAAGCAATAACTAAAGCATCAGTATGTCAGTTTTCATCACAAATTCAAAACATAGTATCTAGGAATAAAAACAACTCTATCCCAGTTAAAACCAGTATATAAGGACAAAAACCCATGAGCTAAGACCTAAGAAAAAATAAAATGTAACCAATCCCAAAGAGACTGAGTAAAGTACAGACTGTTTCCACAAAAGAAGTAGAACATGCAGCACTTCATCTAAATATGAAAGCTAGCTGTGGGAGGGGAGATCATCTTTGTTTTCAGCCAAGGAAAGGACAGGATGCAAGGGACCATAGCAGGATGAAACTGCCTCACTTCATGAGGGAGAGCAGCAAGATCAGATGGCCTTTGAGGAAGCAGATTTTGATGGATTCTGGCAACTGGCAGTAAGAACTCATGGGAGGCAATTAAACTGAAAATGGAGTAGACAGCTGTTTTTGTAAGAAAATGCTCTTAAAAAACAAAACTGCCAACTGTCCCAGAGAGTGGGAGGTATGCAAAGTTTAGAAAGAGGTGAGTGTGTCTGGTTACTGAGTTCTTCATTGACCTAAGATCACAGGACAAGACAGAAAAGATTACTGAGTGCAACTCTAAAACAGGGAAATAGGGAAAAGAAAGACATGATATGAGATGCCTCTGTCTCTGGTCATAGAATTTCTTATTAGCTTCTGTAGGAACACCAGTAATGAGGAGGCAAACAGAAAATGTGTAATCCCTTATCAATAGAAGTGGACTGTGTTCAATGCCTTTTGCTTGCAGCTGTTAAATGATTTTTTTTGCTCCCCTTAGTAAAAAAGGTTAACTGCAATCAATTGACTAATCATTTCATACCCACGACACAGGGACAAGATGCACCTCAGGGTGTATTGCAGCTGCAGCAAGGGCAGAGCTCTGTGAAGCCATGAAATAGATGAGCTTCTGGGGGGCTGGGAAAGGCAGGAACACTGCTGAGCCTGTGTGAGAAGTCAGGGAAGAGCCAGGCAAATCCCAGCCTTTGGGTCTCAGAAAGATCCAGCAACAAAAGAAGCTTTCTGGAAGCACTTAGAAGAAAGCCAGATGTATCAATTGTCATGGGTTTACTGAGATTACTTGGGAATAAATGTCCCAAGACAGTTTGCTAGAAGACAGGTTGAGCTACAATTACCCCTGAATATGAGGCAGGAATTGCATGGTTTTGAAAAGCAAAGCAGACAAACATCAGCCCTCAGGAAAATAGCCTGCCCACAAGGAAAGGAGTTGTCTGCTTCTCTCAGCTGTGGGATGGTCAGTTCTGGATTTCTGTAACCAACTTTTGGTGCTGGAAACACCAAATAAAATTATTGGAGAAGTGGGAAGGATATGGATGATGAGGAAAGATCAAATGAATTGGGGTTGTTTAGTCTGTACACAGGAGGCTAGTGTCTAGGTATGAGCCTGAAGAGACTGCCAAAAGGAAAAGAAGCTGATCTCTGCCTTGTGTGAGCTGGTGGGAAGTCATGGGCTTGCACTCGTCCTAGGAAGCTGATAGCTGTCAGGACCCTTACAGGCTGGTAAGATCCTGTCCTCTGCCCTGTCCATCTTTCAGCTCTGTGTCCTCCAATCCTCTGCAAGAACTGCAGTCCAAAAGACCTTGCAGCCAAACAGCCCCATGGAAACAGTATGGGTGGGTTTGGGTGAGCTGGATGAGAAAAAGATAGCATTTCACCTTCAGGCTTCCTGATGGCATTGCAACCACTTGAGGATGAGCCGTGTTTAATAACTTCAGTGACAGGCTGAAAAGTCTTGCAGGGTGTTTTGGAACAGCTGCTTGGAAACATCAGCAAACATCAATGTCATTGAGGCAATGCAACACAAGCAACCAGCCTTGCATCTCTAGCCAAGGATCCTGTGCCTCACGGCTCCTCTGCCTGGCAGAGGGGCTTGGAGCTGAGATGTTACTGAACTCCCCAGAGCTCTGCAGCTTTTTTTCCTATCACAGCAGTGACTGTGAACAGCTTCCAAATAAAAACCACCCTTGCATAAATCTCTCTAAAGACCTTGCCACTGTTTTTCTCATTTGTCATGAATATGGTGCTGAGGCTGAGACAGGAGATGGGAAAAGCAAGTGGACATTTGCAATTTGCCAGAAATATCTATGCAGCTGAATCAACTGCTACACAAGGGTCCCCATGGAAATAGGCCCTTTTTGTGATGTGCTAGTGCCAAATTTTGGCTCTGATTATTGAATTTCAGCCTTGTCAAATCATCTCAGCCAGTGAAGCCACTTATTTAGAGACAGCCAGATCAGTTCCTTGCATGAAAGGCTGGATCTCCGCACTGCGGATGGATGGAGCAGCCACAGAATGAGGCCCCTTCTGCAGCAGAGACATCAGTGCACAGAAACTGACATCCAGCTGCCATTCAAGTGGCTAAAGCCTCTGAAATGCTGAGATAAATAAAATGGGAAAGGTTTATTTAGGCTAGCCAAAGGTAGCTCTGAGGAGTTGTGGCTCAATTAAAGTCTGCAGCAGCAGCCATATGGAATCAATCCAGCTCAGGAGACAGGAATGAAATAGATCTAAATTGAAAAGATAGCTCAGGTCCTGGTAAAAGGCCAGGTTACCATCCTGGCTCCAGTGTGGCTGGTTTGCAAAAATCCCATGTGCATTTCAGAAGAGTCATTGTCTTCTGTACTTTAGCAAGCTCTGAAAGGATTTAACTTACATAAAATGTAGTTTCAGCATAGGTATGCTGTGAAGACAAGACCAGAATGCAAAGCAAGGTAATTGTCAATCAGGCATCATCTTTTCATGCGCCTTTGACACATGGCAATACCTTTCCATTTCAGTATGCAAAGTTTGCTTTGGTCAAACTGCTGAGCTGAATAAAACACATATGCCACCCTCAAAGCTGAGAAGAAACATTGCCCATTTTACAAGTGGCTAAACTAAGCCTGGCGGACTCTGGCTTTCAGAGACAGGGACTAACCATCTTTAATAGGTCCTTTCCATCTCTGGCTTTTCTGAAGCTGTGAGTCTTTGAAGACTGTGACTGACAGGCTCATTAACACTGCACAGCCTCAAATGCACACCGAATAACTCAGAGAGCTAATTAGAGGAACACTGGGATAAAGACAGCATGACAATAAAATATTTCTGATGATAATTAGTGGAAGGAAAAAATGGGAGGCTGAACTTCCCAAAAGAAATGTGAATTGAGAATGACTAATCCTGCAGGATGCCAAGTACTCAGGGCGCCTTCAAGGCACACTCCAGGGAGCCATTGTATCAGGGCACCAGATGAGGATGTTGGGGTCTGGACATGGCAGAGGGATGTGTCCCTGGCAGATATCTGGTGAAAGAATGGGAGAATAGCACGTGGAAAAAACCTGTCTGAAAGAAGGAGTGATTCCAGAATGATTCCTTTCTGTCTGTCTCCAACCTGATATGCAGGCTTTAAGTTATGCAGGCTTATGAGAAATGCAAAACAATGGGGAAGAAGTGAATTTAGCCCCAGCATAAGCAAAACTTAGGTTAGGAATAAGGAAGTACTGGAAATAGAGAGCAGCTGTGGGGCCAAAGTGGTAGTGGCATGTGTTGCTGCACATCTAAACTGTTTCCCACTGTTTAAAATGCACTAATGTTTCTTTCCTGTCTCTAATTTTTTTCCAGTTGGATATCTCCAGGACACACTTTTCCCCAGGTGTGCTTTACAGCTTCACACACTCATCTTCCTTTCCGTGAGTCTTGATAGCAGTGGCTCTGGGCCCTGCAAGGTTCAGGGCCAAGTATAGCCCCCAGGGGAAAAGCATCAGTGGCCCTCATCCCGTCAGATTTTCTGTGCTGATCCTACTGCTCTGTCCATACGCACAGACAACCACTTCAAATAGGAGCAATATTACCCAAAACTGCTAGCATCAGTCTGGGAGAAAGCAGCACTGGGTGATTGCTACTGCAAGAGTGTCCCAAAATCTCAGTGTGGTGGGAGCACAACCCCAACATCCCAGAGTGTGGAGATACTCCAAAGAGAAGTGCAAACATACCTGCAGATGTCTTGCCTTTTTTGTATAAAAGAGAAGGAAAGGTAGTAGAAGGATTCAGAGACTAATCCTACGGATGGAAGCAGATGTTCAGTAGCAGATGCAATTGCCATAGAAAGGTGGTACAATTTCACCTCCCACATGTAACACAAAAGGGAAATTATGTGTTTTCCCAACTACTGCTTTCTTCCTCATATCCACTATCTCATTTTACCTCAGCATGATGTGTGTTTTTTTTATATTGGGCTTACACTTAAAAACCTTTTCCTTTATGTAAAATTAATGTATGTATGTTCACTTATGGTGGTATTAATATCTTCTTTGTGGTGTCTTCATATTTGCTTAAAGAACAAAGAGCTGAATGTCACTCTTCTTTAGTGTGTAAAACATTCAATTTTTCTTAAAATTCGCAAAATTGCTATTCCCCATAACAACTGACTGCAGCATTTGTCATTATTTTTTTATGCTTATTTCTGATGAAATAGCTTGGAAGAAGCCAGATAGAATGATTTGGATAGGGATTAGAGCAGTATACACGACAGAAAAATCATCCCAAAATGTCACCAGGGAGATTGTGTTTTTTTTCTAAAGGCTTTTATCACCATCACATCTGAGCAGTGTTTTTATATTTAATGACCAAAGAAAAAGAGTTTGCTCCTTCAAGGCGCAGTGTCTGTGTTGCATAAGACTTTCTGAAAGCACAGGAGATGGTCAGCCAGCCATCAAGGTTATATCAGGAAAACCTGTCCAAAGAAATATGGTCTGCCTAAAGCTTAAAAGCTGGGGATGTGACAGCCTCCTGATGCGGGTGAATTTCAGCAGGGAAAAACCTGTCACCTCCCAGCTACTGCAATGTGGTTCTTCCTTGCTGGGGTAGCCAGACCCCTCTTGGCAGCTCCAGTCACTGCCATGGGACATGACAGCTCTTCCTTTCAGGCGTATAAGAAGTGACTAAAACTTTGCATTTTTGCTTCTGAAAACCAGAAAAAATCAAGAGCTCAGATGGAAACAAAAACTTGACTGGGAGAACCAGGAGAAGAGATTATAGTATTTTCATTCCTTTTTCTATATTACTTACCTGTCTTGCTTGCAAAGAAATGGGCTCTTCCAGAATTAGGAGTGTGAAAGTTTTAGCACACTCCCTCCTGGGGTAGTCACTGCTTTGAAATAATAATAAAGGGATTGTTGATTTTAACAGCGGGCCGAGGATAAAAGTCAGGAAAGAAACGTCTGCAGGTGTAATTAGTGCCTATGAAATATCCTTTTGCTTCTTTGTTTTCATAGCTTCTCTGTGGGCAGTGCATGTGGATGAAGAGCTGCATGAGGGTAGGTGCATGCTTGGACCAGGAAGGAGAATGACATCCCCAGCCACCACTAAAAGTCTCCCAGGGCAAATCGTGCCAGGAAACATAAATTAAAATTGAGCAGCCTCCAACAGCGAGAGATGCAGACACCAAGCAGTTTTGTTTCTCTTAGCCCTGGAAAAAAGCACCTGCAGGTCAGCAGAGCTGGCAAATGGAAACCAGCTTGGTGTTCAGCTGTGGAGGAACCAAAAGGGAAAAGTGATAAAAATCACTTGTTAAGAGAGAACTCAGTGAGAACACACTGCAGGATTTTCAAGCACAAACAGATCCTGACTCCTGCGCAACCCCAGAAGAAGGGACACTTTTGAGAAGACAAACATTCTCAAGGAAGGCAGGCACAACAATTACTCATTTCTCAGGTACAAGGAGGGCAGCAGCCTCATCACTGTGCACTGTGCAAAGACTCATCCCTGGGCCTGTTCATAAAGAATCAGCACCTTCCTCCAGCAAAACACTGGCAGCACTGAGCACCCCAAATATTTACCTACCTTGGCTTCTTCAGCTCCTATTATTCCTTTTCTCTAGGAGTGCTTCATACTTTCCCTATTTTCCTTCATTTTTTAGGAAGCTTCCCATCTGCTTTTTTAACTACGCTGAAATTTTTAAGCATGTAAGGAGCTGTAAGTACCTGCTCCATTTCAAAATCATGGGAAAAAACTTGTATCTTCAAATAGTGCTAGAAGCAAATATTGAAATATGAAATGCAGAAATATAAACACAGGTTACCATGTCTCCCTCCAAACATGAAAACATGGTGTAAAAAAGGAAGACTAAAAACTTTGGTGTGGAAGCTTTGAAACTCTTACCTAGTCTGGAATTTCATTCATTTAGGGAAAACAAACAAATTAATGAACAAACAAAAAAGGCAACAGTCTAAGCTTAAGCACATAAACTATTAGCTGAAATTATTTGGGGTCGCTAACATTTTTTCTGAAAGTCTCTACAAATTATTACTTTCTTTATGCCATAGAAGATTACTCCTCTGTCTCTGGGAACCAGGAGAGCAGGACAGTAAAACAAAGAAAGGTATTTCAAGGGATTTTACAACTGAACTGGAGAAATTTTGCTATATATGTGTTTCCAGAGACTTTCCGCTAACTTTTTGCTAAGAGGCAAAATGCTTTCAGGATAAAATACACACAGAAAAGGGTCTGAGAAAATGTATTGGAAAATTACAGTCCTTCTACACCTTTTTAAGTGAGTTATAAATACTTATATGAGTCCTTTCCTGTTCAAGACTATAAGTTCTGCTAGAGCATGAAATGAATACTCAGGAAAGAAGATAAATCCTCTGTGCATGTTACTTAAAAACATGGATGCATAGATACAAAATATTGATTTAACATCGTAATAATCTAACATCATAATAACCCAAGTCAGTATCTACTGACTTCACTAGGCTTTTAGGATGGTTTCTGTAGTCTTTCTAAAATGTGTCAAAATTTTGACCTTGTGTGTTTCACTCTGACCTTTCTATGTAAGAAACAATCTAGATAGGTGCATATTTAAGGTTTTCATTTTTTTCCCTGTTGTTCTTCCCAGTTATGGAAAGGACATTGGAGTTTATCCACACTAGGAAGGAAGCTGTAAGGCTTTTTGGCTGTGCTAATTCAGCTGTCAGCAGGCTCAATATTGACTGAGTAATGCTTAATGCCTTTCTAGCTATGTACATGTAGGAGCAAAATTCTAGTTTTCAGCATATGTCAGATATATATAGATAAGGATAAGGAGAGTAGCAAATAGTTACACAACCCTAAAAAAAAGAAAGAAAGCTATAGACCTAAAATGGGATTTTTCTCAGCCACCTCGAGTTGTCAAAGGGTATCAGCAGGCTTCTTTCGTATTTAACTGAGCTTTCTAAGAGGTTGTTTCTAGTCAAAGAAAACTGTCTGGGCTTTCTCAAGTTAGAGGAGACACTCAACTGCCTCCAAAATCTGGTTTGTCTGTTTAGCCAAGGGTGGGAGGACCTGGAGAGCCTTTCTCCTGCTGTACCACTGAAGCAGCTCCTGGTCTTTGGATGACTAAAAGTAAGAGAGATCCTCACTCACAGTGCTGCACCAGCTCCTTTCTGTCCACATCTGCCCTGTTCTTCTCTGAAATGTATAATTTAATCTGAGAGTGCAAAAGGACATTTATAGTGGAAAGAAACAGGAGCATCTTGACCTTCTTCCACAAATAAATGCTGGTAGGTGAATGGCAACCGCCCCTACATTCTCTAAATCTCTCCATCCATTTTTACATTTGCTAATTAGATAATTGGCAGCTGATTAAGTGCATTTATTGTACCACGCTCTTCCCACTCTTCCCACGCTGCAGCTTTTGTCTTGTTCTAGACATTAAGAACTGTGTGATTCCCACAAAAATAAACATGATCTCTATTCATACTCAGAGACTTTTACAGGTATTTTATCTAAGAAAAAAAACTGTGAAACAGGTAGTTAAAAAAACATATTAGGATTTTAACTAAAGCCCAGAGCATTTTGCCTGTATGCTTCAGACTGGAATGAGATTATGGAAGCCAGTTATCATTTTTGTTTTGCAAGGTTTCGAGTTTTGGCTATTAACTCTGGACTTACCACGAAAACTCCAGGAGATAAAAGTAGCACTCTTGATCATTGACGTTTGAAACAATACTTTCATAAAGCAAATCTTAGGCAGCAGCTTGTCATCCCTTCCCAATCTGCAATTTTCTTGACCTAGCAGAGCAATATGTCTGTCATATTTTAAAGGTATTGTATTGGGGGAAATGCCAAAGAATTGCTCCAGGCATTTATTCTTTTACAACCGAGATGATGTAACTTAAATACATATTTCTCTCCTGTCATGTATTCCCCAGTGCATTTGGAGAACCTCATTTCTGTGATTAAACATGGTCTTATTTATATTTAGGTGCTTCTACTACAAAAAGTTACTTGGGTCCTATATATATAAGTATATAATAAGTATATAATTCACCACCCCAGCTCCCAAATAACAACACTATTTCAAGTTAAGCACATCCTGTCCTAACAGGACAATACAGCTACCAACCAGCTGCCTAGGGACAGGAGCTGGCTCTCTTTATTCTTAGACATTACTATGCAGGGCTAATTTCTTCTTTGCTCTTCATTTACAGCTGTTGGCTCCCAACAATCTAGAAATGCCTGAGCATGTGTGATCTCTCATTTGTTTTGATAAAAGACATATTTGATAAAAGACATATTTAACTGTAGATAGGGCTAGTTAAAAGAGAACAAATTTAACCCAGTGCACTGGCCATGAAATTACTTATTTTTTGTGGTGAGCTCTTCCTATTACACTTCCCCTGATTATGTTTTATATATTTTCTATACATAACATATAGGGTTGAACCTAAACAGCCTCGTTGCCTCTCATTTAATCTCAAATATCAACACCAAACAAAGATGTGGATGCATATGTATACCCTAGTAATAGGAAGGAGAATGACAATTTACATGGTCTTGTGTATTTTCTGTTGGGATACAAGAATCATTCTCAGGCTGAGCAGCATCACCTGAGCCACAGTTCAGGAAATCATTCAAAATTACTTATTTTTTATGATAGACACATAGAAAGGTTTGAGTTAGAAGGCACCTTAAAGACTGACTTGTTCCAGTCCCCCTGCCATGGGCAGGGATGACGCCCACTAGACCAGGCAGCTCAAAGCCCCTTCCAACCTGGCCTTGGACACACAGTTCTCATAGTTCATCATAATTTGGCCACTACCTGCCAGTGAGCTGTGTGTCTCCATAAAGCATAACATCCAGTGAATTTGTTCTGAATTCTCATTCACCAGTTCATCTCTCTGTCTTCCAGTAACTATATGGTGAAGAAGGATAAGCTTCTACTCTGTTTTTTATGAGGTGCTTTCGTTTCTCAACATCGATTGACATAAAAATGCTACAGGTACATTGAGGACCATGCTCATCCTCTGACAACACCTGCCTTTATCAAGGTAACTGCTCTGTCATGGCCTGTTTTTAAACTAATTTCAAAAAAATACCCTAATAGTTTACACAAAAGCTTGTATTATATATTATATATGTATTAGAGCATACCTTACTGGCCAGAAACTTCATTTGGGGGAAAAAAAGAAGTAGATTGTTCCTGCTTATTAGATGGTAGGTGACACCTGGAAAAACAACTTTTGTTGGCAATTTCTTTTTCCAGTACAATTCACATAAAAAGACTGTGCCCCAATGGATAAAAATCTAAAGCAGGCATGAAGTAGTTGTGATTTTATACTTATATCTCGAGGAAAGAGCTGCTTCTTTGTTAACACAGTAACTTTTATCAGAGAATCAGAAACCAAATAATGTATACCACAATCTTCTTGAGCTGCAATGTATCACATATCAATCCATGAGTTATTTAATTAGTGTAGCAGTTAACACCTCTTGTGAGCCCTGTAGTGCACATCAGGATACCCTATGGTGTTAGCTAACCGCAGTTTGGTTTACCCTTACCTCACATTGCTGTTATGGGCAATAATAATGTCACCACTGCTCACCTTTCAGTGAATGTCAGGAGAAACAACCAAACTCTTCTAAATGCCTTACCAGTTTCCACCAATTAAGTTGTTTCAGCACCTTAATCTAAACATGTTTTGGCTTTAACACATCAGCGCCACAGAGGGTTTGTTACGCTATTATCCAGTGAGCGGAAAGAAGCTCCTTTTGTTTTTCTCCTGGAGGTAAAATTATTCACATTCCAACCTCTTCTATTACAACTATTAAAATCCCATTTCAGAAATTAAGTTCCTATTAACTTACAGTACTAAAATAACTGGAATCTAAATGGAGAGGAAATAGATCCTGTATCTTAATGGATAATAAGGAAAGACAAGGCAATTAATTCACCTTACACGTTTTCCTCCTCTTGTTAAAAATGGCAGTAATACACAGAAACATTGCTTTTGGGGAGCAAGTGATGACAGATTCCTTTAAATGCAGGGTTTAGTGTCTATTTTAAGACTTAGGATTTTAGTAGAATTATAGAAATGCCAAGCAGAAGGGCTATCATCGCATCACACTGAGAATCACACATCCTTGGACTGTACTAGAGAAATGTTTGTTTAAATTTCTTTAAAGTGTGTCAAATAAGAAAGATTTTCATCCATTCCTAGGCCATAGAAAGGATGTCAAGAGCAAGATTTGTTTAAATATTACTAGGTGGAGTCCATCTTTAGGGATTGGTTTTAATATTGGACTGGATGATCTTACAGGTCTTTTCCAAATTAAATTATTGTAAGCATGGGCCAAATGTCATTTTTCAGTCATCTCGTACAAAACGTGTACAGACTGTACAGTCACGGGGTAAGTTACCTAACCATGAACCTCCTCTCAGGATCATTTGTATTCGTACAAGGCTCTGGTGGGGAAGGCAGCTGACTACTGTAATTTCTGGGTTTGCATGAGATCAGGTACGAGACTCATGTTCTGCTGCGGCTGATGAAGCACAGCAGAACTGCACCTATGCAAGGTACAGTCAGTATGATGGTCTTTGAAAGCTTGTCAGAAACTGACTTAAAACATCAAGTCAAGGCAGGCGTGGGAGAGATCTGCAGCAGGGAAATTAAATGTTTCAGGTGCCATAAACAAATGGCATATAAATAGGAGCAATTCTCTTGGAAAAAGTGAGGACGTGAGTGCTGCCATCACAATTCCCTTTAGGTAGTGTATGGAGATTTAATGTTGATGTTGAATATTAATGAGTAATAATTGATTTGACTTAGTTATTTAAGAGATAAACCTACTTATTTTTGAGCTACGTGAGTTGGTAAACCAGTTAATATGATTATCACCTTTGAGAGCTCCTATCTACCACATGGCATAACAGGGATTGCAGCCTAACCCTAAAAGGTAGAGAGAGGACTCCTGCTGCAAGCTAGCCTTCATCACATACCTAACATAATCTTGCTGCCATGGACACTGAACAGCTAGGGAAAAAATATAAGCTAGAACAAAATGCTTTGATAAATAATTGACTTAATATAGTTCTGTGTTAATGTATTGGTAAAATGCCACCCCAACACAGCAGGAGCCAAGCTACAGGAACACAGAGGAAGGACATGTGCTGGCTCTTCATTTTCTAATGTGGCCACAGGACACCAGCAGTCAGAACTAGGCACAGGTAGCAAAAATAAACTTTGGAAACCCCATTTGGTCTTCCCAAACACTTCACTAAGCACAGCAAAATCAGAAACAAAAGAGAAGGTGGTGTCTGTCTCAGGGATGTCTTTTGTAACTCTTGGTATCCAAAGAACACAAGCAAAGAACAGGGACATGAAAGCGGCATGGAAGCTTAAATGAAGAGAATAGGCAAACAACTATTAAAAACGAATAATAGTAATGAGCAGTAAATGAAAGTCAGGTCCATACAAATCTTAGCACAAACATTGGGAAAATGAAAGCAAGGAAGAGGAATTTTCTTGAATTACATGAACAAGGATGAATGCGGAAGTCACAAAAACAGGACAAGGCAAACAAGGAGCACCTTGCTAATATCCATGTGTAGTAAAACTGAGCATGCAGTGTGAATACTCTCTCAGGCTAATCAAAGCAGGAGAGAGCAAGAGAGCTTCTTGCAAATAGAAGGCTTTTATTCAAGTTTGGATGGGGAAAAACCTGTGAAAATAATGGAATGTATGAACTAATTAATCCTACAAGCAGGAAAGTAGTGCTCTTTTTTGCATTTCATCAAACAACAGAACACAGTCTGCTCTGCCAGTTGGCTTAAGAAGACTTCAAATCACTTGCAACCAAGCTTAGCTCTGGTTAAAGAAAATCCCTCATATAAGAAAGCATACTCATAACTATGTGGATAAATTAAAGCAGTTTTTTAATTTAGGCAAATGCAGAGAATTTCAAAACTCTTACAATCCAAACCAAAGTTTTAGAATGAATTTCAGGAGGCTTATAGGATTCATCTGCACCTCATGGTTAACCACTGGAACTGACAGAGCTAACTTTGGTGATAATAAGCTAAAATATGCCACATGTGATATCTTCCTTGCTGAAGTGTGAGAAAAATCTGGACAGAAACAACCTTACCTTCTGTAGACAGGCTTCTTTTTTCCCAGAAATCTAAGCCAGTGTTGTAAATGTTGGTTGAAGTAGAGTAATTTTTCTATACAAAATCCAGTTGCCTCACATTTTCATGTGATAAATAGGTCCAGGGGACTTGATCTATCGAAGTGAAATTGAAGCAGAGAACACATTTTCCAGGAAAACTGAAAACAGTTAATCCATTAAATAGAACATGTTTAATATCTTTTTCTGTCCTCAATCATCACAGTAAGTAGAAAGGTTGATCTGCACCATCAGGTTTTTGCTGAAAAAATTTCTTATTGTGAATGTGAAGGACTGGAAATGTGCAAGTCCCTGAAGCCCTCTAAGAATCAGAGCCAGTGACTGTGACAAATAACACTTCCATCAAAGTGATAAGAGGGTGAAGAAACAAAAATTCTCCATCACCTGGGGGAGGAAACCACCTGCTAAAGAGACATACATGCAGGTTTTTATACAAAAAAATGTGTGTGTTTGTATTTTGTGCAGAATAATTTAAAATAGGAGATCAGCTTTTCACTAGTGCTCTGCATTGCAAACATATTTTCTGTAATAGAAAGGCTGAGTCCCCATTTTCTATTTTAGGCAAATTGCATTCTTTTTTTTTAGAAATGAGAGAATCAAAAGTAATAGTAACAATTAAAGAAACAGAGAAGTATTTTTGTAATGTGAGACTGGAACAGATTTCTCAGAGAAGTTGTGATGCCATGTCTCTGGAAATGTTGGATGGCCAGGCTGGATGGGGCTTTGAATAACCTGGTCCAGTGGAAGGTGTCCCTGCCTGTGGCAGGGGAGTTGGAATCAGATGATCTTTACATCCCCTTCCAACCCAAGCCATTCTGTGATCCTGTGACTGAAGCCATGGGCTGTTCGATGCCAGATGGAAACATCAGCAAATACCTGATCAGGATATCCTCTTCATACAGTGCTACCTGCAATTAGTTTTTTGGGAACAGAATTTTTGATAATGGAAAGGTGGATTGAAGTTTCACTGAGCAGGAGTAGTTATTGGGATATGCATCTATAAAATTGGCTAAATTAGCTCTAGATGATATAGAGAATTGCAACATAAAAATCTGCTTGGTTTTAGAGAGAAAAAGAAAACTGTAGTATTAACAAATAACAAACATATAATCAACAGGGAACTTTAATTATCTAGAATTTATTCTTCAGCCCTGCAAGTATTAGAATTTTACTAAAGGGAAAGTAGCTTAGTAGCTGTTATTTTAGAAGATTCAGGTCTTCTGTGTTAAAATATCCTTACTCCAGATTTCATTTTCCCTCCCTATATATGAGTCAGTGTGGGACGAACTATAATTATGCCTTTTCCAATCTCTGAAGTGCAGCCATTATCCAAAAAGAACCCCACTGTGAGAATGAAGTTGACATGGTATATAAATAAGTAAGCTTTTGACATAATATATGAACCCACTCGCCTTAAAACTTACAGTATTATTTTATTACAATGATGGTAAAATAGGCAATGCACAAAGGAGGAAAAAGAACCCCTCAAAATTATATTGTATGTGATGTTGATTTAGAAACATGTCTCTAAGATTTGCACAAAAATTAACTGTAGATTTCTTCACACAGCATAGTACTCTGCACACCAAAACACTGAAGCTGCACCACCACAAGGACTAGTGAAAGTCTGTATTTCTGCACCATGGAGTAAGGGCAAGAATGTGTTACCTAGATATGCAACTGAACTTAACAATTAAAAGTCCTTAGGTGCTAGAGTAAATTTAGAAAGAACAGCAAACTCAAATAATGATATACACAGTCTATTGTGGTAACACCAACAGAAGTTTTTATTTCTAGTGAATAAAATAATTTATTCACTATTCACATTATTCCTAGTGAATAAAAACAATGAGATGTTGCATTTAGTCCTTAAATAATGACATTCCACTTCTAATATTCATTTACTTGTATTTCTGCAATTTAATCCCAGGTAAGATTCTACATAAACCACAGTGCAAAACCACAGCTATACTTCACTGATTCCTGTCTTTTATGCTAAGAGTTACACTACTGAAACTAATGAATAGATGAACTTTGTGATCTCAGTTCTTTGCACGTAGAGGTCCAGCAGACACAAGATGCAGCTTCCTGTGAAGCATTGAAAGGCAGAATTAGCACAAGGTCCTTAGAAAGTTTGCTAAAATCTGAGGTGTTAGGAACAGAAAAACGATGACAAAAAGGTAGGTGAAATTTGTGAGACTGTGAAGAAATATATGACAAAAACAAATAAACGGAACTGATAGTTTTAAGAAATTAATAAATTCATAATAATGTGTAAATTATCTATTCTGTTGGTAATATAGGGACCAATATATATATATATTTTGCAGCTCCTAAAAACCATTAAATGACAGTGACATCAATCTTCAAGAGTTATCAAACCATTTTTGTTGCTGAACTGGAAATTCTTTGCATCAGACTGTATGTAGTTATAATCCTACCTGTAGTTATATTTCCTACCTGTATGTAGTTATAATCCTACTAGAAGTCTGCCCCATTATTTGACAGGAATATAGTCCTGTTCCAGCCAAAAAAATGGTTCTTTAATACTTACATTGAGAGTTATAGGAGCAATGTTTCTTGCAGTACAAGAAGGTAAATTTTACAGATTGCATGCCTGATTTCCTATGGAAGCAGAACTGACACAATCTTGTCTGTCTCACCTGCGTATAATTTCCTGCCTCTTTATATCTTTTCAATGTTGGCCAATGTCACTGAAAAAAATCTCAAAATTACTAAATCCCACTAATTTAATGCAAATCAGCAACGTGGGGAAGAGAACAGATTTGAATCAGTTAATGGATGGAGGGAAAGCCTTCTCACTGTCACATTATCAAACATTGGAGAATCCACAGGGCAGGAAACCATGGAGGTGAAAGCGATTGTTTCATTTTCTCATTCAAACCTTTAGGAAGCTTTGGGCAGCCACTGGGCCAGTATCTGTCCTGTTGGAACACAAAAATGCTGACACTTTAGACCCCAGACTGGCAAATAACTAATATAATGTTCTTACATGTTTCATGTAAGCTACACCTTTGTAACCAATGCATGCCGAGATTTGGAATTTACCCATGTCAAGTCTAGTTTTTTATCATCGCTTATAATGATGTGTAAAATTAAAGAATCCAAGCCATGCTGTTGATAAGGATTAGAAGAGGGAACAAAAAGTGCCTGAAGATAAAATAATCTGAAATTGCTGTATTCAAGAGGAGGGGGAACATTATAAAAAGGTTCTGCTCAGAAGAGAGCTTCAGGTTAGAAGATTTGTCAGAGCATACACAAAAAAGCAAGTGGAACACTTGTTTCCTGTTCTGCACTGGGGCTACAGGGAATTCAGAGAACAAAATTTGCTGAAGGTCTGGATAAAATCTTAAACTAGTTGAAACTTTTCGCACAATTCTCTCTGTCAACATTAAGAAGATGTACAAGATGCATTATAAAATTGTTCTGGATTTCAGCAAATGTATTGTCACTTTTCCATATTCAGTTGAATAAAAACATGAGCAGAGGGTCCATCTTGAGATTGAAAACCAACCAAAAAACTCTGATAGTCAGCAGAAAATATGAAAGAATACAATTCTTTTACACATAAATAAAGATAAACATGACTCTGTTTCACATAATTCAATATTAAGAATACTTCAGCACTTCACAAATCTTCACTTGTGTTGTGTATGCATGTACATACAAATGGAGCCATGCAAAAAAAATTCAGTATGAAACCTCTTTTTCTAGTGGAAAAAAAAAAAAAAACCCAAAAAATATGTTAGTACAGGCTGGAATGGTATATTCACATATGCATATATATTCATAATTCTCTATATAATGCTCTGTAAGCACTACACATGTACAAACATCAATGTACCTGTGATGTATATACACTGGAACTCAGAAATGCAAACATTTATAAATCAGATGTTATTACACTAGCATGGATACTTTTTTTTTTTTTTTTTTTTTTTGTGAAGAAAGAACAACCTAGTGGTTCAAACACAAGCTACATTGTAAACCAGCAGGAAAAAGATGAAACAGCTTTAAGTTCTTCTGAAGATCTGATTAACATCAGACACACTTCTGACACCTTTGCAGAGCTGGGTTACCACACACCTTTGACATGTTGCTGCCTCAGTTTTATTTCTGGAGGATGCTGATGGGGTTACCTGCAAGAGATGGGGAATATGTGGTGGCCACAAAAAGGTGATGAGACCATTAAGACTCTGGAAGAAGTTGATACTGGATTAGCTGGCCTTTGCATCCTTGCATACACATGCCTCTTCCCTGTTTCCTCCTTTCTCTGATCTGTGCTTATCAGATTTTTCAGACTCTTTTAAACTCTGACTTGAAGTTTTTCTTAACTACAACCAGAGAATGGCACAAACCATCCTACCCCAAGAACACTACTACTAACAGACTGGTTTTTATCACAAGAGAAAACAAGAAGAGCCACAAAACAGAGGGGGAAACAAATGGCCAATGCACAAACCCACTGCTTTTGCCACAGTTGCTCAAATGGAGCTGGAAACAGTGAAAACAGAGGGTCTTTCACCTCATTGGTACCCCATGGCACTACCTAAAAACCTCAGCCTGATTCCCAGGGCTGAGTGCTGAAAGGGAAAAGCTGATGTGTGGATCAGTCAGTACACTATATAGCAGCAAGAACAGGAACTAATGTATATATCAGTGTGTTAATTAGTGGAACATTGATTGCAAGCCCTAGGAAATGACAGAAGAAATAGTTTCTCTTTGAATTTAAAAGCATTGTAAACTTGTGCCTGAGGACTATTTCACAACAGATTTTGTTCTATCAGATAACTAATAATTAAACACTTTTAAAAGCAGGAAAATTGCAAAATTTTAAACATTAATATCTGATTTAACTGAGTTACTCTAAAGGTCCGTACATACTCTCAAATGAAAATACTTCTGTTTTCACAGCAGAAAAAAGAACACCACTGGGAAGAAAGGCAAAGGTTCACATTGGAATAGAAGAATCACCCTCTAGAAGGATTTAAAATTCAGTTCACCTACATCAGGTCCCAAACAATTGGAAGAAACATTTTCATATTTGTCCTCAATAGATTTTACCTTGACTTTTAGTTGCCTGCAACCTGAGGTTGCCAGCAATTCTCACTGAACCCAAGATGTGAAGCACAATGTTAAGTGCCTGAGAGATGCCCTCTGGTTTCTCTGGGCATTTCCTCATGTCTTGACACCACTCCAAGAACAATTTACCCAGAACGGCAACCCTCTGGCAGTGCTCTCTCTGCTCCAGGGGTGAAAGCTACTCTCCCTCCTCATGGTCAGCATGTAATTTTTCCTGGATGCCAAATATACCTATACAGCTGATCTAATGGGGATCCCTCATGAAAATCAATGCCTGAAGAACTCTGCACAAAAAAAAAAATATTATTTCCACTCAGATTTGATTACATTCTAAATATGAGCCTCAGACTCCTAAATCATCCAGCCCCACCTCTTCCTACCAATACATCCTGAAAGGATTTATGGAAAACTCCACCTGCCCACAGTTGGCACTTTACCTGCTCTTTCTCTCCTCCTGGAACAACTCCACCAATGGGGTATCCCGCTGCATCAATGCTTTGTGTTTCCTTCCCCAGTATATGGACTAGACTGAACAGGGAAAACCCTAAAAAAAAGAATTAATGTAGAGAGCTAACACCTTCATCTTTAACTACTTAAATATTCATAGTGGTGGTACTACTCTTCAGCCTCTTTTCCAGCTCTTCCTCTTCTCCCTTCTGCTTACTCTATCTCACTCAGGCTTTCAAAGAGCCACATATGTCTTGGTATAAAGAAGTAATAAATTAAGGAACAAATAGTATTTCCCAAAGAAGCAAAAGCTCTCAGGGATGAATATCTATTATTTATTTCATACCATCAAACTAATAAGTGCTCCTAGTCTTTCATGATATTGCTTTAAAACTGTCTGCTACATGACTTTTATGAAAAAAATTAAGACTAACATCCATTACACTAACAGCCCTTAGCACTTTCATATTCTTTTCTCAAAATACTTTGTAAGCATTACATGATATTAATTATATGGTATACATTAAACTCATTGCAACAAAGAGATAAAACTATTGTTTTCTTTCAGCTAGAATATGGCATATAGAATAGGGATAATATGAAGACAAGCATCCACAAAGGAGTGGCTTCAAGGAAGGCCACAGAGATGATCAGAGTGCTGGAGTTCCTCTTCAGTGAAGACAGGCTGAGAGAGTTGGGGCTGTCCAGCCTGGAGAAGGGAATGCTCCAGGAAGACCTTACAGCACCTTTCAGTACCTGAAGGGGGCTTTCAAGGAAGTTGGAGAGGGACTTTTTACAAGGATATGTAGTGATAGTACAAGAGGGAATGTCTTCAAATGGGAAGAGGTTGGGTTTAGATTAGATAATTAGGAAGAAATTCTTTACTCTGACAGTTGTGGAGGCATTGTAACAGGTTGCCCAGAGAAGTTGTAGATGCCCCATTTTTGAAGAGTTCCAGGCCAGGTTGGATGGGGCTTTGAGCAACCTGGTCCAGTGGAAGGTGCTCCCTACCCATGGCAGGGGGTTGGAACTGGGTGATTTTTAAGGTCTCTTACAATCCAAACCGTTCTGTGACTACGGTTCTAAGACTGTTACTGCATCTCTTCTATTTTTAGTGTACATTCTGAACAAAATCTCTCAAAAGCCAACCTCAACTGTACCCTCTTTTGCTTACCTGTTTCTCTCAAAGGTAGAATTAATGTGTGTGAGGCATCTGGACTCGGACATTTCTGCTCTTTAAAAAGTGCAGGTCCATAAGGCGTCTGGGGTTCACTTCCACATCCTTAGGTTCCACTGCCATCCTCCCAGTCCCTCCTCCTCCATGCCATCATGGTGCTCACTTGGAAGAGAGGCCACAAATCCCAACGAGTGCTGCCGCTTCTGTGTGCAGCAGATACCCAGGTCTTACATGGAGCACTTTGATCTACCAAGCTATTACATTATATTTGCCTGTACTTATGTATGCAAAACACTGGGTGCAATTCAGCTTGGAGAATATATTAATGCTAATTAGATTTCATATTATAAGAGATGAAATTCTGTCACCAGTTCATGTTTAACCACTGCTGTTCCCATTGTCATTGCTGCTGACTCTTCCATTATTGGCATTTTTGAGGATCAGAAGTGACAATAACTCTGGCCCAAAAACCCAGAAAAAGGCAAAAAATCGAGTATGCTTTTGCATTAAATTTTCCACTGAAATGTGGAAGCTGGACCACTTGGGTAAAATTGAGTATCTTTCCTTTGATTTGCTCTGAATGGGTGGGGATTTATCCATTCAACTCACTCCTTTTAAATTCATGGCTGAGTGACTCCCATATAACCAGTAATTTTACCATCAGCTACCAATCTGCTTAACTTTTAAGTAAAATAACATGGAGCGACCCTACAATCAGGCTTTTTATTGTCTCCAAACTGGGAAATACTCACAAAAGCCTACAGCCAATTTTTTGCATCCTATATTCCTTTCTGCCTACTGAGATTAAAAGTGCTATTAATTACTGTTCTCTGTATAGCTTTCAGAGACTACTCTAACTAAAAGGAGACAAAATGTAGCTCAGAGAGGAACAATGTTAAATATTATAGTAAAGCTATCTGATTAACAGAAGAGGATCATATGAGACTGCTTTGACAACTTTCAATTTCAGACATAGCCTTGTTGTCCTGACCCATACAGAGCGCATTAAGTCACTCCATCTTGCTCTTCCTTGCAGCAAGCTTTGATCTCCAAGACTGTGGCTATAACTTTAGTTACTATAGTGATAAGTTTAGAAACAGCCTATGGTCTTTAAAGCTGGTATCAGGGCATTTCCCTCTTCTGACTTCTATCTAGTAATTTAATTTTTCTACTTAGGTGCTCGTGCTGTGCTTTTGTTTTCAGAAAAGTTAATGAAATTAAGCGACTAGAAATGCTTCAGTGTCTTGCAGAATAAGATTAAATGAAGGAAAGAATATTCTTAACATATAAAATAGGACAGCTAGGAGGGATAAATGAAGAGCTGAGGAATATTCACACAAGACTGTTGACATCCTATAGAAGCAAATACATGTAGACTCCAGGTTGGTGACTGTCTTAGATGAAGATGGGAGTTTAAAGGAGTTTAAAGAACTGGGAATATTTCCCAAATTCAGAATAATGATCTACTACAGAAACTCATATACCCTGGTAAGGTTTAAGGGATAAATTCTGGCCTTGTAATCCTACCATGGGATATAGTGTGCAAAAAAAAGTTCAGAGAATGGAAGCAGTTTTAATGCCTCTTGAGACCTCTGGCAATGTGCAGGCTGTCTCTGCTACAGTTGCTATATGTCCACCTGTATCTCTGCAGCCCACAGAAGGGTGAGAAATAGAGGAAAATAAGACTGTTCCATAAGGCAGTGACAGAATTAATTTGAAATGTGTCTTTCACTAGCACAGATGATTTTTTATACCTGAACCTTATATTGCTTTTCTTGCTTTTAGACCTCTGTCCCTCCACCAAGCACAAAGGTTAAATTTCAGAGATATATCAACATACAGAATTAGTGGGCACATTATTAAAGCAATGAAAAAAATAGTATCCTCTATCAGCTTATAATTTAGTACACTTCAATGAATAGGAAGGCAGGAGGCATAATGTCACAACTTGCATGATAGAAAACATGCACAATAGTTTGATAAGAATTTATTTTGGGGGAAAGTGTGATGCCTTTGTTTTAATTCAAGTGACAACTTTGACTTTTGTGTCTCTAGTACTTGTACAAAGAACATGTCAAAGCAATAAAACACGAGCATGGGCTCCAAGTCTCCATGGGGTTATTGCTAAAGCCTACAGAAAGTACACTGGTACAATTTAGAGCTATAATACACATTCAGTACTGTTTCCTTTGTGAGGTGATTTGACATGAAAAGAGCTGTGCTAATCCGTTCAGTTTGGCATGGGCGATGGCTTTAAACAATCAGTCTTCTTTCAGAGAGACTAGCAAATAAATAGAAAGGGGTAAAACTGAAGACTTTGGCCATTACTGGCTTGGGTCTTAATGGAAGTAAATTACCCTGGGATAAAGGCTCAAATATATGCCTCACATTGAAAACTGGTGAAATTTTAAAATTAATTTTCTCTTTACTAGGTGGAAAATTAATTTTCTCTTTACTAGGTGGAAAAAAGGTAATAATCAAAGTCCTATATTCAACTTATTGTCTGGGAATTTATTACTGCGGCATAGTAATAACTAATTTATTATTTTTAGTGATTTTGTGCATATTAAAAACAAATACTTCAGTTTAAGGGCAACAGAAATAGTAAATAAAATCTGTCTTTTATTTGTGATGTTATTTGCTAAGCACTTTGCACCCATTACACTACAGCTTGTTAAAAACTTAAAAAGTTGACTAAGTAGCACTCTTTGGTGTTTTCATGCTTCCAAACGTCAAGTACTTCACAGTTCATGTGACCGTAACCAGGGACAAGTTTACCTTTTTCTGACAATCAGGAATACAGACCAAGAAACCCAGCAATTTACTAAAATACATGCATAAATACATGTGTAAATTATGAGAAAGCAACAATGGGTTGTATCTGAAAAAGCTGGTGGAATTTTTCATTTTGTTTCATGAAAAATCAGATTTAAGCAGTGATGAATTTGTTGTAATGGCAGAGGGTGAAAAACTGGCACCAGCCAGTTTTAATTAATTATGAAGGACAACTTGGAACAGAGATTATAAATAAACCAAATCAAAAATTCATTTTCCACAGCTCTTCTGCTAACAATCAAAAATAGCTGCCAAGTAGAATATTTTCATGGATTTCAATATTAGAAACCTGGCTCAAGAAATTTGTCTTCCATACTAAGCAATGGGAATAAATCAATCAGTTTGTGGCACACTTCTCCTTATAGGGCCTTCTTCTACCACTCATTTGAATCACTGCTGCCCATGGAACTGCACATGCATACAGTTATATGAGAAGTGAATAATCCCTAGTATGCAGCTATTAGCCCACCATCCTGAAACTGCTAAACCATCTTTCTCAGTCATCCCTTGAGCCTTTCAACAGTGATGCGATTAGCCTTGCCCCATTTCATTGGGTAATAACGTATCATTAGGAGATAAAATCTTTTTATAGCATCTTTCATTGAAAGAGCTCTTACATAGCCTACCAAAAGAAAGGACATTGGGAAATGCCATGAAGAAGGCTCATCAGACACACCAAGTCAGGTCCTATTCTTCACATGCTGCCTGTCTCTACCACTACAGAGCTGGCCCTCCATACACTTTGAGTGGTTTTTGAAAAGAAAAGCAAGGTTTTTCAACCTTACCTAGCAAAAACTGAAAATCAGGAAAAGGAAAAAATTAACATCAGAATTAATCAGACTGACAAAACATAGGACATTGTATTCATGACACAACCTGCACATGTCTAAGTGTTGCATTACCCTCCCTGTGTTGGCTGCTCCTGGGTAATTGTTTGTAGTCAGCATGAGCCTTGGCTGGAGACCACAACACAAAAATCTAACGTGACCTTGCTGATCTGCCTTTCACAAACAATCCCACCCCTCCAAATGGCTGGGTCAGGTGTCTTCCCTTACTGCTCTGGTTTGCACTTTAGCAGAGCTTTGAGCTTCCAAGCCTCAAAGGTGCAGTACAGGAAGACTTTGTCTGCTAGGTTTCCTCTGATCTGAAACACAGTCAAAAAGGAATAGCAAAAAAGAATGGCCTTCTTTTAGGTACGCGTGAAACTGGATGAGAAAGTATAACAACTCCAGTCCTGAGTTTTCTGTTTAAAATTTGAGGAGAGACTATAAAAGAGAAAACACCTATGGAGGTAGGAATAAAAGAATTGTAGTTTACAAGAGGCCTGAAGCACAGCTGCATTACATAAGATATATTATATGCTTGTTTTGGGGTGAGAGCATAGAAAATTGCAAAGCTCTACTTTCAACAAGGAGATAAGCACGTCCAGAGAAGATTTATTTACCTCTCTGTCTATCACTGTTATGCTTTAGCATCCTCGACTGCAGTCAAGAGATTCCAAAGGCAAAGGGTCTGATATCAGTGCCTAAAGAGGACTCTCCTCATATAATGCTATGTACATGTTTAGTACTCTTCAGAATCAGATCCAACTTATTGAAACACTGTTTCAGTTGAAAAGCTTATGAAAATTGCACTTGCCATTAACATGGCTGAGTTTTGAGAAGAAAAAGAACTGAAGTCCCTTTTGTGTATCTTTGGCATTTCTGTCCACAGATAACCTGTGATTATTTGCCTTTGATATTATAGGACTATAAACCAGCAGGGAATCCACTTGTTTTTTCACTAGTGCTTCAAATGTGAATAGATCACAGAAAGAGGCAGGAACAGCTGCTATTTCTTCACTCTTGGTTGGTAACAGAACTTGCATTTTATTATAGGGTTGGGATGAAAAGCTGATCTTCTCAGTGTATATGTTCCTGGGCTGGTATGTGCAGATGCACTCAGGAGCTGATATGTTATCAAAATTATTCTATCTCAGTGCTGATATCACAGCACATTATGCTACCACTCTGAAAAATTACCTAAGGTTATCACACAGTTCATAGATTTTCTCTGACTTTGATGAAAAAGAGACACTACAGAAAAAGGCAATGTTACCTCAGGGACAAAGAAGCAGCAGCCACTGACCTTTGAGGTGTTAAAATTATCAAAAACCCTCACATTTCTCAGAATTATAATGAACAACCTTTTCTTACACTGTTTTTTTTTCCCAGCTCAGAATTTATTACTGTATTAAAAAAAAAAAAAAAAAAAAAAAAAAAAAAAAAAAAAAAAAGAAAAAAGGAAGAAAAAAGATGCCTTCTAAAGAGAGAGAGGAGTCATTTGGGAATATTTCATCCAACATAAATAGATGGGCTGCAGTAGCTGTGCTTCATCCCCTGGGTAAAAGGCAGCCCCACGTGAGATCTGTCTTGTGCTTTGGGTTTGTTTTCCCTTCTTGCTGTGGGCTCTGCAGCTGGCTCTGTAGGCTTCAAACAGGAGGCCCCTGAAGAGATTTGTCTCTACTGTTGTTGCTCCTGCTATTTTGTGGAGATGAGATTGTTCTTTTGGCAGGATCATTTATCTTTGTGATGGAGGTCCTGATTTTCAATTATACTTAGGCCACTTTGGAGCACTCTGGCAGTGTAATGTGTCTTTAGAATCATCTCAGATCAAATTTTTACCCCCTTTAAAGCACTTCTGCTCTGACAGAATGGTATTAGATGATTGCTGAGTACATGGGCATCAGATTTGTAATGGTTTGATTAACTGACAGGTATGTAACAATCTTTTGAAAATTACATGAACATGAAGATGTCACAGGTAAGGGTAGCAGGGTAGTTCTGCCTTGCTATACCCAGTATTCCTAAGTGGACCATCTAATACAGGTGCAATAGCAGCCAATAGTGAGCCTGTGAACAGATGAAATACAGAGTTATTCCTGAAATGGCATACCTCTGAAAACAGTGGTTGTACTGGCTGATGCAGTGCTGTGCTTTTGGGAGAGGCTGTGAGTTGCAGTGACGGCAAACGCACAGAACAACACTGGAATTTGGAAACCCTGGCTTGGCACTTACAGCTTTTCTGGCTCCACAGTGGGATCTATGTGAACAGAAAACCCTTTCCAGATGTCAGTCACTGCCCTCCCCCACAACTTAAGTAATAAAATAAAGTGTACATATATATTTAAAATATAAAAATGGGTGGGAGTTGGATGGTTGGATTTTCCTTAAAATACTTAATTATATGTGCACACTTGGAGATGAGTGCCCAAGATTCCAATACAGATACTTAAGAACTGGGGCTCAGCTCAGTGCCATTTGAGATGCCCTTAAGCATACTGCCTGCATCCCGCCTGCATCCCAGTTACCAAATAAGAAATCGGAATGCTTCGTTTAGGCCCTGCTCATATCTACCAGCACTCCACAATGTCTCTGGTACCCTGTGACATCGAAAATGTATCTGTGGGCAAGATGTCCCCGTTTAATAGGTATAATCTGATGTTACCAATACAGAAATAAACCAGAATTAATTTCATTGAAATAGAGTAATTAGACCTTATGAACTTAGGGCAAGAAACATCTTGGTCCTTCTCACAGAGAGACAGACCATCAGAAAAACTACATGTACATACATGCCACCTTATAACTGCTCTGCCTAGCAAAACTTCAAGTGGAGTTCTTGTCTTTGAGAAGACAAGAAGTAATTAGCCACAAGACACAAATCTCCAAGAAAACAAACTTCTGCAGTTGCAATACTTGCAGAACTATTTATTCATCATAAGTTATGTATGAATTTCACTGCCTTTAAAAATTAAGTGCAACTTTCTCATCTGGCTCCATACAGGATTTGCTGTTGGCTGTTAATGGATCCTGATTCCCAGAAGAAGCAGCAGTCTCTGGACATGAGAAGACACCACCATTTGACCTTGGACATTATCCATGTACTTAATGTACCTCACTGCAGACATGTCCTAAACAAAGAGCCAGCTTATAAAAATGAAAAAGATTCAATGAAAAAAATGCTGACTACTAACAGGCAGAGTTGATCCATGCCAAGGTTTTATATCACAGATAAGCAGTGTATGAGGCACTTGTCCTCTTATTAGAATATTAATGTATTAATATGATCCAAGTGACATTTAGGGAAATGAATAGCCCATTATTCCATAGGGAGTCTCATTAAAGATAGCCTCTCCTGAGATTGCTCAATGGCAAAGTTTGTAAGTTGATTAGTAGGAAGCATGGAGAGAATGCATGAACTTCAGGGACTGCTCCTTATAATGACTCCAGGTAATTAAAAAGACCAGAGGTATCTGGAGAATTCTAAGTCTAATAGTGGTCTAACAGTATTTTAAAATCATCTAATGATGGAGTTAATTGAGCTTTAGAATTCATTTAGCTGGTCCTTGCATTAACAAGTAGCCTTTATGTGATGTAGGAATTAGAAGTTAAATATTTTCTCAATCAGTCTTCAAAGATGTTTCCTATTTTCTGTGTTGGCCATTATTAAATAGTAATGTTTATGCAAATTATAGTGCCAAAGCCTTTTCAGTATCGGAAAAGGTTACCCTCAAAACTCATTAACTTTCAGCCACCATGTTCACAAAGAAGTACAAGACAAAATGGGTTCTCAAGGCAGTGCTACAAGCTGAGTACAAATCCAGGCACTAAGAGGACATAGTCAGGTTCAGGAAGGCATTACTATTCACTGCCTTCTCCTAAGATCTTGGTAAAGAATGAGGGAAGAGACAGTATTCACTGGTTGTCCAAACAGCAGAAGGTTTTATTTTTAACCTGGGTCTCAGTAGAACTGCATTCTCTATATGTAAATGTTTAAAGTGGAGAGGTCAGCTGAACAGATGAGGATCTGATTTTCTTGGGTGGGATTTAGTTCATTTAACTGCTATGTTCCTGTATCTTGGGAGTGCAATGAAGCAGACCTTTTGAGGAAGTTCCTAAGTTCCTTAGATAGTCAAAACAAGAAAGAGAAATGGCTTTAAGTCCATTAGAGAAGGTAATGTACACCTAATTCTTGTACTCAAACTTGGATGAGTAAGAACTCCCTCTGGAAGTTTTTGCAGTCACTGTTTGCTGATTCCACCGCCTAATGACTGAGAAGGTACAGGAAATCATATCAAGAACCATCAAATCAGTCATAATAACAATAATAACATTTAATTTTCCACATTTTTCTGTATTCTAAGAAAAGCTATTAAAAGCTATCCACTACAGCCATGCTGTCTCATAGACAGCCTAATAGCAGGAATGACACTGAGCTCTGGAGGCCTGATCACACTAAGCAACAGCCAAGCTACATCTCCTTGATGTGCTCTTGCCAGAACCTCAGAGGCAACCAGACCCTTCCAGACCCTGTTGCTCTGACCCCAAGGAAAATTCAGTGCTTATCTCACTGCAACTGCATTAAAAAAAAAAAAAAAAAAAAAAAAAAAAAAAAAAAAAAAAAAAAGGCTCTATTTGTTACTTTTTTTTTTTTTTTAATTCTCACCATCTCAAGAATCCATGCATTTTTTTCTTCTTTACTGTCATCTTTCTTTCAAACCTTCTCTGAGAATATCTGTCTTCCCATTCCTCTGTTTAATCCTCTTGGTATATTTTATAATTGCAAAACATTTTGAAACACATTTTGCATGAAAGACACTGTCCTGAGGAAGGGCCAACTCACACTGTGTTGTTTGCATAGAGAGCATGAAGGAGGAAGAGCAATAAAAGAGCAACCTAATTACTTTGGAGCCGTGGTGCTTCCTGCTGCCACAGCCTCTGCATGAGGTCCTGACGCAGCCACCAGCCTTGGTGAGAGTGGCCTGATCTTGCTGACAACTCCTCTGGTGCAGCTTTAACCAAAGTCACTGAGCAGCTCACAGCAAATGAACAGGCCACAAAAAGTGGCAGGACATCAATGACGTAGCCCAGGCTAAAAAACTTACAGAAACAGCAGTGACCTCCAAAAGGCACAAAAGCCTTTCTGCCCTGTTCCTCTTTCTGCCCTGTTCTCTCTCCTCTGCTGAACAAATCATAACCTCTTCTAGCACTGCTGTTCACTTCCCCTTGAGAGGTGCTTTATCCAGGAAAAGAATGAAAAATCAGAGCACAGCTGCAAAAAGTAATTCTCACTTGTGGCCTAAGTACTTGTATTTTTTGTACCTGAACAAGCTAGGATGATATGACCTGGCCTACATTGCGTATGTTGAGATTGTGAGACACAGTGGATAGATCTGGATCTGACTTCTCAGTTTCTTCCAAAGCCAAGGATTGCTAGTAACTATGCCTGACGCTCTGGGGTAAGCACACTCATCAGCAGGGAGAACTTGAGAATTTTCTCATTCTTCAGTGGATTCGGTTTTGAGCAAAAATCCACAAAAGTAATACAAGCCCAAGCAATCATAGTTTGTTTCCTTTAGAAAGCACCGGTTTTTTTTCTGGCCAGACCTAGCAACAGCATGTCTGTCTTAGCAGCCACTTCAGCTCTGTTGCATTTGCCTTTCCTTCTATTCATCTTCCTGCTTGACCTTGGGAAAATTTTTTCTGCTTGTCCCAGGTTGCAATTCCACTGCTGGAATAATTGAGCTATAACAGAAACCCTTCCATTGACTGCTTTCTCATTTTCAAGATTCAAACATTTTGCTTTACTGCTTTTGGTTCTCTTATCTCCTTAGAATTTTGTACCTGGGAACTTATCTATATGCAAAATCAATGTTGAGAGCTCCAATGCACCATCTGTCTCTGTTTATACCCAGTGACATCCCAGACACAGGGCTTGTACCAGAAAGTCTCTACCTCTAGTCTGAGTATACAAATAAAAAAGGATATAGCAAATTCTCTGCATCGTTTGAAATGGTTCCAGCAGGATTATCCACCTCTAATCTAACCACTGCCAGTCCTGTAGTAGATGTCTACAACATTTCTTTCCCCACAGTTTCAACAGGCTTTGTTTCCTGTTCCTACAGAAGTTTATGCAATCAGCAAATTCACTGTCAAATGTGCCCCTTTCTGCAGCGGCTGCAAGTTGAAGTGAGCCAGTGGTCTGCTTCCAGGTTAGGAATATCATGGCACTAATTGATACTGTATTCTTTTTCTGTTCATATGCCATGCATGTGGCTTTCCACTCTGAAAAGTCAAAACTAAAAAAAACCCACCCCACAAAAACCTTGATTTCCTTTTTCATAGGTGAAATATGGAGCATTTTTGCCATTTGAAAGTCAAACCTGTCTCTTATATGCCACTGCATTCACTGGTTATTATCAAGGAGAAATAAGGCTCATTCTTGGGAATTATTTTTCCTTTAAGTTTTGTCTTTTTCCTATTTATTCACGTCTTGTTCCTCCAAGGCTGACTGTTTCATGACATTCCAAGTTACTCTTCTACAGAAACTGTGTAGACTGTATCAAAGAAAGCACCTCTCACAGAAGTGCCTCCCCAGCGCATTATGGACTGCACATCTCCCTAAGAGCAATTTAAAATGAAGAACATCCTTTTCCAACATCCTTTCAGAACTGCACACGGACATTAGCCAGACACAAGACTGAGCTGCACAGTGTGCATCTGCTCTTCACAGTGCTCATCACTGATGTCTAACACACAGTAAAGTCATTTGGCCAAAAAAAGCATGGATGAGACAAGCGTACCAGAAGCCAGATGAACCTTTCCTTCCTCAGTGTCCATGGAAGGAAATGTGTCTGATCCAGCCAACATTTTCTCAAAATTTCATTCCAGAGCATGTGATATCTGTAGGTAAGTTGTTCTCCAAATGAACTAGGGAAGCCGGGTTTTGTTCTCATTTACACTACCTTATTATCTCAGTTGATCTTAGCACAACCAATAATTCACTCCAGTGTACATGATGTCAAAGTATTCCTGAAGGTCTCAGCAGCCAGCCGAAAACCTGGCAGAATTTTCAAAAGTCATCTGCAAGGTTTCACTTTCCAGGTAGCCTCTTTTCTGACCCACTCCTTTGCTAGGTCCAGTTCCCTTTATGGTGCCACTATCTGACCCCCTCTGCAGACGCTCTGCTCCGAAGGATCTCGCATTTCCCACGGGCAGTTCTGCACGGTGGAATAGGGACTTAACATGGGGGGTTTTGGGTTTGTGGTTTGGGGTTTTTTTTGGGGTTTTTTTGTTTGTTTGTTTGTTTTTGTTTTAGTTTTTGTTTTTTAAGGGACCAGCCCCGGCCCGTTTCAGGGATGTACGCTGTGGACAGCCGCGGCACGGTAAGAGCCGGGCGTCGATGCAGGTTTGTACGATGCCCAGCGCCTTCCATCCCCTAACGCCGGTGAGGTGCGGGGCTCGCCCCGCTTCCAGCGGAGCGCAGCGCCGCACCGGGGCTCCCGCACAGCCCCAGCCCCGCTCCCGCACAGCCCCAGCGCCGCTCCCGCACAGCCCCAGCCCCGCTCCCAGCACAGCCCCAGCCCCAGCGCCCGCACGGCCCCAGCCCCGCTCCCGCACGGCCCCAGCCCCGCTCCCAGCACGGCCCCAGCCCCGCTCCCGCACGGCCCCAGCCCCGCTCCCGCACAGCCCCAGCCCCGCTCCCAGCACAGCCCCAGCCCCGCTCCCAGCACAGCCCCAGCCCCGCTCCCGCACGGCCCCAACCCCGCTCCCGCACGGCCCCAGCCCCGCTCCCGCACAGCCCCAGCCCCGCTCCCAGCACAGCCCCAGCCCCGCTCCCAGCACGGCCCGCGCCGTCCGGGCGCTGGGGCGGGCCGGGGGCGGCGGGGACGGGCGAGGGGCGGGCCGGGGGCGGTGCCGCCTCCGGGACCGCGCGGGACGGCCGCGGGAGCCGGGGCCGGGGCTGGAGCCGCGCAGGGCAGCGGGGAGCGAGGAACGGGGAGCGGAGCTGCCCGAGCGGGGCGGCTGCGGGCGGGAAGGGGCCGCGCTGCCCCTGCGCCCGAGCCGGAGCATCCCAAGCCGGAGCATCCCGGCGGCGTCAGCCGTCTGCTTTTCGAGGGAGGTCGACACTCGTGCCCCTGCCCTCAGCGGTGCGCGTTGTTCGCGCTCTCGGTGCCCGCGGAGCCTCGGCGAGCGCGGCTGCCCGGCTGCCCGGCGCTGTGGCTCGCACGTTCCCGCGGCGCCGGGGCCGCTCGCTGCCGCTGTCCGGCGCCGAGGGTGCCGCGCCGGCTGAGCCGGGTCCCGGCGGGTCCCCGGCGGGTTTGGGAGGCTGCTGTGCGCCCTGGAACAGCTCCCGCCGCGCCTCGCCCGTGCTGCTGCTCCGAGGGAGCATCTCCAGCGGCTTGCCTGTCCTGTGCTGTAACCAAGGGCATTTGATTTTTCACAAGCGTTTAACCGAGGTATGTGTTTTGTGGCCTGCGCTTGATCGTTCACAAACGCCTTTTGGAAAGAACCTGTATTTAGCCTAACTCACTTCGCGGGTTGGCGAGTGCTTGGATTGAACGAACGCTTCTTGGGTTTGGAGAAATTGCTTTCGGCGGAGGCAAAAAAGGGGAACGCTCTGGGAGAGCGCGGTGACAGCGCGGGGCTGCACAGCTTCTGGAAGGAGGGATGCGGAGAGAAGGGAGGCACGGGCTGGTTTCTTTTGCTGAAAGATGCTGCAGCCCAGGGGTGTGATAGCGCAGACCATTGGGTCATCACTGTGCAAGCAAATTCTTGGCTCAGCGGGCTTAAGCACGGGCTGCCACCCGTGTGCTCTTTCACAATGCTTGCAGAAAGATGACGGGGATAGCATTGCTCCCTCTGCAAATAAATTGTAACACGCTTATCCAATGTAGTGGGAGAAGAGCTGAGCTTAGACAGCACAGCATGGAAAAAAACGCAGGATGGATGCACAAAAATATGCCCTTTGCAAGCATTTTATGTCTGCCTGAAAGCTGCAGGCTGTTTCAACATCATCCTGCTAGATGCAATAAAGTTTGGAACAGAAATCAAGTGATGCAAACTCTTCCTAGCCTTGCAAATACTAAACAGTTAAAGGCAAATTGTGAAAATAGTGCTAAAGGGCTGAGAATTTGCCATGATGATTAACATTTATATAAGCAAAGACAATTAGGAATGCATACTAGCTGTTATTTAATTAATGCTCAGCTAATTGTAGCAGAATGGGAGCAAGATGAATAGGAGAAATGTATAAAATCTGGACCATATAAGATGCATATAGTGCTGGCAGTTTTATTATGATAAGGCATCCATCTAGCATGTCATGTCTGTTTCCTTGTGCTTTTTACAGTCATTTTGAACCCACTCTAACTTTCCTGTGCCTGAACAGACTGAAACAAAAGGCAACCTGAAACCAGCTGCCTTCTCTCTGCTATTATGCCTAGAAGAGCTTGTTCCCCTTAGGGATGGTTGGGGGTTGTAGCTGTGTACTGGCAGCCTTCCTTTCCCACCTCTTCCTCAGACTGGGTCACCCCTACCACCCCAGGTGGGGAAAGAAAAGGCAGGCATGTCCCCCCCTGCCTCCCTCTTGTTTCCCCAGCTTTCCTGTGCTCTGCTACACAGGCTGGCCTGCCTGCAGGCTGCTGCTTGCTATATCCAGTACTTGTGCTTTGCTGTCAACAGGATATATGCTGCAGGACCTGGAACTGCTGGCGAAGGGGTCATGGGCTATTTCAGCATCCAGGTCTAATCTAGTACTATCACCGTGTGTGTATGTATGTGAATTTATTTGGCATAGGAAACTATTCTTGTGGGCATTTTGCTAACCTTTTCAGATGTAAAAGGCTGAACTGGGATAACTCACCTCTGCCAAGTGTCCTTGCTCATAATTGGGTCTTACTGGTGCAGTGCAAATTGTAAATTGTATTCTGTAAATTCCCTATCAGAGGCAGGAAGCAACAGAGCCTTTCCTTCTTGCACCCCATCTACACAGAAGCAGAAGAGGAATTATCTCAACAACAAGAGTACATTCAGAAGTTGCTGGAAAATCTGATGTTTCTGAGACTTGGAACCTAAATACTAAGAAGTCAGTATATTTTCACCTCTACCTCCTGCACTCTTTTGCAAGCAGTCCTCCCTCTATGTCTTCATGACTGCGGTTGCCTCCTTTTCCTGGCTTGCGCAGAGGAAATCCTGTTACGACAGAGTCGATCCATGGCGCTGCTGCAAAACCCACCTCTTAGCCTGCATCTCCCCTCTTTGGCAGCCCTTCTGCTGCTCCCTCTTTCTCCCTGCATCTGACATGAAAGTCTGAGGCTTCAAGTGTTCTTGACAGTTGCCCTGTACATGAGGTACCAAGTCTCCTGTTTTCCCAGGATGTAGCCCTGGGTTTTGATCAGCCTGTGCTCTCAGCATCTTTCTCCCTCAAGCCATCATCTCTGCCTTTCTCCCAGGTCCTCCTTGTGCTTACTTGTAACTTCATATAGGCACTGTGTCCATCATTCCTTTTATTTCCTTGAAATGTCCCAGCACATTTGCTTTGGTTTGATGCCTTCAGCAGCCGTCTGGTGAGATGCTAAGACAAGCCTTCACCCGGTCTGTCATCATCCCTGCCACTGGAATTACACTTGCTCTGGACTGGAGCACGACAGTGTCCTCTAAAGCTAGGCCATCTGAGAGGCAGTTGTTGAACAGATCACTCTATCTAGCACCAGCAGAAACTCTCCTTCCATAGCCTACATTATCCTGACTTGCTCTTTTTGGCATTTCAGGCGCAACCCTGCCCCCTTATGCTTGCACAGCACAGCGTGGCTCGCTGCAGCTCCCTTTGCAATCACGTTGACTCTTTGCCTGAGTCCTTGCAGGCTGTTTTGCAAACAGGGAATATATGTGAATATTAGGCACACAAATATGCCACGGTTTCTTCATCAGGGGAGGGCATGTATGCAGCCTGTGTCAGTAAAATAAGGAATGGTGAGGATAGGGATCTTCTGCTACAGCAGTGAGGGGAAACAGAGAATCGAAGGAGAAGCGTGTTTTCTTACTTTTCTTAGTAAAGCACAAGGTACCCAAGTCAGGAAGCAGAGTTACAGTGAATGGAGTTACTGTGATAGCACATCTGTGCCTAAAACTCCCTTGACATTTTAATGTGCAGACATTTAAGTGTAGTTGATAGTGAATCTGCACTTTTTTTGAGAGGAAAAAAAACCCGGAAAATGATGCATTAACAGAAATTTCTGTTGAACCAAGTGTAAAAAATTGTGTCCTAGCTTTATATTGTGACAAAGTTCCTAAGAAGGTTGAAATGAAATCTGTTTGACATTTTTGGGTGTGATATGGATTTATAAAATTTGTGATTTATGAAATGTGTGATTTATACCTGTTGTTTTTATAAAATATATTGAAATCAGCATATCAGCTGAATTTTGCAATAGGAAGGTGTTTTCCTATTGTTCCAGACTCTACCTCCTGTGTCACATCTTTGCTAGTTAAGGAACCAATAACCCCCTTGACTAGCAAAGTTCACTTTGCTTTTGCTGTTCAGCAAAGCTCCTTGCTGTAGTCTGCCCAGAATTCCCCTGAGACAGGAGTGGATGTTCCCACATGGAGAGTGGGAGATGAGGGCTCTCAGGTACATTCGTGTGTGCAGCCACGGCGTTGGCATCAGGCAGGAGGATGTGCTGCAGCACTGGCAGAGACAAAGAGAGCTTAAGTCCATTCAGTTCCAGATCTAGCCACACTTTGTCCTAAAACTGCATTCCTTGTAGATTAAGGGGGTGGCTATGATACTTTCGAGGGGTTTCCCCCCTCTACCTGGAGGTGGACCTGGGGGTCTAAGCACTGCAAGTTTTTAGTTTCACACATGAGTGTAATGGAAAATGAAAGCAAGCTCTGATAACAAGGACTGCTTGCCCTGGAGCTTGGTATTTTATCGGGTATGATATATTTGGTATGATATATCTGGTTTTGGTATGAATAAGCACTGTGCAGGAGTTGAAGCACTGGCCCATGAGAAGTGTGGTGGCTTCAGAACAAGCAAAGACAGTGCCCAGCCCTCCACTGCATGGCCACTTGGCCTCAGTTGTGGAGTCCAGTGCTGCTCTGCCTGTGTCAAATGAAAGAGGTGGTTATTGGGAGCCCATGTGGAGAGTCACGTGTGAAGTGGCAAAGCTTAATTAACTTTGGTTTGTTCTGAGATTAATTACATCGCTGCTATGCCACACAGACGTATGCTGGATGGAGTCTCCTGAGAGGCTTAGGAGGTGGTGGGATGCTCCACACAGCCTTCGGAAAGAAGGGGTAGCAGGAATGGGAGGCTCGACCACTAAAGAAGGCAACAAGGCAGAAGCAGTTGAAATACTTTCATGTACTTGTTCCACTGAGGAAAATGGGTTTTAATGGAATTTTCATTTCTCATTAAGCAGCCATTCCACACTACACTAAATTTTCTTCCAAAAAACTTGCAAATCAGATGTTGCAAGAAATCAAACAATAAATTATTACACAAAATGCAGAAGTTAAGGATTCCTGACACCTGCTGGTTTCTCCTCTTCCCTGGCTAACCTTGCCCTGGACCTCCTTTCCAGCCTGGCACCTGGGATCTGCCACTTTGACAGTGACACCTTAGTGGCTGTTTTTGACTGTAGAAGTCAGTTACCAAGATTTAAAGCTGTTATGAGCAACCAAATGGCTGTGTGAACCTTCATTTCTTCTCTGCCTGATCACCCACTGTCATTAAACTTCAGGAGCTCAAATCTTTTTGAGGTTTCTGCCTGGGTTGAATTTGGCTGAGAGTGGCAACAAAAGTTTCAGAGTGGCAATAAGGGGAATAGGTTTGGGACTGGACACCAAGAAATCAAATATGACCCATCCCTAGGGTCAGCAAAAAGTAGGCTGTTGAGTTTTGGGTGGGTTTTTTTCAGCAACCTCTATTTTTCCACAGGAAATTTTCAAAAGACAAATAAATATTTTTAACCAACCAGCACAGGAAGGAGATTGATTTCCTTGGTGACTGTATCCTTTGGGTGAGATTCAGACTGATGGTCTCACAGGAGGCTAGACTAGTAGGGCCCCCTTTCTCTATCTAAGGTCTCAGAGGCACAGCAGTGAGACTCCTTACCCCTCTCCACACCCTGAGAGATACAGGGAACAGACAGATCCCTACTCCTTGCATGTCTTACTAGCACAGTGTATGAATACACTGTTTGGGCCAAATCCTTCCATAGGCTACTACTACACCTGAACAAGTAGAAATAGCTGTGAGGGGCATTAGAGTGGTGCAAGAGGATGAAGGACTGTGGGATAAAACTGTGTATGGCAAGAGGTCTTCTGAAGATAAGCATATTGATGTTCTGGTCCAAGTATTTCTCTGTTCTTCAAAGATAATTAAAAGTTCTGCCCTCCCCACCTCACTGTGTACACCTGCCATTTGAATATGAATGTCTGCACTTAGGAAGCATTGAGGAGGCCTTGTATTTTTCACTTCGTGTTTAATCAGCCCAAGATTTGGTAGGCTCTGGTCCCCTTGCCTTGCTGAGATTGTGGCACCGTTGTATTGAATGAGGGGCTAAGTGGGCTAAAGCAGTGCTCTGTGTGTCTGGGGGGAGATGGACTAACAAAGATTCACCCAAGAAAAAAGAGCAAAATACTTTGTATTTGCTTTGATTGAAGATACAGCCCTGTTGCAGAGATCTTTGCCTCTTTCCCCGAGGAAAGAAGGAGAGGGGAGGAAAAGGATCTCTGCTACAAGCAGACAAAACTGAGGGGTATAGGGTAGAGCTCTTGGCCATGTGAGGCGTATTTGCCGGAGAAAATGCATACAGGGGCTGCTGTACCCCCTCCCCATCCTGCACCACACCTGCCTCAGCCTCAGAAGCAGTTCTGGGCGAGGTGACAAGGGTGCACACTCTCACATCCAGTGCATATCCTGGGTCCATCTCTGGGGCAGCTGACTTTGGGGTTCACCTACAGCCTCCTACCTCTCCTTCACAAAGAGATGGTCAGGAAGCTGTCTGACTCCCTTTGGTGGAACATTAGTATAGTCAGTGTTATCAAAACATTTGGATTTCCACAATACTGTCTTTTAACAGCTGCACTAGACAATTTTCTTTATTGAATTTAGAGAGGCTTAAAGCAGAAGTGATTCAGTGACTGAAGGGATGAAAGCAGCACAACAATGCATCAACATCCATCCCCAGAGATCTGCTTCTCTAACACAGTCAAACCAAATGTGCTGAAGGGGCAGAGCTCTAAGATGTACAATGATTGTGAAAGTGTCTTTTGTCTCCTAGAGGGGAAAATCTGTTTGAGAGTGGCCCTCTTTTGCTTTAATCTGTATCATTTCTTCATACATAAGAAATTTAATTTACTTTATCAAAAACAATTCAGGGGCTATGTTTTAATTTTAGGTTTTGAATGCATGTAGCACACAAAATTCTTCTAGCTATTAATGTGCACATAACATATTCAGTTTGGATATTTCCAGTATGTGAAAATTTAAACTGCAGATAGTCAGAAATAAAGAGAATGAATAAATAATAGTGTGTAATCCAAAAGACCTGATTCCTGGCAGGAGTCTTCAGGGTATAATGTGAAATGAATTGGAGAGCAGATACAGTGCTCTAGTACTCTTAAAAATGTGCCAGAGGACAAATGTCTGTCTTGGTCCTTCAGCACACTGCAAAACAAGAGTAAGGTGTTATCAAAGCCTGTCTGTAAAACAGAGTTCTGGATCATGGTTTTGATGCTGTACATGCCGTGCTGTAACAGGGCCACAGAAGGATGTTGTTAGCAGGAATAAAACACAAGCCAGGGTTCCAGTTGGTTGGGCTTTTTTCCCCTGAAATTTCTGCCAGTAAGAGCAGTCAAAATTCAGCACCTGTCCTTCCTTTATTTTATTATTATTGTTGGAGTTATTACTATAGACTTCCACTTTTATTTGCTTTTTTATAGGGGCTTTTCTCAGCATGCAGTCCCTTTAGATTTGGGCGTGAACACCAACCACATCCTCTGCATTGGACATTTAGCGTCAATTTCCTTATCTTCTTCCTGCTTGTAAGTATTTTATTCTTTCTCCTTGCTCATTTTTATTTTACGTTTAAAGACCAGATTTAACTCACGGGTTCTGGGTCTGATCCCAGGTCACAATGTTTTTGATTTACATTGATACAAATGACTCTATAATCCGCAGATCCATGGAAAATGTAAATTAGAGAATCGTTGGAGCCTATCTGAATTAATCTGAGTATCCTTATGGCTCAGAGGGTTTCCTTTTTACAGCCCCCCACAAACCCCCAAACAAAATATAACTTGATTTTAACCTGCAACCAAGCCATCTGGACACTTGTCCTCTTAGATTTTCAAAGACATAAATTTAAATCATATTAAATCATAATAAAAAATGAAATTAGATAATAAATTAAAAGGAAAACTTTGCTTGTGGCAGGAAATAGTTTTTCTTTTCCTTCTGTGCTCTATTTTATTGAGTCAGTTGGCAATTGATCCTGTTTCCCAGGCAGAGTGGAAAAGGGATTCTCTGCTCCTGGAAGGTCCATCTGTAATGGAAAAATGAAGCATCCTACTTACTTGTGGTCTTTAATTGCCAAAGGCATGCATCCGAGAAGAAGTATTAAGGATCATATTCTTGTTAAACTGCAAGCTAGAAGTCACTCTTTGCCTTTCCTACCTACATTTTCAATGGAATAAAATGTTGCTCACATCTTTTTTCCTGTCTAGAGCTACTGTCTTATTTAGTTGCATGATGTTAAACTGCTACACTTTTCCAGTCTAGAGCATATTGCCTTTCAAGGCTGAAGTGCTCCTGGTACATAAAATTCATTCAGCCCTTTAGTATGAGCATGCAAACATATTTTTATTGGCATGAAATATTTAGCATTACATGTTTGCTGGAAGGGAAATATTGGCAACCTAGGAAGGAAATAAATGTAGAAAACAAGTGTGGGAAGATGAAAGAATTAAACCAAGAGCTCCCTGGCCTTCATACATATATCAATCTAGTGAAGACTTGCTGCCAGCTTTTGGGACCACTCACTGTGATAGCAGAACTTGGGGAGGAGCAACACATCTTTAGGGATGAGTAAGTCTTGGAACTGGCATCACCATATTACCTGGGAACCTGCACAATCTTCCTCCTGCTCTTCCTGCCCTGCTACAGCATATTGAAGTTTGGCCAGACAAGGGACCTCTCTGCTGTAGCTGTGCTAAAGGCAAATTAAGATCTCATCTGTTAGGAGATGTTTACCGTAAGGGCTTTCTAGGATACCTTCTACCTGTAAAAAAACAGTTCATAGGAGATTGTGGCAAAAGTGTTAGTTTATGTAATACACAAACTTTGATTTTCTTTGATGTCGATTTGTCTCTCTGCTTTTGAAGACACTGAAACATTTTGAAGACACTGAAACAACCAAGATATTTCTCAGCTTGTAGTCACGAAAATACAGGAAGAGCCAAGAAGATGAAGTGCTTTACTGTGGCTGATAAACTCACAAGAAATTGAGTCTATCAGACCTGTCTTTGCTGCCTGTTCCTCAATTTTTAGGGTTTCAGTGGTGTGAATGCAGGCCATTAAATTACATCTGACTGAGCCTGGAGAAGTAGAGTTGTTGCATCAAGATATATGAAGAAATACAATACAGACAGTAAAGCATTTACAACATTGGGATGATGAAAAACCTCTGTTCATGCCATCCTGCAGAGTGTTGCCATCTCATTTAATATTGACTTTAGTCTGAACTGGGAGATGGCTACTGTCTTAGCAATGCTAAAGATTAAATTACATATGTTACATATAATTTGGCACTCAGGGCATATGCTAATTGTGAGACCTCTGCTCCTGACCACATTTACATTTCCTTACAAAATGGATTTTCCAGCAGGTCCCATCAGATGTGCAGTAGTGCCAAGCTTTGGCATGGCTGCTTAGGCATGGCACTGCTGGAACCTGCACAGTGATACACTGTGATGCCTTGCCTGATCCCTCACCTGCTCAGTCTGCCCTTCTTCTGGTGAATGCCACCTTGCCCATCTCCTACTTACCACAGGATAAAAGGAAATATGAAAAACTCCAACTGAGCCTGCCTACAGTATCTGCCAAGTTGGCTTACCCCTGCAGTAAGAGTGGTTGTCCTCACCTGTGAGAGGTATTTATACCAAGGATGTGAATGAAGAAACAATGCTGGGAGAATATAGCTAAATAGGGGCTCTGGTTGAAAAGTCAGAATGTACATATGACACCATGTATCTAGGAGAGCCTTTCCTTTTCTGCCAGTGTTCATATTTGAAGACCAGAGTGGCAGAACAAGGTTTTGCTCTCTTGTACATCTAAAACCAGCAGACTGTAGAGGTAGAGTCTGTGCCTTCTTGGACCTTACTGAAATGTATGAATCTTCTCAGCAGATTGTCCATCAGAGCAGCAAGGCTGTTTAACAAAGGAGCAATAGCAGCAGGAAATCTCAGAACAGTCAGAAAGGCAGAGTATGATCTGGGGCCTTCAGCAGTGAGGCTGCACTGGAGGACTCAGGGAGCCTCCTCACGTCACACAGCCCTGTCCTGGCATTGCAGAGGTGCCTCTGACAAAGCAATCCAGATCCAGCTACACCACAAAACCTGAGTCCCCCTGCAGACAGTTCTGCTGTCCCAGCAGTTTTCAAGAGTGGTTAATTGGGAAGATGCCTCCTGTCAGACAGAGTTCTCCATGTGCAGTCATTCAGGAGCAATACTTGCAATTCATTCTTTGCCTTAAACTAACTCAACTTTCCAAAAACAGATGAGGGAAAGGCAGGGACGACTACAGAATGTGAAAACTTTGCCTCCGTGGTTTGTTTCCTGGGTCAGTTTACAGCTCTCAGAAAGACAACAGGTTTATTGCAGTTTACCAGCTTTGCCATTATGCTTTGATGTCGTGGCAAAATTCCCAATCATTTTTGGGGACTAGGTATGGGCTAAATCTTATGATGTTTTTGTAATTAGTTTTCAGAAATGCAAAAAAAAAAAAAACCTAATTAACAAGAAAGTGAATTTGCCATCTGACTCTCTAGGGGTTTTTTCTTCAGGAGGATCAGGGCAAGAGAGACAGACAGTTCATGGCACTTACCTTCTTCTCTCAGCAGAAGCAGGAACCTGAGCTGAAGTAGTGGCTGTGGTGCACTGAATAAAAGTACTCATGGCTTCATTTGGAATCAGAGTTTACATCACTACAAAACACTCATTTAAAAATAGCCTGGGTGCTGTTTTAAGACCTATAAAAGCTCTTATTTAGCAAAACACATCTCTACTTAACTGAAGTTCTGATTAGTCCTATTTGATACTATAAATTTTCCACTGACTTCAAAAAAAGTTCCTAAAAATGCCAAAGTTATTCCTTGTACCAGGGTCAAGTGCTAGTAGTAAAAGCAGAATGTAGCAGATTTCAAATTTGTGAGAAATTTAAAGGCTTTCAACTTCTGCCATGTTAAAGAATTCATGTGAAGTAATTCCTTAAATTATTATAGAGCAATTCAATTAATAACTGATCTAATTTTCATTATGACACGTAATTAAGAATAAACATCTTCTACATCAAAGCCTATCTTTTAAAAAGGATAAATTAGCTATAACACACTTAACTATTTCCAGAACATGAAATGAACACATATTGTTCCATTAGTTAATTTTATATCACCAAATTAAAGACAGTTCAAAAGGAGTTTAATCTCATAAGGATCTCTCTTTGTTCAGTCTGTTGTGACTTATTTCAGGAGGTACAACAAATACGGTTTCCTATGGGGCTAAATACTATTAGGGTGATAAAGTGGTTTTAGTTTAGTATATTTTATGCATCACTGTGAGTTATAGACCATAATGGTAAGAATATTTTTATCTGGTATTTGCAGATGCAATTTTGCACTCCTGTGTATCTTGCAGGCTGATGGGATGCCTGATTGAAACCACCAAAAGCTCCACTATAAAACAGCAAACACAATAAATAAACAATAAAACTACATCTGGAATGTAACCTTTTTTCCATAACCCTTAGATAGTCCTGTCATGCTTGCTGGGCTGGCAGGGCTGCCCATTCCTTGGGATTTTGCTTGGAGGGGTCAGAAGCTGCGTCACTCCACTGAAACATGCCTGCCGTTGATATCTCAATGGCACAATTACAGCAAGATACATTTTCATGTTTGAACCCATTCAAAACATTTAATAAATACAGCAAGAGAGCAAGTCTGGCAGATTTTCTAATTCTGGGTACCTTTGGCAAGACACTGTGGAGTAAGTAGGTAAAATGGATTAATTGTCAACTGTGATGTTGAGTGGCTTTGCTCATCTAGGTTGAGAAGCTGAAGTCTTGAGAGGGAGTTTTATTACTTGACTAGATTTTTTATCACAAGATAAATTGGATTCCAGTACCTCTGTCCCATTTAAAGTACATTTTTGACTGTGCTCTTCTGCAATTAAAAAACTCATGGTTGGAAAGAGTCAATCCATTAGAATTCAGTAGGATTTCTCCTAATCCCTGCATTTTGAAAAATTGAGATATAGAGATAATTGCTAATTAATTCTTTAAGAATTGCATCTTCGAGCTAAGAAATGTAACTCTTAAGACCTAAATTATATCAGGTGCACATTATCTGCTAGTAAATTAACCTTGCTTCTTTTTTTTCCCCCTTGCAGTTCTGAAGGATAAAATCTTAAATTGTCCTGGGCTTGAGCAGTAAAGGATAAATTCATTCACTGGCTGACTTGCCATCTCACCGTTGTGATGGAAAAATGTTCACTTAAAATAAACTGTTTTCATGCCACTAAAACTGCCTTCAAATACAAGATCTGTTGTGATTTTTAAAACACAAACCCAGTATGTCAGAACCCGACCCTTCATCTGGATTTGTGGGAAACATGGAAAATGGGACTTTTCTGGAGCTGTATCCCACATCCCTTTCAACTTCAGTGGATTCATCGCCTGGCCGTTTATCCAACGTCTATGTCTATGTTTCTATATTCCTTAGTCTCTTAGCTTTTCTCCTTTTGCTACTGATCATTGCACTCCAGAGGCTGAAAAACATAATTTCTTCCAGTTCCTCCTACCCTGAGTACAACAGTGATGCTGGAAGTTCGTTCACTAATTTAGAGGTTTGCAGTATTTCTTCCCAGCGCTCTGCTCTCTCAAACCTTTCTTCATGAAAACAAATGAAAGGAAACACATGGGGAATGGAAGAGCTTTGTTTTCTTTCATGGGGAGGTAGTGCATGTAACATTTGCCTTAGAAGACTATTATCAAGAGGTGTTTTTAAAAGTTTCCTTATTTTTTCTTTTCCTCTCCTTTTCTAGTTTTCATTTCTTCTTTAACTAATTTTAATTTTGGACAATGGATAATGAATGATACCTGATCATCATTTCTTGCCTGTAATAGTGATGCTGTGTCTTTCTCACGCATAGACGGTGTTCCTGCCAAATAGTAATACACTTCTAACCGGATGTGTTATTTTTCTGCTTTAATTGTGACCCCTTCCCTGGTCTTGTGTCAGCAATATGCTGACTGTTTTTCTTTTCCTTTTTTAATTATATAAGGACTTCTGGATGAAATCCCTATTGCAAAAGTACAAAAAAATGCTTAAATGATAAATACTGGGACAATTTAAAGTTGTTGATATTGTTTCCCTTTTTTTAGTTTTCACATATTTTTCAGTGTCTATTGATGTTTATAAAACGCAACTAATTCTTGAAGAATGTTGCTTTTGTTTATTTGTACTCCCAACTCATTCTGTATAAAGTCTGTATTTCAGTTTTTGAGTCTCTTTGGTTAACTTAGTAAAGCAACTACAATAACAATGCTCACGGTTGAATGTGTGGAGATATTTTTGGACCTTGTTGCATCTCATTATCTTATTTGCCTAATAACATGTTCCTCCAGGGGGCAGCTTTTGCTGCTGAATCATAAATACCACGCAACTCCTTTTCATTCTTCACCAATACTACAGCTTATTCTTACTAGATACCAGGACAAAGTAGGGGTTTCTTGTAAAAGACCTGCATTTACCAAATACAGGTACCAAGTGAGGAGCTCCTAAACTGTCCTTTAAGGATATGATGTTTGTACTCACGTGAGCAGGGCCAGCAGGGACAGAAATTGCTTGTACTGATGAGGAGTTTCTGGGCCAGCCTTTGTCCTGGAATTTCAGAAATGTGCAGTGGGTGGAGAGGGGCACAAAGGGATCTGCACAATGTCCAGGAAGATCTGAGCTCTGACCTGCAGGAAATGCAAGGTGCACCTGCAGAGGGTAGGAAGGGATGGGCAGGACAAATGGCAGTGGCTCTGCCACTTTTCCCCATCAGAATAAGGGAAGGCCAGCTGGAGGGGAAGAGAAATGGATTCACTATCTCACTCCTCTTTGTCATGTAATTTTCTGGGTTATCATTTCCCCTGCTCAAAGTGTAACATGTCACTCCATTTCTGCAGTAAAATAATGAACAGCTTTGTGAACTGGATCCTGTGGTCAGCTGGGCTTTAAATGAAGCCAAACATTCAAATTTATGATTTCAAGTGCCAAGTGTGACTAGAACTGCAACCCCAGACTGGTGCAATGCCTTGTTGTCCTTACTGCACTGTGTGAGCACAGCCCTGTCCTGCCACCCAAGCCCATGCAAATTTTGTTCTCATGGCTGGATCCAAGTCACTGGAGAGACCTAAGAAAGGTATGGCATTGTCACTGACATAACACAGGTGTAACTCTGGGAGATGGGGTTATCTCAGCGGGAGCAGCTGCCCTCCCCTCACACGGCACCACTGCCCAGCAGGCCAAAGGGTTAGGGAACACTTCCCAAACACATTTATACCTCTTGCCAAGCTGTCCATGCATTTGTAAACAAGACAGACTCTGCCATTGACTACACAGGCTTTAAAATACAAATTTGGAAAGTCTGGTGTAAATATAATCATTAGAAAGGCAGCTGTTGTTGCCAAACAATACAGATGATGCTGGAATTGGTGTTTTCAGATTTTAAAAGTAGACATGCAGCATGGTAAGTGGTAATGACTTATGGTGGTGTTTAGTTCCTTACAGAGGCCAAAGAACTTGCTGACTAATAAAGAATGTAAACCTGCAGATTCCCTGAGCCAAACTGATTTGATGGATATATTTACAGCTTGGAATATTCTGTTCATCTAGACAAAAGTATGTCACTTTTCACTGTATTTGACAACTGGCCTTGAAAACAGAGGTAGTTGTTTAAAAGGGATCAGAAAACATTACTTCTCTTCTGAAAGCTCTTTGAAACCTGTTACAGCTCTCCCAAACCTGTTACAGAATGTATTTGTATGTTCACTGGCAGATAGAAATAAACAAGCTGACTATCTTCCCTTACTGACAAAGCTGTAAATTTGTTGCTTCCTTTGCTGCAAATGGAGGAATTTAATCAAAACCAGAGATGAGACCACAGGTCAATATGGGTGTTTGTTCCCAGCAGTGTGTTTATACTTGCAGATATAGAGACATTTCATATTAAAATATAAACTGTTGAAACCCCATCGTTCTGTGTTCAGTGAGCTGTTGTCAAACTTCACCGGAACAGAAAGCATTTTTCCAGCTGCAGAAAATAGCTACGATAACTGAAACCACACATTTGATTTTGCTTTGTAGTTTACTAGATGCTATTAACTTTTTTTCCACTCTGCAGTGACATACAGGACTGTATAGTCATCATGATCTCAGCTGAGTTGCATCTGTTCTCTTCAGGACAGATTTGAATAGAAACAAGTAGGTTCCAACAAAATAGCATCAGGAGAAGCCACAGGCAAAAAGCACAATGGCGTTCTTGGGGATTCTTAAGCACCAGTTCTTCAAGAAAAAAAGAAAAGAGGAAGAAGAAAAGAAATCCACATGAGAATCTGAGCCTAAGTTAACCTGAGAACACTGGAACAGGCTTCCTAGGGAGGTGGTGGATATGCCAAACCTGTCAGTGTTTAAAAAGCACTTGGACAATGCTGTTATCAATATGCTTTAGATTTTGGTCAGCCCCAGAGTGGTCAGACAGTTATACTAGATGATCACTGTAGATATCTTCCAGCTGCAAATATTCTCCTACTCTATTTCAACTAGAGTTACAGGGATATTTTTTGCTCTGTCCAGTTCTGCGTTCCCAGTAGAAGAGAGGGAGATGTGGAGATACTGCACTGAGCCCAGCTCAGAGCTGCTGAGATGATTAAGGGGCTGAAGCATCTCTCGCTTGAGGAGAGGCTGAGAGAGCTGGGACTGTTTAGTTTATAGAAGGCTCTGAATGATCTCATCAGTGTATATAAATACCTTATGGAAAGAAGGAAGAAGAGGGAGCTGGGGCCTTCCCAGTGGTGCCCAAAACAGGACAAGAGGCCAAACTGAAACACATGAAATTCCACAAGAAAATAGATTACTGAGGGGGTAGTGAAACACTGGCACAGATCGTCCAGAGAGGCTGTGGTGCTTTGGTGTGTTGACCTGCTTGCAGCTGACCCTGCTTTGGGCAAGAGGACTGGATCCAACAATCCTCAGGCAGCCTCCTTCATGTCAGTGCAAAAACTCAGAGGCTTCTGGCTTGCTGCCTCCTCCTGATGTGTTTTCTCATCCCTGGAGCTGAATAAGCAGTATCTTTACTGGGAGGTAATTAGTTCAACAATTTGTTGCTGAAGAGCTGCTCAGCTCCTCCTCCTCCCTGCAGCCAAATACTTTTCCAGCTTCTCCACTGCCTTTTTGTGGTGTGGGTTCACATTTCACAGTCAGCTTTTTCCTTGAGCTGTTTTCAGTTGTTACTGAGCCGTCTAACTCAAACACTGCCATTAACTTTGTTATGATATGACTCCAAGACTGCACGGCATCAGGTAGTTGCAAAATATACCTCTAAATCTATAGAAAAAAAATATAAATAAAACAAGGATGAGGAAAGAACTGAAGGAGTTTCTGGAAAATGCAGAAACATTATTTTGCTTTAGTTTACCAAATACGGTCCATTCAAGCATATATAATCAGAGGACCTGCTGAAATATGTAGCAGCCTCTTCATCTGAGACTCTCTTGCACTGTTTGTCACCTTAGCCCTACTGTCAAGTTAACCCATTATATTTATCTGCCCTGAAGATTACCACATTATTCCCATCCTGAAACACTGTCATGCTTTTCACTTAGAGACCCTTCAGCTCTGTGGAGAGTTTATTCCACTGAAATTATTTTCAGTGTTCAGCCCTTCTCTGCCAGCTCACCTGAAAGGTTTGTCTCTGTAAGCTGAAAGTCTTGTCTGGATTTCTAACAAAAGTCTTTTAGCCTGGGAGCAAGTGTTACTCCTCTTCTGTTCAGCTGGTTTGCCTTCTCCTTGCTGTCTGACCCCATGGTACTCCAGCAAGGCTGAATCTCCAAGGAACATCATGTCCCACTGTACTTGAGCTTTTTCCCTTCAGCGTTTTTGATTTTTTGGTGAGAGCCCTAGCAAGGACACCTACGTGGGAAGATTATTTACGAGCTCCATGTACCTCCCATTCTTCTTGCTAGTCCTGTTTGTGCTGCATCTGCTCCGGCTGTCCAAGGAGACCCGGTGAGTTCCAGCCCGGCTGCTCCCGGCTCAGGGACCGCTCCGCATCCCCTGCCCTCCACAGGCTCCCAACACAAGGGCCCCGCTCTGTGGCTGCAGCAGACAATTACATGCCCCCAATGCAGGGTGCAAAAGTAGCCTGAAGGAGCCTTTTTTTTTTTTTCTCTCTCCAAGAAAAGTGGTTTTGCTTGCCTGGAGCAGCCCTCAAGCTGCTTTACCCCTCAGTGCTGGGGCAGTTTGATGTGCCAGCGGGACACAGCTCTGCGCTCGCACCACTGCCCCACAAAGCTCCTGCCTCGCTCACACCGCCCAAACTGTCCAAGAGGGGCTTGGCCAAGGTCACTTTCCTGATGCCAGATACAGGTGTTCTCCCAGCTCCTCCCAGCACTGTGCTTTGGAGGTAAAAGCAGCATCAACCTCCTGTGTACCCCTTTCCAAGGGCAGGTAAGCCATTAGTGTCAACATGATAATCACCATGCAGGTGACATCAAGACCAAGGTGAGTTGAGCTATTTTTCACTTCTGTTTTCTTTGTTTTAGATCAGGGAGAGATGATCACCCTCTGAAAGTCTGAAAAGGACTGGTGGCTCGTAGGCTATCAATGTTTATAGAATCTCCAGGTGCTTTCTGAAAATTGGACTGGCTCCTTGGCATAGTTTAACTTCACCTTCTGTCTCTCATAGACAGCAGCAGAGTGGCTGCATTTGTTTGAGCTCCAAAAGATGCAGTTTTAATACAATAAATGTCTTTAAACAGCTTCAGTTTAAAAAATCAGAAGCAGAAAATTAAACTTTTAAAAAGTATAATCTAATGTATAGCTTTTTACAAACAAAGTTAGAATTTTTCCTTTGTAATTTTTTTTTTTGCCAAAATATCTATTTCTAAAGAGAAAAGCTATATGATTACAGTGTAAGAAATGGAGCATTTTATGCCAGCTGTGCTGGCATAATAATTTTTGCCCACATATTTTTCTAGGTAAGACATTCTACTGTCTTAGGGGACAAAAAATTACTCTATCCAAATATTTCTCTCCTCAATAAACAAGTATTGGTGTCTGCCATGGCATTTTTTTGCCACATATATTTACTTTTGACGCTGCACTTCTAACTCTGAATGCTGATCTGGTCATGTAGACCTGGTCCCAGAGTACAGTTACATCTCTCTTGTTTGTTTGTTTGTTTGTTTGTTACAGAGTATTATTGATTAAATATAAGATGGAGACTAAGCTTCTACTTAATGAATTGTGCCCTCACTGTTCCTTCAGCACAGGCATCAGTTTGTCATTTGTTTTAGAATATTAGCCAAAACCTGTAAATCATTTGTGTGGCTTTTTCTTGAGCTTGGGCTCAGCAGTTGCTGACAGGTAAGAAATTGGTGTAAAGGACACATTTATGATGGAGATTCCCTGTGTAGTTCATTCAGGGCAAATCCTGCTCCAGCTCCCTGGATGCTTTTCACAAACTGTTCTTTACATGTCCGGAGAGGGTTTTTCAATGAGAAATGCCTCTATCGTCACATTTAATTTTGCATGGTAGTGTAACATTGTTGGAAAACCCATAGGAGTGTGCCCAGTTTCCACAGTAAGAAGTCTGAAGAACGAGTAATGCACATTTTCAGTAGTTTCTTTAAAAGAGGAGCTGCTTCATGGCTTTCAGTTTCCATTCATGCTTTGAGGTTGGTTTTATTCAGAAGTTAACTTCTGAGTGAACATGTCACTGTATTTCTGCAGGAACAATTTTCCTTCACTAACTTTTCTATTTTTGAGAACCTCGCAAATACACTATTTCAGACTATAGTCCTATGTTATATTCCTGAAGAAATGCCTAAATTTGCCGTTTCAGCCATCACTACGACAACAAGTGCCTGTAGGGGAAAAGGGCAACCCTACTATCTGCTCCTAACAGTGAGTTAAAGGCTGAGCTAGATCCGCCAGACAATTCCAGGTGGTCCAGATTTCATGGTGTTTGTTGTAAGATACTATCAGTCCTGCTGATGTCAAGTGAGGGGCCAGTCTGAGCTTCACAGTAGGTAAAGTGAGATCCTGTGGTTCCATCCTGCCCTGGAAAGGGTATTGAGTACACAGATTCCCTCCCACATTGCCACATTCTCCCTCTTCATCTGCTCTTTCACAGGCTGGTGGGCCAGGGAGGATCTGGAAGGACCATGCCCAGATAAATCTGTACATTGAGAAGGGACCCTGCAGCCCTATGCTACACAAAAAAAAAAAAACCTTTCAGAAAAAAACTTCTTGATAAAAGTTTTAGAAATTTATTACAAAACATTATAGTTAATTTTGAAAGTAAAGAAGATTATGCTGACAGATTTATAATTGCTTAGATCTACTGAGAATTCAGAACTAAGCATGTTATTTAACCAAAGGCACTTTCTAGTGTCTAACTCATCAGTATTCATTCAGTGGAAACAGAGCTTGCTGTGATGAAAAAAAAAAATCATATACTGCAACTTGAACTTTGGCAAGATCAAAAGCAATTAGTTGGGCACTGGAAATCAGAGTGCTTTCAGCTGAAGTGGAAGGGAAGGCAGCAAAAAAAAAAAAAACCTGCGTGATTTTGCATTACAGAAAATTATAGTTTTAATGCTGGATTATAATGCTGTACTAAAAGGGTTGTTGCAGAGGAAAAATGAAAGTGGGAAAATCAGGAAGACAGACCAACCTTTGCTCAGCTTGGGTGCTCCTATCCTTTGTCATCTGGATTTGTTCAGTGGTTATCAAAAAAGCAGAACTCTGCTGTTGCTCCCTCCAGCACCCTAGTCCATCTGAGTAGCTGTCCTCCTAAAGCAATGCTGCTGGGATGGTCCTCTGGGATGCTCTTTGCTTTCCTTCCCCAAAGATGGATCCCAGCAGAGGGAAACATGAAGAGCAAAAACCAAGAAAGTTTTAAGGAGAATAGAATTGGATATAGAAATAAATAGGTATACAAATAAATAAACAGAATAAGCAAAAGGAGTTGAAAATTGTGTAGCTAGAACTGAACTGAATTTGCACCTCTTCTGTCTTTCTATCTTAGGGAAAAAGAAAGCTTGCAGAAAACAGGAGGAAAAAAAATAGTTATGCTTTGAGGCAAACCACCCACCAATTGCTTCCTATTTACAACTAGAAACCCATCATGCAAATCAGATAAATGGAAGAGTAATCAGGAAAATGGATATGATTAAATGTTTGGGGAGCATGGTATTTTCTCTGCCCATGTGTGTTCAGCTGCTGCAGGAAATGCGCCAGAGAGGATGGAGAAACAGAGCCATCTCTGCAGACAAGGGATAACGGGCAGGTGGACTCTGCCTTTGGTGACGCTGGGATCCATGAGCTCTGAGGGGAGTTTGAGCAAGCAGGATCTGCTCCTCCTCTGTTTCCACATGCAGCCCCTCCAGACAGCCTCAGGGACTGTCCTGGCATCCTCACCTGCCCAGGGCCAGTGGGTACCTTCCACTGCCCTCCCTCTCCCCAGCAGCCAGGGTGCTGAAGGAGCTGCTGGAGACAGTGTGACTCCTGTGAGCATCTGCTCACTGACCAGCTATAAATGCCTTAGGACAGCTTGGTGGGCACCTGAACTAGTTATATAACCCTTTTCTTGCCTGGAAGGAAAGCAAAAAAAGCGGTTTATATCACTCACTTGTGTCTGAAGATGCTGACTTGTGTTAGACTGGAAATGTCTGCTGCTATGAGGGCTGTGGCAAAGAGAATAAAGAAGCAGAAGGAGAATGAGAGTAAGGCAGAGTACAGAAGTGAGGGACTGACTTTGCTGTACATCATCCTCAAGGATCACAGGATTTACAGTGAAGAAACCCAATTGTTTTCCCCAGTCTTTCTACTACTCCATTAAATCTAAAGACAACTTAAAATTTCTATGCTTAAAACAATGCAGCAGCTTGGAAATCAGGGTAGGAACCATGGTTTTTAGCATTAAAAAAGATACCTGTCCTGTTTCTGAAACAAATAATGTGCAGGCACTGGGCAGTGATCCTACTGGAATTAGCCTCCAAGCAGCCAAATCTGCAGCAGAGTCCTGTGCAGATATTTCCTGCCTTCTCTGCTCACTGGAAAACACAGGTCACAGTTTACTGTAATGAGCTTGATGTATTTATGTCAAAATTATTTTAATTAAATAAACATCATTATTAGTTGAAATGTTTTTACATTTTGGAAACTAGCACTGTTCTCAGATTGTTTTGCACTATATTTAATAGACATATCTATTTTAAAGTGAAGTATTGAAAGCATGTTTCTAAAGATTAAATGAAACAATCTTGGTTAACCTGTTTAAACAATCCCATTTTAAAAGGAGATTTTAAATTATTTTTTCAAAGACAGAATATTTTTTGTGAAGAAAATTTACTTCAAATAGAAGTTATTAGTTGAAATGTTTTATTACAACATTTTGGAAACAAGCACTGTTCTCAGATTGTTTTGGACTATATTTAAAGGTGACTCAGACATATCTATTTTAAAATTGAGTACTCAAAGCATGTCTCAATAGATTAAATGAAACAATCTTGGTTAACCTTGTTAAACAATCCTGTTTAAAAAGTAGATTTTAAATTCTTTTTTCAAAAACAGAATAATTTTTTGTGAAGAAAATTTACTTCAAATAGACCTGTGATTAATTTTTTTTCAATTATTTCATCAATCAAGGGGGAAAAAAAAGTCATTTATTTATAAAACCTTAATCAAATTTTCCTTTATGACTAGATCCTAATGCATGTTTGCACACAGACCTCCTGTTGACCTCCTTGGAAGTTACGCATCCAAAGGGAATGCAGAACCAGACTCAGCACACAAAATTAGTGATTTTCTAATTGCTCTAATTGGTGTTTAATTTTTCCGCTGTTTAGAGACCAAGTTACTGACTTTTAAAGGGAAAAAGAAATATATGCTGGAATGAGAATGAAATCAGGCAAGAAAAATAGCTAACATTATATTAGAGCTCCAGAAACAGAGCAATTGGTAAATGTGAATGTTTTCATTTGAGTTACAAATACCACCGATTGCCATTTCCGTTGCCACTTCTACTAATTTGTATTCAGAAAACCACATCTCTGAAAATGTGTAAAACATCTGCTTTGAGAAACTGAGAGTCAGGAGCTGAACTGTGTGCACTGCCATACAGAGACCCTCAGAGTGGTGCAGAGGAAGAATAGATAATTTCCAGTATGGGAGAGGTATTGGTGAGCTGTCCACAGGATGGATCTAATCATATTATACATTAATTCAGCCTCCATTGTGGGGGGAAAGAGGGGACTCAAAAACATCAGCAATGATGTTGGGTTTTATTCAGGTGAAACATTACAGTGACTTCAGCTGCCTCCCTTTGCATGGAGGTCCTTCAGGAAATACCCCATTTTCCTATTTTCTTTGGATTTTCTTAGTTCCTTTGTTTTTCCTGAAATTATTACCTGTCCTATGTATATGATACTTTATGCTAGGCCTAGAAAACCTCTGCAATAAAAACTGCAGTGGAACAGTTGGCTGATTTGACAGCAGTAATACATGGCCTGTCCCCTCTCTGGTTATCTTTACCAATACCCTTTACTGAGCAGTACTGACCTTAGCATGCAACACAGGCCTTCTGCTGACGATCTGTAACATCTGCTTTAGATCAAAGGGGGAGTGAAAAATATTCCTTGCAAGCAGACTCTGCTCATCTTGGTTGTCTGTAGCAAATTTCAAGTGGAGCTGGTGCATAAAAAACCACAGTTGACAAAGGGTATTTTTAGCTACATACCTCTCGTCTGGATATCAACATACAGAGGCTCATTTGGGTTTTGAATTTCTATCAGCAATTATTCTCCAAGCATCTCCTGAGTCCTGGAAAATTCAGTGAGCCTACCTGATGAGCATGCAATGGGAAAGTCTCTACAGTTAAATCAAGAAATGCTGTAAATACCATTTTGGGCAGTATGTTTGCTAGGTTGGATCAGTTAGTTACAACCTTTAAAGGTGGTGCTGCCACAGTTCTGAGCCCTTTTATCAAAATGCCCTTACCACTATTACACACTCTATTGCCGTTGACTCGGACTATTTAATTTCTTCAGTTTGGTATTAATTTGTTTTAAAGATAAGTTGACAGACAGATAGATAAATAGATAGGTAGACAGACAGACAGACATCCCAGGGTGGGTGCTGCAAATAAAACTACTCATTGCTGTGTATGCACAGTGAAGGAATTGTAAAGTGAACTTCCAAAAACCTAGGATTTATGGGATGGGATCACCTCTGAAAGAATTATTTCTCTTTCTTGCTTGTATTACCCTAAAATACGTATTCTGAAAACATTATTTCAGATACATTTTATTTTCTTTTCATACCCCCCTGCCCCCTCTCCCGCCATCTGAAAAGTTAAACCTCTTCACCACCACATCCTGGTTTTCTGGAAATGCCCAAAGATTTTTGGATTTACAGGCTTGAGTTACAGAATTTCAATTAACAAGTCATCTTTATGATTTAGCGATTATTTTGCTGCCCTGCGAAATCCAGTAGTAAAGTCTGGATTAAAAACATTAAAGAAACACTTTCAGTGCAGGTTCTGTGATTTGCCAAGGCTATGATTTCACAAAGCTATGGACCAAAACAAGTTTCCCAGTGATGGTTTTCAGTACATATGGATGAAGCACAAATTTGCCTGACATCCTGCAAATGTTTGTTGACAATGAGAAATTAGCTCATTCTACTTTTTCTCACTCTCACATACACCTCTATTTTTGTGTGTTTGTGTGTACGCCACCAAACTCCTCAATCCTCCCAGTCACTTCTGTCACTCTTCTCTGAATTCTCCAATCTCTTCTAGGAAGATGCTCAGCATCCCACTCAGTGTTGCGGCTCCTGCAACCCCAGAGTCACAGAGAGTATTTGCAGGATTCCCACTTTGCAAGGGGATGTTTCTGCATAAAGAGACCCACACTGGACATATCTCATAGCAACCTCACATTTAATAATTTTTTAGCTCCAAATCACCTGTGTGAGTCTGGGATCAATCAGCACCATTGAAAACCTGGGCAGAGGAATGTTGTGCATGGTATAGTCAGAAAACTGGACCTGGTCGACTCTAAATCCAAATCCCAACATTCTTTTCTTTTAAGATTCTTTCATCAGTGCTTTGCCTCCACTGTGCTCATCTTGTTCCATTTCAGCTCACCCTCAGGATTTGTTTTAATACCCTGTTAACACCTTCATTCAGATCATTAAACAAGCCAGCATGTAATAGCAGTGTCAGCAGTAAGCCACCAAGCTCCAACCCAACACATTAATGTCTATCATTGCCCTTTGTTTACAATTCAGGGAGGTTTTATCCCTGTCAAAGTAACTATCAAGACAATTATCTGAGTAATACTTCATAAATGACTCTATCAGGTGCATTACAGAAATGTAATTACATTGGTGTAAAAGTGTCAGAGCTGTCAACAGAATTAGGCATGTTACATTCAAAGAAGACCTGCTGCTGTTACATCCCCTGTTTTTCTTTTCCCTAATTTTGCTTGTTTGAGGCAGAGCCAGGGCCTGGGAGCAAGAAGGGTGCCTAGGGCAGCACATGTATGGAGCCATGACATACTGTGGGGCAGACACCTGGGAGAGTTACACACTGCTGCACTGGACAGGAAATGTCCATAGCACAGTGGTTCCTGCTTTCCTTTCACAGATATCTGGGGTTTTCTTTTCTCAGAATCCCCTCCACTGGATAAAGTGAGATGGGAGCTTATCCTCATCCAAATATAACTGCCAGGATTGTTCCTGCCTTCCAGAGAAACCAAACTGCATCTGATTTTCTCTTCTTGTTCACACACAACTTAGAGCTTCAGTTGCCTTCTGAGAAATTTCATCCCCCCTGAGGTTGACACCACTAACATTCAGTCTCTTCGTTGTTCTTCATCCACTTCTTCCTGGTCCAACCCTTAAAACACTGTTGGAAGTCTCCTGCACACTGTTCCTTTTCTGCCGTGCTCCAGCAGATAGTCTTTGTCTGGAAAGCACATCCAAGTCTGGGAGTGTCATTGAAGCTATTTGGGATTGATGGCTTCTCTCAGACACCATCTCAGCTGGCTCAGGCTCTGCAGGAACTGGCAATGTGGCTGCTCCCAATTAAACCTTACATTTGCTGCATAAATACCACAGTCCCCATATGACCTGAACCGACTGTCTTTTTCATGTTTATATTTTCCGGGAGTCCACGTCTGGTTTGGCAATTAACAGGTCTTTTATTAGATCTCCTTTACTTCCTAAATGCCCCTATTTTCCTTTCTCATTATGACATAACCTTTTTATAGTCAGATAAAACTCTTGTGCGAAATTTAGTCCCCTCACCAATTTCTGGATGTTTTCCTATGTGGCAGCCTTTTTTCAGACAGGAAGTGGCCTTCATTAAAATGTGTTGTATTTTTAATCTGCCCTTCAATCATTTCCAACTACATTTCTACTGGTTTTGTCTACTTACACCCTTTTCCTTAAAAGCCTTAGCCAATTCTTTCCTTTTATTTTGTTCTATTGGTGTAGGTTTTCTTTAATCTCAGTTCTTTTGTTTAGCTCCTTATTACAGGAACAGCTCCTTAGTCTCAACTAAGAAGATGGGGGTGATGGGGAAGAAGCAAAACAAATAACATTCCTGAGATCTCAGCCTAAATCACAAAATCAAACACTTGATAAAAGCACAAGAACCTTCTCATATGAGTTGTTTAACCACGCTAAGAGAAAAAATCACTCCTGGCCACTGAAGGCACTTGGCTTCCCAACCAGTGGCATACGACCTCTGAGCACACACCTCCACTTTTATTCAGAGAGACTACTTACTGAAATTGCTATTAAGCAGCTGGAAAAAACGTGACAATCACAGAAGGGCTTTGTTCTCTGCAGAATCACTAATTCAACTTATCTCAGCCCTTCCAAGCTGTTAGAATTATTTGCGACACTAAATTCAGGAGTAACAATAAATACTTCAAGGTATTTTGTCATATCAGAGGCATTTGTCTTACCACAAGGTGTGATGCCCTTTGAGGTGACCAGAGTACAGCAGTATTGTGTTCTACTTTCCTTTGTTTTAAACACAAAGATTTTGACAGAAGACTACCTAAAAAAGCCATTGCCTTTCTAAAGGAAAATTAATAGAGCATCAGATATCACATTTCAAGCCTGACTGCATTATTCAAGGTGGAAAAAACGTTTCAGTTTTATTTAAACCACTCAAGGTGTTGTTTCCAAATCTGTGGCTTGTCTCAGTTATCAAGTACAGTATGTTCTGCAATGATTTGCAAAGCTACCTCTTAAAGTAATAGAAAAATTTTAATTGAAGAATATTCTATGAAAGAGTAATAAAAGGAAAATCTTCTTGAAAGGATTTTTGGAACATTTTGCAATCCAGCCTGGGTCTCAATGTGGATCTGAATCTGAGGCATGAATACATTTGCATAAATGGAAATGTGGAAAGGTCATTGAACTTACAAAAGTGTTGGGCTTACTGCATAGACTGAAAGCCCTTGCCAAAGCATTATCTTTGCTCTCTGTTTCCCTGCTCATCCATTTCAGTAAGCAAGTTTTTCACAGTGTTGAAGGTCCTTCCTGCTGCAATCAGGCTGTGTAGCCACCACTTGCTGCCTGCTGAGTCCTTGTGTTAGGCATTGGAAATCACAGGCTTTTGGGTATCACAGTGAGACATCCTCACCAGGATACCTTTGCAATGTGTTTCAGTGGAGATATCCTCACCTCAGATTTTGTTCACCAGCACTACTCCTGAAACTGACTTTTGGACTTGTTTATTATACTTGCAGCCCCAAATGAAATTGCAACAGTGCAAAAGACAATCCCAAAGTTTGTCCAATCTAAACAAAATGAACAAGGTCTTTAAATGATTGAACAAAAGCATGGGTGGAGATTATCAAGGTCATTCTAACTGCTTGGATTTCCAAAAGACTTGACTAATCCCATTGCCAAAGATCATTTAGGGAACTAAGGAACCACAGAGCAAGGAGGACAGAACTTTCATGGATGAGTAAATGGCAAAGAGATAGAAAACTAAACAGGAGCAATTGTTTGCTTTTCAGACTGGAGGGAGATATTTTGGTATTTGACATAAAAATGGAAAGAGCTGGAAGAGTAGGTGGGTAATAGGTTGGTGTGATATTTCTGATGAAACTAAGTTACTTAGGGTCGTAAGGATGAAGTCAACAATGAACAAAGATGGACATCCTGTAATGTTATGTTATGTGAATTAATAAAGAAATGAAGCAACATGATTAAGAGAGTACTCTCACTGAAACAAGGCTCTTGCACAATAAAATGTTACATTGGACACTTAGAGATTAATTTTACAGTGGGATTTGAAAATAGAAGACATTTAAAATGGCATTCTGAGGTTCCACATTTGTTATAGCTTAATTACTTTCAGATCAAACACATTGCTTCTGTCAGTAGAGATGTACTCTGCTAGCCCTGGAAATCCTGCCTGCTTTCTAAAACTCAGCATAGATTATCTTCTCATTACGTCTGCTTTGATGCCTATGGAAAATCAAGCTGTGAATTCACTCAAGATTCATCAGCACTAAGATTCCCCAGCTGTGCTTTTCTAAAATTTGTGCACAACTCCATGACCCCATGTTCGGTGATCACAGTGATGAGAACGCCCTTGAGGGATTCAACACATTCAGTGTTATTGATATTATGTAAACAAGGTGCTTGAAGAACTGAAACACATAAAAGAGTATTTCTACCACAAAACAGGCAGATCTGACAGTATGCTCACAGGAATGATCTCTGTATAAGAAGATGGCATTTTTACATATCTGCTTTCCAGAGCATGACTGCACAATAATTATTTTTGACAATAAATCAGACTAATGCACTCTGATATATTCTGTAAAATTAATGAAGCCATAGCAAAGGCAGGTAGAACAACAACATTTGCTGTTAAATCCTCAGTGATTAGTTAATTATAGAACTAAGAACTATAGAATTATAGAATTAAGGAATTTTTCCATTCTCCTGCTAGTACAGACAAACTCTCATAGGCTTTGGGGAAAAATTATTTTGGACTTAATGAATCATAATTTTTAAAAATAGAATAAAACCAACTAGTTACTAGAGTTCCTTTGTAATACAAGATGGCAGATCTTTTATAGAAAGAGACAAATTATTGTGTTTAAAGAATCAATATGTGTACACCTGCTAAACTGATTTGTTTACTGTGAGCAGTTTCTTTAAATGCCAGCTGTTGTTTTCAGTGTGATGGTAGTCACAAAGGATGCACAGACATTTTAGCTCCTTCACAGAGCCTTAAGAACATTTATTCTGGCTGGTTTTTAACCCAAGAAAGAGCTGTCTGATGAGAAAGCATGTTTTGCTCACATTTGTAATTTTAAATGTGAGGATAAACCAAGTTGCATATTCCTTTTTGTTGGATGCCTTCAATTCAAGACACAATATTCATTTTGTCTTCCTGAATCAAGAAATCTCTTTCTAAATCCAGAAGCACCCAAATTTTGCCTTTTAAGTCCCTGGGGGTTTTCTTAAGGGACAATTATTTCTAAAACTGTACTTCTATTACTGAATGTAAATGCTGTATTGTGTCACCAAGAGCCAAAACTCACATCTATCCAGAGTTCTGGACAGTTGAAACACTAAGGGGATGGCTCAGCAGCTTGGCAGATTGTAGGTTCATACTCTGTCAGTCTACTTTCCTAAGCTTGCTAACCCTGTGCTAGTTCACACAAAAAGACACAAAACCCATGTACAATGCTGACATACCATCAGTGTAGCACCACTTTGAATTTGGTATTTGGCACTAATAGAAGATAAGTCATCCTAACACCTTCAGCACCAGCTGGTGAGCCAGGAATTCCTTATTTCTCTTGCAGTGTTGTTGTTCTCTACATCCCTGCACAATTCTGCAACCTCATGTGATTAAGCTAACTTGATGTGTGACTTGACACAGGCTCACTGAGAGCAGAGGACTAGAAAGGAACTTGTCCCCTCTAATACTCTGCATAGTATTCACTGCTCTTTCACAATAGATTAACACTTTTCAGAGAAAGATGAACCCAAGGATGAAGGATGTCTCAGTCCTCATACACACAATTATTGAGAATTAAACCAATTTGTCTGTTGAAATGCAGTTTTTTCTCATTACAGAGATTACAGACAAAAAGTTCATCCATTTCAGGTTTTAAATTAATCTTCTCACTGATTTAAAAATGTTAAATGGTCTTGAGGCATCCATGGTGTGAATGTGCCTAGAATGAAAAAGGTTAGATTCTTTCAGAGTAAGTTTGCACCCAGTTCACAAGATGTAAGTTTGTTTAGTCATCAAATCCAAAATAAGTGTCATGGAGAGCTTCATTCCTCACTGACTGCTAAGCAAATGTGGCATATTCCCCTTCTTGGGCAAACAGAGAAATAAGCATTTGAATGTGACAATCAGTAGCTGGCAATTTTTACCAATTTTACATGAGATGGTTTGGTTTCAAAGCCATCAGAGGAGATAAATGCCTTTTGTCTCTACAAAACCTAGTAGCATGGTCTCCCACCATCGAGCTATCACTCTGAAGAAAAAAAATCAAACAAACCCAAAACACAAAAGCACCTACTACAAATCTAGGCAGATCTACACTACATTGTGGTCACTGCAGCAATTGTGGTTCATTCCCAAGCACACTGCAGGCTGTATAGACAAAAAGGATAACACGGATGTTATTGCCTCCTGCTATTATTCCTCAATTGAGGAAATGAAGGATTAATCCTAGACCACCAAAGTTGATTAATCACTAATTCAGTGGAAGTGTGGGACTAATTATCTCTGAGGATTGGAGCCAAAGTGGTTGCTAAAGGTCATCAGGAAGTCTTTGACCAGTCTGTGCAGAAAAGAAACTAAGAATATGATAAATATGCATCCAAAAATACAACCAAACACAATCTCTGATTTCTGTTTACAGCATGTAAGCATCCTGAGAAGTCCACTTTGATGATAACCTCTCTGACACTTTGAATACAGCAACACAAACAACTGGCAGGCGACACAAACTGTGACTGCCACTGCAGTGACTGTTCTTTAAATTGTGGTCAAGTGTCAAGTGGTTTTGTACCTTCACGAGTACAGGCTAAGCTACCTCACATTGGCTGTGGCTTGAAAACATTCTGACAGGCTCTCACAGCAGAATAGGAGCTGTGGTATAAACTTGCCCTGCAGTAACTTGTTCACGCAGCCAGTCATTCCTTCTGCTAACTTCCAGGCATTAGCAGAAGATGCCCCATGGGTGAAAAGTGTACACCTCTTTTTATTTTATCCATTTTTTGTGATAAAGTATAGAAAAATATTTTTATGAGTTTTTTTTTCCCTTGTCTAGTTTTGAATATAAAATAGGTGTAGTGAAATTCTCTGACAGCAGTTCTGTTATTGCTAAGCTGATTAGAAATTCAGGAGCAGCACAGCTGAGCTCTAGTATAAGCTATCAGTAAAAATCACCACTGGGAATTGCTGTGTACTTCTGAAGAACAAAATCCATTTCAGATCAGAATGAGAGATGCGGGACAGTCAAGGAAGCTTGGAAGGTGACTGCGTAGTGTTATCAGTTAAATGAATTTTATAAAATATCAATTTTTCAAAGCTTTACTCATTCGCGTGATTTAAAACCAGGCCCTCAGGGATTCTGCATCTCATCAGGAGCAAAACATGGCAGCAGAGAGAGAGCTGGGCCATAAATTGTTCCTGATGGCTTGGTTTCTTGAAAGCCTGCAGCAGTGTAACCACCGAACTTTTCAGAGTACTTGATCACACAGCTGGCATGTCCTAAAGAGGGTTCCAATAAAATGCCTCTGACATGCATTATCAGGCAGCACAGAAAACTGCTGTACAAGCAGAACCCCTGGCATGAATCAAAGCTTTGACAGTTCCATTCAGATGATGAGAAACTCCATGAAATTTTTTCTCTCTCCTCACTGTTGCCTGACATCATTGTCACGATTTGGGTCTGGATGCGGGCCAGCTTTGTGCTGCTCTTTGAGCGTGTGACCTGCCAAGGGAGCACACCAGCAGCTCTGTTACAGGAGCAACCCTGATGGCTCCATTCACTCAGCAGCTCTGAGTGATCTTTTGACAGCACATGGCAGTGTGGCTATGGCAGACAAGCAGAAAGCGGAGCACAAACTCTCTGCATCCATGTATTTGTTGTAGAACAGGGAGTCCAGTAACTGTTGCTTTCTCCTTATCTTCATTTGCCTCTGAAATAGACTGTTGTTATCACCTTGCTGCTATTTAATCCTTACCATGATCTTGGCCATCTCCCTGGGCCATCATTCTGCCTCTTAATAAGAAATTGTGGTCTTATGTAACTAGCTAGGTCATCGGGCATTAATGATACAACAAAATGACTGCACATTTACACAGACTTCTTTTTTGAGCTACTTCCTTCCTAATGTGGAAGAACTAGCTATGTTTGCAAGCAGGAATGAAAGACTTCTAATAAATCCATTAGTTTGTTTGATCAAATAGCTAGTACACACAGCAAGAAAAGAGGTCTGGGGCTGAGGCAATTCCATCTCTACACAGGTCACTAAAAACCCTTGAAATCCTCCATGGCATCACTTTTAAAAATATCTTGGATCGTGTGCTTGCTTGTTTTTGAATCTAAAGGTGAATGACAACTTTTCACAGAATCATAGAATGATTTGGGATGGAAGTGGCCTTCAAGATTATTCAGTTCCAGCCCCGCTGCCTTGGGAAGGGACACCTTCCACTAGGTCAGGTTGCTCCAAATCCACAACTTCTCTGGGCAACTTGTTCCAGTGCCTCACCCCACTCATAGGACAGATTTTCTTCCTAATATGTAATCTAAATATCCCTTTTATTTTCAAGTCATTCCCTCTTGTCCTATCACAAGGGTTGTCCCAGAGCCACAACTCCAGCAGCAACCTCATCTACAGTTGAGGTTCCCTATATTCTGTTATCCCACCAATTCCACAGCACCCTGCCCTTGAGCATGTCTGCTGGCCCTGGGGGACACAAAGGTGTAGTTTTTTATGTCAATCCCTTGACAGAAAAACTGCCATATCAGAATTCAGCACTGACTTACAAAGATCACTTTAGATGATACACAAAGTAAGCTATGGGGCATGGAGAACTGAAGGTTAGGGCTCCTGTTGACAGGGTAACTTCTGACTTTACCCAAGGACTCTGTAAGCTTGTGATCACTTCAGAGGAGGGAACCCAGGCCTTCTTTACCTTATGAACTTCTCAGCTGTCAGACTTTGGGTATCTTCAAGGATTCATCTCTTGAACACCCTGTGCTTGCCTTCCTGGCTGCGTAGGGAGATGACCCTCCAGTATACGCAGATGATGCGTATCCTGACCCTCTCACAGGCACACTGCTAAGGCCAACACACTGTAGGAAGGAAGGGTAGATGACTTGCCTCCTCTGAGATCAAGGAGGGTGTTGAAACTAATTTGCACACTTTCTGGATGATTTAGACTCATAGAAGAGGTGAGCTCTGCTCTGTGAAGTATGTGTACGTAGCACTCAAGTTGTTGGAGGCACTTAATCTGGGTTCCCATCTCTAATGGTGGAAAAGGACTGGAGTTCAGCCAATCTTTCCCCACACACTAACTCCTGTGTTTTGTAGATTACTCTTTGGAAATTATCCAGAACATGTCTATGCTTCATGCAGAAAACAGAATGAAGTGCTGAGCGCTCTCCTGAATTTGCGTTCCACTGCGTCACTCTAACAATGGTGTTAGCAGATTCCTGCATTGCTTCATGAACTCCATGTCTTAACTCTTCATACTGTCTGCTTTGGCTCCTAATTTACATGTTCTGACTCCTTTGCTGAGGCTAGAGGTCCACTTCTTGTTGTAATACCTGCCTGGGAGGCATATCAGCAGGTCTTGTGGATCTTTCTCAAATTGACTTAAACCCAGAAGTCTCATCAGCTTCAGTCACAGCACTAACCAATTTCAGTCCAAACTCCTTATAGTAGTTAGATTGCTAATTTCCAGAAATCTAAATATAAGACAGATCTATAACTGCTACTGGGACCTGCATCACAGAGTTCTTCAAAATCCCTGCTCCCCAACTTTTGAATATATTACCAATATTATGATCCCATGATGAGATTCTTACTTTCTCACCCTCAGTCACCTCTCCTGGGGTTGGTGCCATCTGCATCTGCAAGGGAATTATGAGTCAATCATGAGTCATAACAAACCAAATGCTGTGCACAATTAATTGCCAACTTACAGTTTTAGAGATGCTGATCTTGTTAGGGTTGCAGTGACTTATGAGTAATTACAATTCCTGGGATATATCTCAAGTTTTCTGAATTGACACAGTCAGATCATGAAATCACAGAACCACAGAATCGTCAGGATAGGAAGAGACCTTCAAAATCATCTGACTCCAACAGTCAACCTAACACCATCATTATAACCCCTAAAACAGATCCCCAAGTGCCTCATCCAGACACATTTGCAATATTTCTAGAGAGTGTGACTCTACCACCTGCCTGGTCCACTTATTCCAATGCCTAACCACTTTTTTAGTGGAAAAAAAAAATCTAATATTTAATATGAACCTCCTCTGGTACAACTTAAGGCCATTTTCTCTCATCCTTTCACTTGATGGCAGAGTCTTACCAGCACAGGCCATTTTGAAATATGTACATATCTACATTCTAATGCAGGAAAATCAGGTGCTGCAGGTCAAACAGAGATCTGCAGCTTATAGTACACACTTTTAGTTCCAATATCAGCAGTTGAACACAGTATGGTTATTCTAGAAATTTCATTCTGCTCTTTCTTACAAATGGCTCTTAGAGACTCGAGGCTCACCTGTGCTTTAGACACTGCTAATACTTGCTGTAACTCATAATAGCAGGTCAATGATATAGGACAGTGTTTGTATAGAAATGCTCTTTTGGATAGCAGTATTATTTGCCATGTAGTCCTAGAAAAACAAAGAATGGTTTGTTTTGGAAGGGACTTTAAACATCACTTAGCTCCACCCCTCTCCCCATGGGCAGGGAAGTCACTCACTAGATCAGGTTGCTCAAGGCCCGATCCAGCCTGATCTTGAACACTTCCAGGGTTGGGCCATCCACAACCTCTCTAAACAATCTGGTCCAGTGCCTCACTATCCTCACAGTAAAGAATTTTTTTCCTAACATTAAATGTAAATATCTTCTCTTTTACTTTTTCCCCTTGTCCTATCAATCTCCCTGTGTATAAAGTCACGTTTCTCTTCTTTATAGAGAAGAGAAGGCTGGAAGGCTGTGATAAGGTCTCCCCAAGAGCCTTCTTTAGGCTACAGGCACAACTCTCTCATACTACTATGTTTTAAGTTTTTCAGGTGAGACAACACTGACCATAAATGAAAATCTTTTGCCTGCTGTGGACACAGTTGGACCTGACTTCACACAAGATCCTCAAGTCTTAAGGTTCCCCATGTGGAATGTGACATTTGGGGAGGGGGTTGCCCCACCTCACTTTGAAGTTTTGTCTTTGAAGATCTCTGTAGACTTTCCTGTAACTATGATGACCTCTTCTTCAAATTGTTTTAGTGGAAGAAAATCTTCTCATACTACAGTTGACAAACACAATAGATTTCAAGACCAAAAGAAAACAGAGGGCCCTCTTTTTTTTTCCTCTTTTCCTCTTCTAAAAACTTTCTATATTAGATATGGCATGAAAAAACTACGACCCCCATCAGGTCCACTTGTCCATCTTTTATTCCAAAACATTTCACAGACTGATTAATAGCTAGAGATGAAATGTGTTTCTGATAGCAAGAACAGCAATCTGCAAAAAGGGATGGCCAAGTATTAAAATTCTATAACAATGCATCCAGCATCTGCTATTGATACAATGCCAGGCATTCCTTATTGCATATAAAAATGGGCATGGCCTACTGCCGCAGTAATTTGTTGGTGTTTGGTTCTTGAAGGTATTTGTCTCAGAAATCTGTTACAAACAGTATCCTGACGTCTTTTCTCTGATTCTATGAACTATGAGAATAGTCACGTACTGCTATTTCCATTTTTCTCTTGTTTTTCCACTGAATTTTTCCAAATCAGTTCTTCATGGGAAGATCAAGTCCAAGACTTATGTGGAGTTATGCCAACAGAGGATTTGGCCCCAGGTTTCTTTTTGTGTATGATGAATTGACAGTCTTGTACCTGTAGCCAAAGGGAGCAGATGGAAGAAATTATAGTGACAACTTTGTTCTAGTTGTATGCTTCAAAAAACTGCAAAATATTGCAAGGAAGTTTTTCCCTCGTAAGATTTTATATATCAGATGGAGGTATTAGGAAGACAAAAGTGTCCATTTTAGCACAATTTCCCAGTACCACTTTCATAACAGCTTGTGCATTAGCTGTTTTGTTATTCCTATTCCTGTCTGCCTTCTGAAAAAGAAAAAAAAAAGAGTATTGACATTCTGTTATATTTTTTTAACTACAGTGAACTCCATTGATTACTCTGATTGTGGCTAATGCAGGACCCCTGGGATTCTATCAAGTCTCCTGCTGTGGATCTTGGATCTGGAGCTGTGGACTCAAGCCTAGTTTACAGACACAAGTCTGGAGCCAATTCCTTGCTGATCCAGCTGTAAATGGATATAGAATCATGGCCAGACAGGCTGCAAGCTGCTATCTACAATAACCACAATGCCCTTTCCAAACTAACACAGCAGCCTTTTCAAGACACTTGTCTCATAAACCTCATATTCACTAGGATATTTAGCTATTAGTCTGAACGAATTCTCCTAGAAATGTTACTATGAAAGAGTCAGCTTAAAATTGAAACTGTAGTATGATCAAGAAAAATATTTCCTTCATGTTATTTAAGGATATGAAATTGGCCAGAAGAGTCAGAAAGATCCAACTAGCCCAGGATTCAGCCTTACAAAGGAGTTACTGTACTGTTTGTCATAGGTAGCACAAGTGTAGCTATGTTCCTCTTAGCAATAACTATCCTTTTCCCAGAACATGGATCATAAGAAATTGCCAATATCCAACAACTGGTAATAGGAGTGGTGCTTCTGGAAATCACAGAATCTGAATAGAAGGGCAGTCATAGACAAGGCTGTAGGAAACCCCAGCACCTCACTCCTTTATTCCCTTTTCTATCATTCACTGACAAAAGCACCATCCAGTGGAGTGGAGCAACATTTTAGTCAATCCTGTGCCTGTCACAGCAGCCAAACTTAAAGGTGCCAGGAACAGATGGTAATATCCCCTAGTTACGGGATGTTTGATGAAACACTTTATAGAGCAGATTGCGGCACTGAATTCAGTAAGGCTAGTTTTCTCTTGAGAGGGAAAAAAAAAGGAAGAAAAGGAAGAAAACAACAACAAGCCCCAGGAGAACAGCGGTTAGCATACTTGATGAAGGCAATAAGAACACTACACTCACAGTAGTGCTTCCTCCAAATGTTCTCATGGCAATCATCCAGCAAATAATCAGTTGAGGACTTCCTGAGCTAGAGATATTGTCACTATGTTTATTAGAACTGTATTATGCAATTGTTTAATGCAATTGTGGTGTACACAATGGATGTCTTAAACATATGTTGTATACCATTATGTACAGTACCACTGCACATAACACAACAGGTTTGCATTTTACTTTGGCTGAAGTTATCTTTCCTGAAACTGTCCAGTCACTCTTTGAATTATGTAAACTTGTAGCAACCACAGCTTTCTGCAGGGAAACTTTTCACAGCTTGATTGAATATTGTATAAAAATTCACTTCTTTTGTTTGCTTTTATCTAGTCATCTGCTTATTTTGTTTGAAGGTCTCTTGCTTTTGTATTGGATGAAACAGGTTATAACAAAAAATTGTAACTGTCTTTTCCAGCCACTGGTTTTCACAGACTTTTCTATAGTCATCTCTCAGCCAGTCTATCCGACTTGTCTATTTATTATATAGCAGTTCCATACCTTTAATTGTCCTTATCCCTTATCTCTGTACCTCCTCCAGCTTTGTCATCACCCTTGAGACACAACCAGAACTGTACTGAACACCTCCAAGATGCACACTGTGCATATTATTTTCTATTTTGTTGCCATTGCTGTGCTAATAATTTCTGATACACAGGTTGCTTTTTGCTAGCAAACAGAGAAATTAACAGAAAAATATTAGAAAAATAATAAGAAAATAGCCTAGATTATATCCTTAGCACCAATGAACTGAGGCTGAGATAACAAATGCAAGAGCAGCAAAGATGCTAGAGGTGCAAAGAAGTCATATATATGCTCATAACTCACGTCTCTCACTGACCTCTGAGGAACTGTCTTAAATGAGAGGTTTTATTAGAAATAAAGTTTTGATTCACCTCATTACCTCCTTGACAGCATTTACTGCTCTCTGGAAGAGCTGTGACATTTCCAGGGGGCCAGCATTTGAGCAGCATTTCAAGACTCACTGTATCAAAATATTTAGATTAGGACTCTACAGCTCTGACAGAGGACTGTCTCTTCAGGAACTTTAATGACCTGGCTTCTGAGGCTACTCCTCCCTGACACTGCTAGCTGCCACCCGAGAAGGAGGAGCCTCCACTAATTCCAAGGTTTTTTGTTTGGGAGGAAATGCTTCCACATTTGATAATTACAATGATCAAGATGGATTTAATTTTGATTCGGCAAAAGGTTTTGAATACTAAAGTAATTCTTTTAGTTCAATGTTTTCCATACAGATTTGGTTGGAGTCAACACAAGCACAAGGCACTATTTGGAGAACTGCACTGTGAAAAGGCTTCTTAGAATTTTCATGGTTTTGACAAGTAATTAGGGTTTGAAATTTGAGTAGTGACAGGCAGAATTTTTATCAGGAAAACAAGAAAATGAATATGGAAAGAAAAGAGACAGTTTAGCATCAACTGAATGATAGCAAAACCAGAAGTGCCACAGTTGTGCTATCAGAAATTTAGAGAGACTTTTATAGCACTCATAAGAAAACTGGGAAAAGACACATTTGAAAAAAAATGCGGTTTTGAGAATGACCAAAAAAGGAAAAAGATGTTGATTTACTGAAGCCATTCAGAGATGCTGATGCTAAAGGGTCACTCCCAGTTCTTGGGCCTTATCTATGGAACAGATCTATTGTGGAGAAAATAGAAAAGACATAGAAGTTTTAAAAGTACATTCACTTGTTCACATATCATTCTACATTTAGACTCACCAAACTATCACAGTTCCATCAGAATCATGTGGCACTCACAATGTCAGGCATCCCTTTCTTGGGAAATTTGGAACATTTTAATTCACTGGAGAATCCCATGAAGCTGTCTGAAGACAAATCTAAATCCCTTAGCTTTGAGTCAAGAAGAAAAATTAATTTCTAGTCAAGATTAGAGTTTGCTATTTCAGTAACAGCTCTCTAGACTTTGCAAGAATGAGGGGGAAAGGAAATTGCCTCCTTCCTTACTGCACTGTAGTTTGCTTCCTGACACCACAACCTCTGAGAGAAGCAAACTCTACTCAGCAGGAGAGCAATGGTTCCTTCTTATTATCACATTTTCATCTATCTAATTGATTCTTTCATTATTGTGTTTTGAGACCAGTGAGAAGGGTTGATTTCTTGAATTTTGTTTTCATTCAGGCATTTAACAAAGGGGTTTTTGCCTGTGTGTCTTCGATTTTAACTTATTTCTCCTGTTTAACAGGCTTTTAGCTTATATAGATAATTTTAGCTTATGCCATTTACTTGTGATGATTCTTGGCAGTGTTAGTTGATGATTCTGAGACTTTTGGAAGGTGCAGCACGGCAAATGGCAGAGACAGTCTCTGTGTCACAGCAATTTCTGGGCAAGTACCAGACAGAACAGGATCCAGTAGGTAAAACATACCTCACCTACATGAGAATAGGAACCTAACACATTTTCTTTTCAAGAAATTTTTCTTGATGGATCATACCTCATCCCTCTCCACTCCTCCTTCTCTCTTCTCTGTGAAGTACAGGTGTCTTTTCTGCAAATAACCACAAACATCCACAGATCAAGCTGCAAAACCAGTTTTCCTCAAGCTAGAAGCTTTTAACCTTTAATTTTGGAACATATAAATTTCTTTGGATGGATATCGCTATGGACTGTTATCAGATAGTGGGACTAGAAAATAATTAGCTTTCATACTAAACCTTTAATGGGAAAACCCAGGCCAAGAATATTCAGATTTAGAATTTTGTCCAATTTCTTTCCCCTGGGCCAGAAGTCACAAAATGGCTGTAAAAAAGTAGCAATGACACTCTTCATGGTACAGAGAATTGTGTCAATGTACATTACACTTCCTGATTTCTGCCAGCTATAAACCCTTCAGCCAAGCCTTTCTGCTGGGAAGCTTGTCTATTGGCATACACATGGAAAGAGCAAGAAGAAATGCTATTTTAGGAGAGAATGGAACTCAAAGTACAAAAAGCTTCAGAAAGTGACCTTTGCTGTGAGACTGCTTTGTCCTTTCATGGCGAGGACTGCCAGAACTAGCAGCATCATGGGGTTGCCTGGATCTTTGGAAAGATAGAGACAGAAAATGCTGCCTGTTTCTTCTATTGTTCCCACATAATCTGCAAAACCTGTCCCTCACCTGACTGTATTGCTGTGGTTTCAGCCTGCTGGACAGTGACTACAGCAGCAACTTCTCTGTAAGAAAATGTTCCCCTTTGTAAGATTATTCAGGTTGGACTGTTTCAGATATATAATTGGTTGCATACAAAGCTACCAGGTCTTTCTTTGCTGGACCTATTTTGAAACGTGAAGTCGCACCATTATCTAAATTGCAGTTTTGCATGAGCTATGCTTTGCTCCATCTAATTCATAAAAGAGCAGATACAAATTCCCAAGCTGCTGTCCAATGTGAAGAAATTTAAAAACCTCGTGGAAAGCCCCAGTAGTTGCACAGAAGAGAATGGCTGCCACAAAACCATGGAGCCTGTCTCTGCAGCTGAGGAAATACCCAGCTGTCAACATCCCATCTCTGCCTCCCTCCATGCTCCAGAAACAAGCACAGCACAGGTAGCTGTGCTGACCATTGTCCTGCTGCAGGGAGTTCCTGTGAGTGAGTACAGGGAACAGCTACAGAGGTAATATAAGGGAAGAGATGGAAAAGAAAATAAGTTTCTTCTTTGCTGAAAACACAACTTCACATAAGAGAGGAATGTTTCTTTCCAAGAATGGAGGGAAAGGAAAAGAAATCTCTGCAGGACATTTTCCCACTAGATTTGGTGTGATCGATATATTTAAATAGCAGTTTTACAACATGTTCTAGCTAATATGACTGAGATCTATAGTCTTTTGATATTAATAACCTGAGCACTATCAAAAGTAAAATTTATAGTGTCTATAGTTGACTGAAGGAGGTTTACAGAGTTTACTATGAGAAGTGGATATTTGATCATCTGATTTCAATCTCCAGTATTTCACAGGCCATTTCCCAGATGTATCACACAGCTCCCCTTTTACTGGGCTACCTTGTGTTTGACTAAACACATTTTCCAGCAATTTAGCTAGGCTTGAATCCAAACCACAGAAAACTAGAGAATCCACCAGTTTTATTAGCTTTATCAAAACTTTCACTCTTAAAAATTTGTACCTAATGCCATTTGAATCTGTATGACTTTAGTTTCCAGAAAATTGTGGGGGTTTTTTGGTTGGTTGGTTTTTGGGTTTTGTTGTTTCTTTTTTTTTTTTTTTTTTTTTTTTTTTTTTTTTTTTTTTTTTTTTTCTCCTGAGGTTTTCCCCATTTAATTCAACCTAATTTAATTCACTTACTATTATTTTATCTTCAAAAACCCACTTATATTGATGTTGTATCACATGTCAGGTTTTTGGGGTTTTTTTAAATGAACTTCTATTTTTTTTTTTTAATTTTTCTTTTGCAGATGTTCAATATTGCCCTAAGTTGCTAGAGAACTGGAAAACACTTTTAATTTCCTCTTATGATAGAAAAAAGCATGGTCTATTTTTCCTTCATAATAACTTTATCATCTCCGTTTAACAGCAGGCCTAGGAAGAACACATTGTCTAAAAATCTTCAGCTTTTCATTTTTTCTGTGTGAGGCCAACATTTTTCTACATTTTATGATCATATATGTCTCCTCACCTATTTTTCATTACATATAATTTAATATTCGCAAGGCCAGCCCTGGCTTCATTACTGGGCCTGATGCCTTGTGAAGGCTGGCCTAGAACAGAGACTAGATGGAGTTAAAGAATAAAGTAGGTTTTTATTAGGGGAACTCAATGGATACACCTTGGCCAGCACAAGAGCCCAGCCAGGGCCACACCCAAGATGAACCCAAAATGGTCATAAAATGCATGACTGGTCATGGGCTCTCACACTTCTGGTCCATTACCGTATTGGTGTCAATTGTCCAATTACAGCTTTAGCCCATGAAGTCTTATCCTTGTCTTTCTCTCTTCAGTCCACCCTCTTTTATACCATTGGGCCTGAGATCTGGATTGGCTGTCCTTGGGTCACCAGCTGGAGAAGGAATTGTTTTTCCTACCTACTCTGTGAAGAGAGCTTACCATCCTTTAATATGAAGCCCAGACCCACACACTAAAGCAGCACAGAATCTGAAAAATATAAACACTAAAATGCTAAAACCTGAGGCATCAGGCCAAGACTGGCTCTAAGCCCAAGATGTCCCTTCTGATAGATTGGAACTTTTTTAGCCATCTAATAAAATTTTCTTTTAAATCAACTATTTTCTATTTTCTCCTAAACTATTTTGCTCAAATTTTTTCTGTTTTAAAGTTAACTCCTATATCTGTGATGAGCATCTTTATGTGTAGCATATGTTTTTATAATTACTGTTTATGGTGATTTTTTTTTCCAGAGACTGCAATTAGTCTTGATTACTGGCTTCCTGATTTTCTACTCTGTGATTAATTTTTCTTTATCATAATCTGGCACTTAGTATCCCTTATGTAAATAAATTACTATCGCTAATTGTTAGAAGGTGTAATAATGCCTTAGCATTGGCAGTCTAAACCTTCCCTTGCTACTCTCTGCTTTTAATGTAATAGGATGATGTATTTGTTACAAACTGTTAAAAGATCAAAAGTGTTGATTTGCCTGACTAGGACATGCCTGAAAGACCATTACTTAAAGTAGAATCACTTTATTATGCGGGAGTAAAGAAGCAGATAAGACCAACAAGGCTAGATATGGGTTAAAGAGGAATTCTTGTGGATTACATTAATATACACGAAGTCATGCTGGCTGTCTGGCCTGTCAGCAAGCTACCAAGAAATTAAGGATACTATATACAAGCTCAAGTCTGATGCTTGACTTGATGGTGGAAATAGGCCAAATTCAGTTGCAATTGCTCATGTAATTGCAAACATCTGACACACTCTTGTAACAAGAGATCCAGGTCATGGGGAAACTAGGAGGATAGTACACAGTGAAGTAAGTTGTCAGCCTTTAAGGATTCCACTGCAGTCAGGAGTGGTGACTCATTTTTGTTTTACTCTTTCCTTTTTTTTCCCCACAAGAAAGATGGATCTTCCAGACGTTGCCTGAGTAATTGAAGGTATTGTGATTTCCCTGTGAGTAAGGCTTGAGTTGTAGAAGAATTGTCAACAATTAAAGGGCTTTAGGTCCAAATTCTGCTTTGAGTGATATTTCTACAATTGTGTGGGAATTGGCAGGGTTGGATTGTTCTTACTGATTTCAGTATGGCTGTAAAGGCCTTAAATCAGAGCTGGATTTTACAATTAGCCATTCCTCACACTAGGCAATGAACAAGTATATGTAAATATATACTCACTTTATTCATACTGTTTTGAAAACAATAAAATCAATAGTGCCTATTTAAAAGAGAAAAAAGGGCAGAATGTAACATCTAGATTCTCTGCATCTAAAAATCTTTTGAAATACAGGCAGTTTCAGGGGAGCATATTGATTTAAACTTCCAACTTGTGTTTGTTATATAAAACACAGCACTGGCATTTTTCACCACCACTAATCGAGTCCAAAATCTGCATCTGTGTACTCCTTACACTGCAGAATGTCAATTAGTTTTATCCTGAGAGCACTGGTCCAAAAGTACCGGTCCTCCTCATTTCAGTATAAAAAAAAAGAGAAAACTCTTGATCAAGTGACAGTACCAAAGAGAAGCAAAGAGGAATGAATTTACAGTTTTCAGACTTTGACACATTTCTAAGCATGAATTTTAATTCTTTATTGAGAAAAAGCAGTTGAGCAGGAATTACCTGGTTCTTAGACAACTTTTAAAAATTACTTGGAATAAGACTGTCTTCACTAAGCTGTTGTTTGACAAGTAATTTATAATAAGAAAATAATACCATAGGAACCATCTTCTTTATTACAAAGAATCGTTCAACACTTGCAATATAAAGAGGAATATTTAGAAGTGGTGGGAATTTTTTCTGTAAAATATTCTGTTGGAAAGAAGATAAGTCATAATTATCCCTATATCAATAATGGGGAGCTAAACAAAATGTTGTCATGGTTTGAGAATATTCAAATTGCATTTTATGCTTCCTGCTCTGCTTTCAATAGTTTAAATGCCCAGCTCTATATAGGATGCACAAGTCTAGGAAATTGAGAGCGGAGGACAGAAATCTCCAGGTTGCACACTTTTCCCTTCCAACACTTTTCAACAGACTGTGTGGCACAGACAACTGTGAGACTGTTCACAAAACACAAAGAAGAATGTTGAATGCTAACAATTCAACAAGCCTACAAGTTGCCATCTATTTAGAACACAAAACAAACTTCACAATTACACATACAAAGTCCTCATGGAGGACTTGTCCTTACTTCTCTCAATATTTAATATGCCAAGAACCCTCAGAACTTTTCCCATGTTTCCCACACAGTTATCCATGAATCTCTCTGCTTTCTAAGGTAGACTTGCAGACTCAACATTTTCTCCTCTAGGACATTACTTGTGGCCCTTGGGAAGTGAAGAATCCTACTTTTCTAAAAGTTACTCTGTACCATTCATAATCTTTATTACCTATAGTCAACTCAAAAAAAATTACAGAGAACTCCATCGCTGCAGCCCCAACATTTTGGTTTTCCTGTACTGAACAGAGTTACAGAAAATCTGCAGCAGCTAGGGTGGCATAGTTCAAATGGGAAAATTGTGCCCAGCTTCTTTAAGGAGATTGTCTCTGCGTGCTATAACGCAAACTTCTTTACAAAGCTCAATGAATATCTGCCTCTTCTTGGAAAATTCTGTATCTGAAGGTGATTATCTCCAATGTACAAAAGGACATAATCTTCACTAACATTCCATTTGTACCAGAATATGCAACCAGTAGCATTTCTCAGCATAACTATTAAGTCTACAAAGACCAAACTAACTTCCATTTTTCTGTATGCCAGTACCTACCTCTAAAACAATAACCAGGATCCGGACAAGGTCCAAGTGTCTCCTGAATAATACTAGCCATTGACCCCAACTGGGAGAAGTTCAGCCTGTGGATTACAACATTTATGCTTCTGGCAGGAATGCATAAAAAATTATGCAGAAACAGATGTGCCGCAGCCAAATGGTGACACCAGGGACTTCGGGGTTACACAAAAACCTTCTGTAAAAATGCATGGAAGAGCTCTTTTGCCTAGAAATTTTGATGCTTAAGTACAAGTGTACGACACACCTCCAGAAATACATGCATGTAAATACATGCGTGTATATATATCTCAATATATGTACTGCAATGCCAAAATAACTGTAGATCAATACAAATGCTTGAGGTGATGATGCATGTCAGGACCAAGAAATTCTATGTTTGAGAAAAATGTTTCATGTGAAATAGCAGTCCCAGGGTATTACAACGACCTGAGGAGGTCTCCAGGGTGAGAGAAGGATGAGAATCTTGTTTGATGATCAGAAGGCTAGATTTATTGATATATGATATATAATACATTATAACTATACTAAAAAGAATAAGGAGAGAAGTTGCAGTGGCTTGCTAAGCTAAGAATAGAATAGAAAAGAATGAATAAAAAAGTTCTGTGTGCAGGGAATCTGTCCCTGAGCTTGCTCCTGTGATTGGCCCCCAGTTGTAAACACGGAACATGAGCCAATCACAGGAGCACCTGCTACATTTCACAGCAGCCGATAACAATTTTTTACATTCTTCTTCTGAGGCCTTTGCTTCCCAGAAGATGCACAAATCCCAAAGAAAGGATTTCTATAAAAAAATGTCTGCGACACCAGGGCATCTGGTAACTAAGCAAGGAACTGTCCCTAGATCTCTGCAAAAGAAAAAGGATAAAGGCAATTGTAATTAGAAGATATAAGCTAATGACTAAGGCATGTGCTAATGGCCCCTTAATAAATCCCTTTTGAGCTTCCTGAAAACTGGTTTCAGGATCCTCTACTTGGAACCAGCTTGATGTAGTTGGAAGTCTGGATCCTGACTGCTCCAAAATTACACTGTTTAAACATCCAGCTTTAATAGAATGGCTTTGAAAACAGCTGGGTTCCCAAGGGTGTTCCAACAGGCTGTTGATCATGGATGCTTCAGGGCCAGCATTCAGACAAACATGTTCTTGTTTGCCAAGATGAAAGGCAGAATAGCTGTATGCACATAGCACAAAGACAGCACACTTGTCTAGAAAATGTTATTCCTGTACATAAATAAAGTCTTGTAATGTCAGTCTGAGAAAGGAGAGAATAAACAACTTCATAGTCACAGATACATGATTTACTGAGAATCAAGCCATGCTTCAGTCCTGTACAGTGATAACTCCTTCCCCTCTATCATGCAAAAATTAATTCATTTCATTCTCTGATAGTCTGAATCTGATCATAATAAAGTCCCTACATATGAACTTCATTTGTACCTGTATTTGCCAAGAATTTCAAAAAGAACAGGCATAAGTCATTGAGCAGAATACAACAAAAGATTTGGCCTTCCATGAAGGACTCCTTTCTCCCTGACTTTCTGTAAAGGAAAAGAAGAGTGGGCTAGGAAAGCATATAAACGAGGAGCCAATAAATCTGATAGTTTTTACTGATTTACTGATAGTTGTTACTATACAATTTCATAAACCAGGGCATCTTGACTTTCCTGTGTCCAGAACACTCTATGCCTCTGCCCTTCCCTTTGTGGGTACCCTCTACATCACTGCAGCACAAAGAAGACAAAGTGATTCTGATTCTCTTGCTCTTTAAAGAACTGTCTCTCAAACAGAGCAAATCAAATAACACCCCTCCACACACACACACTTGATAATGAAAAACAAAACAGAAAAGCCTCCACGACTGGGTAAAAGAAGATACAAAGTTGCTATTTCACAGCTTCAACAAATGCCAGAGAAGTGTGCAAAAATAGCTTTAGATCAGGAAAGAAATTCCTGTTAATAAGTTAGAGGCACCCTTTTCACTAAGGGGATTCTCAAGTGTGAAATACTTCTTTCAGAAAAATTAACCTTTGATAACACTTATATGTGAGAAATGTGTGGCATTACGCCAGAGCAGAAAATATAAATTTTGCTGTCCAAAAAACTATCCCAGAAATAAATATTCCAACTTTTGCTTGAAATGACATGCAAAGCATACATGTGAGAACTATACAGAAGATAGTTCACTGCTTGATTAAAGTGATAAATTATTCACAGAACACAACGTGTGAATAAGTCAGTGAATGACTCCAAGGTGTGACTCCCTTGGATCATGAAACAGAGTCCCTGGTGAGAAGCTCAACAGGACCTGGCAGAGTTTGCTCACAGCCCAGAAAGCCAATCATATACTGGGTTGCACCAAAAGGGGGTTGGCCATCAGGTCAAGGGAGGGAATTCTGCCCCTCTACTCCACGCCGGTGGGACCCCACCTAAAGTGCTGCATCCAGCTCTGGGGTTCCCAACATAAAGGTGGTGAGATTCTGGCACAGATTGCCCAGAGAACTTGTGGATACCCCATCCCCTGGAAGTGTTAAAGGCCAGGACGGCATGGGGTTTTGAGCAACCTGGTCAAGTGGAAGGTGTCTCTGTCCATGGAGGGAAGTTAGAACTAGATGATCTGTAAGGTCCCTTGCAACACAAACCGTTCTGTGATTCTGTGAATGTCAGCACAAAGGCCAGAACACATGATCAATGTTATCAGTTGTTACAAGATAAGAAGGAAAAGATGCTGACGTTCAGACACAGGTATGAGTTGCCTGTGTTTGGCAGCCACAGTTGTTGGCAATGGACAGAGCAGCTAATCACGTCTTTCCTGCCAGGAGAGGATTGCTTCTCTTATCTAGAGCTTTGCTTCCATCTAGTTTTAACTTTCTTAATAAGCAAGGATCTCCCTACTTCTACTGAAGGACAATGTTCCATAGTCTAAAACAGTTCACTGCTTTTCTTTTTTCATTTTTTCAAATGTATCCCATTTTTTATATTTACTGCTTTATTAACCATAGTGACTATACCTACTATTTTTACAGTAAGCAATTTTCTGTTATTTATGGTAGAGAGAGAGAGAAATATTATTTTAAAGTAGGCCTGAATTCAATTACTTAGATTGAGAGGGAATCAACCTGTGAAACAGTAATAATTAGAATTAGCAATGCAGGCTTCTGCCAAGGTACTCACTGTTCCACACCACAAAGGCATATATAACAACTCACCTAGACTAGGAGACAGCTCAGGACATGTCCAAGGATGTTGGCTCTGCATGGGGGGGACAACATGCAGAATGACACAGAGCCTACCCAGAAGCTAAAAGCAGTAAATATAATCAATTCATTGTGAATGGTAAATATAATCCATTCATTGTGAATGGAAATCACCTAGACTAACAAAATGGCCTGCAGTTAAGTTTTACTTCAGAAATTTAAAAGAACATCAAAGAGGCACTGTTTTGAAAATTAGTAGTGTTCCAGTAACTAAAGCTGTGGAGAGAACACAGGCTAATAACTGTCCAGTGTGAGGTTTGACGTATATTCTAAAGCCTGTCCTGCACATTTTTATTTATGTCTGGTTTTGATTGGTTTTACTATCTTGTAAATCTTAATTTTATTAACAATTTTATTTAAAAAATTATTTAAATTTTTTACTATCTTGTGTAAAACCTAACTTTGTTAAAAAGCTGATTTACTTATGTCTAATTATGTGTAAATATTTGCAAGGGGAGATTTTCTTTCAGCATACCTATTTAATTTACCTGTTTTCATGGGAAGAAGGTAAGGGATGAGAGGGGCATGGGGAAGGAAACCTATTTCTAATGGCCATTCTTGTCACACATATACTAAAACCAGAATACATATCATAATGCAAACCAAACTTCTGTTTAGTTCATTTTTTTATTTCTATGACTGCAAAAATGAATTTGTCTGTAATTCATAAAGCTTAATGAGTTTCTGATTACCCTCATTTTGTATACCTGAACAGTGCAAAGAGAGACGTTTATAAGATTTGATGAAATTGGTATCAAATTTTTGTATACTTATCTGAAAATCAAGCTTTAACAGACCAATTGTAGTAGCTAACACTCCTTTGCTTTGCTATTTGTGGTAAGATTTCAGCACTCATTGGTACCTGGGCATTTGTATCAGTGAGCACATTGATCATCTGCACATCACCTTACCTTGAGGGGAGATTTGTTTTCAGACTGCTGAGCTTTTGAATCTTTCCATGACTGTATCACTGTTCAATTTGGCTCGAACATCAAGAGCAAGTAGGGAGAATAAATGGGGAGTTGGCTAAGCAGTACAAGGTACAACAAAGCAGAAAAATCTCTCTTGACTCTATACTTGCATTTGGATCCCTCATCAAACAATGTGTTTCTAAAGTGATGTATTTTAAAAACTGTTACTTCTCAGCTTCCTCCAGCAGTCTTCTTTCATTCCTGTTTATCTTTCAAGTACCACTCCTTTCTTTTTAAAAAACCCAAATGCTCTCCTTGACTCAAGCTGTTAATTTTAGGACAAAAAACCCACAGCAATAAGGTTACAAGATACTTTGCATTTAGATCATATTTGTAGGGATATCACAACACTGTATGTATGAATTTCAGAGTCCCATATCTCACAGAAATTCTTAGTATGGCTTGTGCTCTTACAGCACATGATAAAGGCAAATGCATTTTTGTGTGATAGATAGATAGATAGATAGATAGATAGATAGATAGATAGATAGACAGACAGACAGACAGACAGACAGATAGATATTAACTGAACAAAATGCATATCATCCCTTATGGAAGAGTGCTAAAACAACTTTAACAATTTGAAAATATTAGTTCAGCTATAATCATTAGTACTATCTTGATTTGTAAGCAGGACAAATCAGCTTCTTCTAATGATTATTACCTTTCTGGATCTTAATCTGTATCTGTTTTTTAAAACATGTTGTTTCCAAGACAATTAAGAACTGGATGGTAAGAACTAGCACAGAAATGTAGAACATTAAAATGAACTATTTCACAAATACAAAAGAAGAGACAGCAGAAAAATCAGAGAATCTATTTAAATATTTATTTAGAGATATCAGCCTGAGGACAAATGAACTTACTACATTTCAGTAAATGAACTTATTGCATTTCAATAATTGTATTTGTCCTCTCCTTTTAATTGCACCTGGGAATATAAAACATGGTGCAACTGCACCTGACTGGATAGCAATGATGGATAGAGTGGTGATAAAATTTTCCAAATATGACCTTCCTTCTCCAGCAGACAGATTTACAGAAGTGCAGCCCAAAGAAACAACTACTTTTTTGATTTCTTTTCCACTGGAATGTTTCTCTTTTCTGTGCAAACCAGGCAGAAAACAAGAAGAGAAAACGAGTGGCAGCTTTTTAAGAAGGACTCGCTTTGTTAGCTGTCACTAATTTACTACCTGTCTATGTTTCTGTGCCCTCAAGCAAGCAGACTACAAGATTCTGGGTTAAAAAAAAAAAATAGATGATATTTCACATTCCAGTACAGTAAGAGACTCAGTAAATATCAAATCAATTTGCTAACTAATTAACCCCTTCAATATCTTTGTAATGAACTGTCAGTTTTCTGTGGCTTTTTGTTGCTCTGTTTTCTTCAGAAGAGGAAAATGAGAACCATGGAGTTGAAGTATGCTTCCAGGCATAATCTCCCATGAAATCCTCACGTGTTACCAGAGTGTCTAAGAATTCACCTTTTTCTACAAGAGAGGGAGTTTTCAGCAGAGCATTTGGTTGGAAAGATTAACTCCCTGAATAATTTTCTCATTTTAACTGCTTTGGTCTGCTGGTCAGACTGGCCCATGCCAAACCCGGCTGTCTCAGTGAGGCTTCACAGAAGTGGATGAAGGGCCCAAACAATTCTTCCTAGAATTTAAAGGTTATCAGTTTCCTATTTCTTTTAATTAGTTATCATGTATATACATGCAGGGAGTGTGGCTGTAGAAAAATGTGATTTATTTTGATTCATTATTACTTTGGATTTTTATTTTAAATAATGTTGGGAGAACTTAGAATTTTAGGAAGACATTCTTTCAAGATGCATTCAAAGCAAAAAGAAATAAACAAAAAATATTTGAATGGACCTAAAATGTGAAAAAAAACCCCAAACATTTTGTGATGACATCAAAATAGTTAAGAAGTGGGACGAAAACAAAGCTATGCGTGTGGTATTTTCTGAGCTCCCCAGATGGAGGAGGAATTGATGAATCTGACCCCATGTTCTTAAAAGGCTAATTTATTATTTTATGTTATTTTATATTATATTAAAGAATGCTATACTAAAACATAGAGAAAGGGTACAGACAGAAGGCTTAACAAGATACTACTGAAAAACCTGCAACTCTCCCTTCCAGAGCCCACCACAGCCTGACCAGGATTGGTCATTAAGTCAAAACAATTCACATGTTGGATAAACAATCTCCAACCACATTTCAAAGCAGCAAAACACAGGAGAAACAAATGAGATAATATCATTTTCCTTTTTCTTTGAGGCTTCTTAGCTTCCCAGGAGAAGAAATCCTGGTGAGGGGATTTTTCCAGAAAATATGACAGTGTAATGTGTAATTTTTGTATTTTTCACTACTGACACAGATCAAGGCTGAGTCCTAAAGAAAGGTTCTGGCAAGTTGTCCTAGCATGGCTGTAACAGAGATGAAAAACACTGAAGCAGATGTGGGGAAAGTAAGCCTTAACTGACAAAAATAGTCAGTAATTCCTGTTTATACCCTGGAGCTGGAGATCACCTCACCCATGACTGCTTGGTCAAAGGCAACGAGGACAGAGTTACTCAGTTCACTGCAATTTTTCTAGGACTATACCATCATTAACTATTTTGACAAATGAGAGAGAAATGTATTATGACAAGATTGAGGGCGAAACAGAATGGCTACAACTGCAAACGGCATAATCATTTGTCTTAGTGACAGGAAAAGGGAGCTTCAGTAATTGCCAGGAAATAAATGGAGTCAGCAGCGTTCTTTAATATGGGATGAACTGCTGTGTGCAGTGAGAAAGGCAAGAACCCACGGAAAGGAGCTAAGACAAATAAAGAGGGGCCAACAGCAGGTGATCAAGCAGATGGAAATCAGTGGGACTTTGCAGCCATGCAGAAGTAACCCAAGGAGAGAAGTGACATCCAAAGGAAGAAAGGGCAAGGAGCAGCATGCTGACAGCCACACGGGCTGCCACTAGAGGCAACAAAAAGGCTAAGTGGGAGAAGCCAAACTGCATCCCTGTATCTGCACTCTCAAGAGACAGTGGATGAAGAGCAAGGATGCAAGTACAGCCTGGAGACAGCACTTGCAAAGCTCAGCAGCAGGAAAGCTTGGATCTGGACAGCCATCACATGACCCCAGCAGGGCAGGAGGCTGAGCAGGCTGACAGGGTGTAGAATCCCAGAAGATGATGGGATAATGTGTATGTCTCAAAAACGATAGCTGAATAGCAATGGAGCCAACCAAGGATTGTTTGCACTAACAGACGAGGATTGCTGGCGTCAATGCTCTGTGAGAAAGGAGAAGATGTGGCTGGAGACGGGGGCCATGAGGAGGGAGGTCAGCACTCTTCCTGGTCTAACAGCCTTGTTGTAGTTCCTGGAGATGAGCCCAACACAGTATCACACAAGCATGGGAATGAGGGCAAGATGTGGGCATGGGCTGTGGGATCAAGACCATCAAAGTTCCTCGAAAAATGCATATTTTATGATTGGCTTTTCATAAATATTAAAATGAATATTATATGTGTTACGTTAGAAAGTCATGCTGTATTAATTTTCTTAAGTAGTGTGTTAAATATAGTTTTATGTTATAACATAATGTTAAAATAGAAACTATGCTATCTAAATACCTTTTTTAAAGAGAGGACTCACACTGAAATAGCACCCATAAGACACCTAAATCTTTCAGAGAAAAATAATTTATTGGTCTCTTATCGAGTCCTTTCCGCCTTGCTCAGCCCTGAAGACGCTGTTAGGATTCAGAGGAAGAAGGTGACACTGACCAAACAGAATCCTGTGTTTGAATGGAATTTTGGCATCATGTATGAGGTGTACGAACATGCTGTTGCTTTTAAGGGTTAATCATCTGTTAACGGGTGTCCTTTTTCAGGTTTGTGCTGCCCAGAAAGAGGTACCTGGACTGTCTGTAACTCTTTGTTTTTCTTATCTCATATTGTCCTATTCCAAATTGTCCAAATTATTATTACTTTAATTATATAGCTATTTTTATAACCATTTTATTGCTATTAAACTTTTAACATTTTAAAAACAAGTGGTTGGCGTTTTTCACAAAGCTCTCTGAGCTATTTCCCAAAAGATCTGAAAGAGCAGACTGTGCACGATAATTAATTTGCATAGAAAGCGAGAAACCTGCCCATGAAAAGGTACCTCCCTCCAAAGCTGGGTAGCACCTCATTTTTCTCTTTTCTCTCATTTCTTAATTTTCTTTTCCTCTCTCTGACCCCTCACCCCCTCTAATTCATCTTGTGAAAAACGCCAATCTCTTGTTTTTAAAATTTTAATAGTTTAATAGTTGTTTAACAAAATTATTATAAAAATAGTAACACACGTAGAGTAATAATAATTTGGACAATTTGAATTAGGACAATATGAGACAATAGAAACAAAGAGTTACAGACGTCCGGGTACCTTTTCTGGGCAGCACATGCCCGAAAAAGGACACCCGTTACCAGAGGATTAACCCTTCAAAGCAATGTTGCATATTCATACACCTCATACATGATACATAAATTCCATTCAAAGGATTCTGTCTGGCCAGTGTCAGCTTCTTCCTCATAATCCTAGCGGCATCATTCTGCCCGAGTGAGATGGGAAGAAGTTCGTTTCTCCTGACAATGGAGCAATAAATTCTCTTTCTCTGAAAGACTTAGGTGTCCTGTAACTGCTATCTCGGTGCGAGTCCATTCTTTAGAGAAAAAGTATCCTATATTGTATAGTTTCTATTTTAACATTTTGTTATGACCTAAAACTATATTTAACACACTATTTAAGAGAATTAATACAGCATTAATTTCTGACACAACACATATAATATTCATTTCAATATTTGTGAAAAGCCAATCATAAAGTACGCATTTTTCACAATGTTTCGCTCTTTCCTTTCACCCGGCCCCTACATCCAAACTCACTGCCGTGTGCTTACACAGTAAGTCAGGGGCTAACAAACCAATTCCCACGCCAAGCGCGCAATATACTAATATAACTTTCTGATTGACTTGCAGACCCTCCGACTTCCACGCTCCTTTCGACCACGAGCATTTACCACCCGGGGCCAAACCACACTGGCGGCTCTAACACGGCCTCAAACGCTTCACGCCAGCGGTGCCGCTACAGCCCCGACGCAAATTCCCCCACAGCGCCCCGGGGGCGGCGCCGCCATTACGGGGTCCCCGCCCCTGAGCGGGCCGGGGCGCGTGCGCCCTGCGCGTGGCGCCTGCGCGCGGGCGGTGCGGCGGAGGCGCGGGAGCGGCGCGCTCGCTCAGGGACCGGCCGGGCCGGGCCGGGCACCGCCGCCCTGCAGGGCAGCCCCGCCGCCGCTCCCGCCTCCTCCGCCTCTTCCTCCTCCTCCTCGTCGCCGCCGCAGCAGCAGCAGCTGACGCTGCTCGTGATGCAGCCCGGCGGCGGCGAGGAGGCGGCGGCCGGGGCGGCGGGGGTGGTGCTGCAGCCGAGCGCCGACCCGCAGCTGCCGCCCTCCGCTAGCGGCGGCCTCATGGTGTTCTACGAGCTGGGGCCCCCCGGCGAGATCGAGGTGGGCGAGGAGGAGGTGGAGGTGGAGGCGGCGGGCGGCGAGAGCGCGGCCAGCCTGGAGGAGCTGGAGGAGGAGGAGGCGGCGGCGCCGGGGGCTGCGGGCGGCGAGGCGGCGGCGGGCGGCGAGTGCAAGAGCTGCACGTACGAGGGCTGCAGCGAGACCACCACGCAGGTGGTGAAGCAGCGCAAGCCCTGGATGTGCAAGCGGCACCGCAACAAGATCTACAAGGACAAGTACAAGCGCAAGAAGAGCGACCAGGCCCTGGGGGGCGGCGGGGCGGCGGCCGCGGGGGGCGGCCCGCGGGCCGAGGTGAGGCGGGGGCGGCGGGGCCCGGCCCGGACACCCTCGGGTGCCGCTGGTCCCTCGGAGCTGGGGCTGCCCGGGGGCTGTAGGGATCTGTCTGACGGCCAGAGGACAGGGAAGAAGTTCAGGGCCGTCCTGCAGCTCGCTCTTCTTAAGCCAAACACCGTTTGTTTTCAGTTCTGGCGTAATTTGTGGAAGCTTACAGCTATACCAGGTTGCAAGAAAAAAAATATCGCTGGAAGATGCTTCGCTTGCAGCGTGGCTTTTTTTCCCGTGGTAGGAAAGTATAGACTAAGAGATATGTCAGACTTGTTTCTCAGCTGGTGCTGAAGTTTTAAAGTCACAAAGGCTTTGGGTATCAGGTGTACAAAAGTCAGTTGTGTAGGTTCTTCAGGAGGCTTTTTGGTTTTTACTTTGATGTTAAATGGCAGGTAAATATTTCCACCACGGCTAGTTCATAATTAATTTGTATAAGCTAATGTGTATTGTTTAGATGGGGAAATACTATCAGTGGGAAAACTAATGGTAATGTACATTTTTTAAAATACTCCTTTTTCTGCAGTTTGTGACTCAGCTAGGGCCCTTCTGTGATGGTCGCTTGTACAGAGTTAGTGTTTCAGATCTTGTATTTAGATGAAACAAAAAAGGGAAATAGTTTTACACTTGAAGGTGCTGAGTTGTTTGTGCTCAAAGGGATAGGTGTGAAATAGTGATTGTCAGAAGAAGAAAAAAATCTTATCCGGAGCTCCTGCTAAAAGCCAGGATGTCCTTTTATGTCATCGCAGCTGTGTCCGGAGTAGTGTGACTGGGAACTGATCTAACTGCAAACTGGCCACCAAAATCTTTTCCTGTTTCCATTTTTCTTCATGTAAATATGATAGTAACCATGCTGGGTGTCACACGAAAGAATCATCTTTTGTATGTCTGTAAAAGCCATGAGGCAGGTGCTTTTAAAAAGGGAAGTGTACATGTTGCTGCTAGGGAATGTTCTCTCATCTTCTCTTTCAGTTCAAAGGACTCGCTGAGGTTTTCCTGATGTATTCTGTAACTATAATTGATAAGTGTTGCATATAGTATTTTGGATTTTTGTTGAACCCTTGTAAGCTCTGTGGCTCTGTTACATTCTGGTGGTTTTTTCAGGTCTGCTACCTGGTGGGAATATTCACCTTGTTTTTGAATCTTGTTAGTGTCAACCTAATTTGCCAGGTAGTGTTTACATTAGGACAGTTCCTCTTGTGTTTGTGATACTTAGTCTGAGTTTTTTTCCTTCTCACATTGAAAAGGCATGGCATGCTTGTTTCCAGTGAAAAAGTTACACACTATTATCATCCATGCTGTTTTGTGAGCCTTTTCTAATTCGAGTAGCTACTTCTCATTTCAATAAGAGAGCACACATTATTGAAAAGGAGAATGAATTCTAGATTTATATACCAGCATGATTTTCCCTCTTCTCTCTTCCTTCCCTGATAGTTCATCTTGCTCAATTCATGATGTGTCTACACAAATACTTGTGCTAGTTTAGGAAAGGGGACAGTATGGGAGAAGGGTAAAAATGCTGCATTTCATGTAGTGATGGGTTAAAACTTTTTGATCTGTAGCATGAGATAGTGATTATTGCATGTTGGAAGAGGGTGGGTTTTCTTTTCCCAGTTTGTGCAAGTGGAGATTGCTTTGAATGTAAGGAAATTAGGGCCTGAAGTTGCAGGAACAAGCAGGGTATTTAGTGCTAACTTTACTTTTTTACAGTGATGTTTATTGAGGCCATTTTCAGTAAAAGTTCCTACTAGCAGTTTCATTTTTCACTTCTGTGGAGTGGATAGAAGTGAATGATACTGGGATAGTTTTTTATTGTTCCTGCTTTTGAACTCTTTCAGGTAGATGGAAGTATCAGTAAGTTTTGAATGTAATACACATAGGATTCAGCATTGGTTGAAATTTTCCAAACCTTTCATATTTTCTTTAGAGCAGATTGTAGAGCCACATTGTACTGGTTTGTCTAATTCAGATGAGTGTACAGGGAACAGAATAAACCTGGGGGGAAAAAAGAAGCCTGTAGCTTTGGTGTGTTCATCATACTGTTCTGAAGTACATTTTGGTACTACAAGGATTATTGTCATTCCTGCCCAATTACAAATGGTAAATATCATTCATTTCCACAAGCTGGAGGCTGACCTGTTGTAAATTACTTCATTTTTAAGAAATGCAGTCAAATAAATTGAAGCCCTTAACTAGCCCTAGTAACCTGTTCAGTTTTGCAGTATAGAAGACTAACTCTGAAGATGCATTGCTTCACTCTTGCTGGTGAAATAGTGAAAGGAGGTGGAAAGAAGAGGCCAGGTCTTGAATAGACAGATTTCCATTCCTGTGCTGATACTTTGCTCTTCAGATTAAGGAGGAAAATGTTCTTTACTCTTGGGATTTTCTGTGTATGACTGTATCAGAGTTCATTGTCTGACCTCCCTTGTTTTTTGTTTTTGTTTTCTGTCGTGTGCAGGATAGTGCTGAAGGTTCAGTGTCTGTCACAAAGCAGAGAACAGGATCCATTGGAGATCGCCCAGCAAGACCTACTCTTTTAGAACAAGTATTGAATAAGAAGAGGCTGGTAAGTCTTGTTTTTGAGAGGTTTTGGATTCAAATAAGTAAAGGCAATGTAACAGTGTTTACCTGCCACCATTGTGAAAAAAGAAAATCAGTTTAATAAGCATGCAATGCAAGTGCATAATTTCAAATTTGAAACATGCTTCAGAGATGTGTGCTTCAGTCTCTCTGTGAAGAATACTAAGATGGCTGAATTTAATGATCTGAAGTTCTGGTAGTAACAGATGGGGTGGTTTCTTTGGGGTAAATAGTGCCTACAGTATAACTGAGATGGTTTTAGCTTATTCAGGCAAAGCCTTGGGTAGAACAATGGTCTCATGTAAGGTTTACTGTGGTGTGTTTTAGAAATTGTAGATGTATCATACCAAACTTAAAGTTGTGTATATGTGTGTTGATAAAGCAAACTCTAAGCAAACAGTGTGATTTATTATATTTGCAGACTGCATGAATGGCGAGTCTTGTAAAGTTTTTTAAACGCTGGTTTCTCCTTTAACAAGTTAAGCCAAGTGCAGGGAAATCATTCAGTACCTACAGTTTGTTCAACTTCTTCATTACAACTTTCTTTGCTGCATGTTTTTGCAGTCTCTATTCTTCAAAAGCTATGGGACTGTTTATTTTCCTCTGTTACTTGTGCAATTAATGCAATTTAACAATCCTCATTATAGTGCTGTAGTGCTTGTTCAGAAATTTGGAAAGCTTTAAAAAAAACATCATGTCAGTCTTAGGTATACAACTACCTAGAGGTATTTCTTGATAATTCTTTCTCAGTAATAGCACCTTTTTAGTGATTGTGTCTAAAACTCAGAGGAGTATTCATAGCTCTTCAGTTTTTATGACAAAAACGACTAATGAACTATGGAGTAATTTTCATATATTCTCTTGTTCTTCATGCCCACTTACTGTCTTGCTGTCCCCTTTCCTGGCTGTTTCCATGAGCATGGCTTTTAATTAAATTTGAAAGGTATCTTATGAATTAAACATTATTTTTTTATAGATGTACAGCAACCAGAAGCTCTTCTAATAGATTTTCAGAGCTTTTGCACTAATTATGTCAAGGCTCCTTAAGAAGTCAGGATTCCTTCCAGTATTCCTGAAATTCAGATTCTCCTTGATCTGGTTCTTGCTTTTCTCTTTCTCCTCTGACTTGCAGTTGCAGTACCTCTTTGGTTATATCACTGAAGTAACCATGCATAATGAGCAAGCATCTAGGGAATTAATTCAGCTGAAAAATAACCCTTTTCCTGTAATAATTTTTGGAAGGAATCAATTCCCAACCTGATTTGCCATTTTACCTTACAATCACTTGTGCTGCCACCATGCAGGAATGAGAGTGAACAACTAGAGTTGGATTACAGACTGCAGCTATTCAAGCCAGGAGCCAAATGCAAATACTTTTAGATACTTAGTCTTTTGATTGAATGCAGAGGAGTTTTTTAAGTCATTCCCTATGGATGGGCTTCTGTTTTGAAATGTTGGGAAATTCTGGACAATCAGTGAAAACCATAGAGTATCTTGAGTTGGAAGGGACCCACAAGGATCATTGAGTCTAACTCCCTGCTCCTCACAGGACTGCCTGAACCTAAAATGTGTGCTATGGGCATAGTCCTGATGCTTGAACTCTGACAGGCACATGAGCTTTCCTTCAGGATTACAATATTTTATTCATTTGTTAAACTGGTTTTGAGTGATCTGCAGTGAGAAATGTAGAAATTAGCTCAATTGAAGCACAGCTGTAGAACTGAAGCACAACTGAAAGATGTTTTGGTTCTAGTATGTCAATAAATTACTCCTGTTTGCTATACTTACAGGGTTTTTATGATATTAAGCAACAGCAGTGGGTAATGTGTGAATTAGTGTAATGGAAAAATATTACTGTGGTAGCTATTTAACGTATGTGAGTTTTGTAAAATAAAGTTCACTTTCTCTCTCTTTCAGTCCCTACTCAGAAGCCCAGAAGTAGTGCAGTTTCTACAGAAACAACAGCAACTGTTAAGTCAACAAGCTTTGGAACAAAGGCAGCAACAGTTTCAAGGTGCACCTGGGTAATGAGGAAAGATCAATGATCTGCAGATGAGTCTGGTGCTGAAGGAGGGACAGGATCTGTATTTTGTATAAATACAAAGAATCTCAGTGTTTTAACAAAAACGGAAGTTGCTGTTGTTATGTATTTGTTTCATGTTTGCACTTTTTTGAGGTTTTGAGCTGCTTGGGTGTCTGCAGACTTGTGAGCAGATGAGGTGGTGTTATGGAAACTTCCCAGTCTGACCATTCACAGGACTCTCTGACTCTCCCAGTGCCAGAGACTTCAACTTCTGGGACCAAAGCTCCTTCACTGTGGGTAGCTCCAGTGATCTGACAGGTGCCCCCCCCGATTCCCTGCACACCTGGCTTGCAGTCAGATCAGGTTTCCTTACTGGTTTGACCCCAGGTCTTGAGAACCTTGTTCCATAAAGCAATTTATTAACAGTGTAATAACACAGAAACAGCCTGGGCTGGTGCCTCCAAGGAGGGATCTCAGACGAAGGAACTCCTGGGCTTTTATACCATCACAGTGTAAGGCTCTTCCTCCTGAATCTTCCCTTCTGAGTCTTCCATTCCTGCCACATCCCGGTGTCCATTCACCTGGCTGGCCACTCACCTTCATGCCTTTTTTTATGCAAAGAGTTGGCAGTTCACTGCCTCCTGTCATTGCTCCCACCCAGAGCTCAATTTGCATCTCAATCTGCATCTATAACTGCAGCTTATAAATCAACTACCTGCACCAGATGTGTTCCTCAACAGTTGGAAGGGACCTTGAAAGGTCATCAAGTTCCAACTCCCCTGCTCTGGACAGGGATACCTTTCATAAGACCAGCTTACTCAGAGCTCTGTCCAGCCTGGCCTTGAACACTTCCCAGGGAGGGGGTATACATACCCAGATTCTCTGAGCAATCTGTTCCAGTGCCTGACAACCCTCACAGTAAAGAATTTCTTCCTAATATCTAATCTAAATCTACTCTTAGTGTGAACCCTTATTCCCTTACTATGTCCCTACATGTCCTTCTAAAAAGTCCCTCTCCCATCTTTCCTGTAGGCTCACTTCAAGTATTGGAAGGCTGCAATTAGGTCACCATGAAGCCACTGCTTTTCTAGGCTGGACAATCCCAATTCTCTCAGCCTTTCTTCATAGGAGAGATCTTCCATCCCTCTAATCAGCTTGTGACCTATCTCTGGATTTGCTGTAACAGGTGGATGTCCTTCCTGTGTTGTGGGTTCCAGAACTGGATGCAGTCCACCAGATGGCATTTTCACCAGAGCAGAGGGGCTGTGATGGGTTGACTTTGGCTGGACATACAGATTTATAAATTTTCATTAGTGCCATCCCCTCTCCTTTCACAGATAGGTATTATTTTCCTATCTCAAGAGCATCCTCCACCCCTTCAGATGTCCAACAACTTACAACACAAATTGTTTTCCCCCCAGGGTCAAATCTCCATGGAGCACACACGGTTCTCCCCATCCTTCTACATTACTCACCAAGTACACCCAGGCATTTGAGCAAAGACAATCACATAAATGGGTTTGCCTTTTCCTATAGGGAGAGAAATCCACCCCGGTTTTCCTAGTCACTTCCCATGTATAGTATGGGGACCTTATCTCCTCCCCCAGTATGTAGGGGTTTTGTTTGTTCAGTACCAGGGAGGTTTGCAGATCTGGTGTTAACCAGCCAAATGGCTTCTGTTAAATTTACATCCCAATCCTTCCATGCCCCATTACCTAACACTTTACACAGTCTTCAGCAGGCTGTGTGATTGTGTTATACCACACAACCCCTTATCTTATGGGTGATAAGGGATGTGATGTCCACTCAATGCCATGTTTTTTTTCCCAAGAGTTTATTAAGTTGTTTTGAAAAGTAGTCCCATTGTCTGATTCGATTCTCTCTCGCTACCATGTTGCCACAAAATATGTCTCAAGATCTGAGATGGTGTCTTGAGCAGTGGCAGTGGTTTACAGGGTATGTTGCCAGCCATCCAGTTGTTACCATGGTGAGTATGTACCATATGTTTGGTGTGTTTATGGCAATGGTCCAGTTTGCCAGGCCTCACCATACGGGAAACCCAGCTGCTGCTCTCTATTCCAGGGAAAGTTTACTTCAGTGGCTTGGTTGATTGCAGCACATGCTTCTCATTCATGAATGATCTGTGCAATGGCCTCCATGGTCAGGTCAGTCCCTCATTGATGAGCACATCTGTTTGTTGCAGCTGATGTTTCATGGCCCCATCAGGTTATAAATGGCTCACCCTTCCACTCCCAGTCCAAGTGTACCTAAGTTAATTCAGTTTTGGCAGCCTTATCTACCTGTACTTCAGTGGAATGGGTTTTGGGCATGTGAACATCTCCCTGATACACATTTCCAGTCAAGTTTTCGACCTGTGCACTGATGTCCTGCCCCAGTGCAGGTGCAGTCCAGCCCAGATGGGTTTATCTTTGCATTGCCAATTGGTCCTCTTCCATTTTTGCAGCCCCCTCCATAGGTCATTAGCCACCATCCAGGAGTCAGGATAGAGATAGAGGCAAGTCACTTTTCTCATTCAGCAATCTCTCTGGCTAGTTCAGATGGTTTTGACCTCTGCAAACTGCCTTGACTTGCCTTCTCTTTCAGCAGCCTCAATGACTTGTTCACCTCTGATGGTTTCCTGCCACACAACAGGATCCATCACTAAATAGGGCATAGCCTCTTTCACCTTCTGGTTAACTGGTTGTGTGTGGGTTCTTCTTGTGCGCAAGTCTTCTCGGCAATGCTCCAAAATCTTTGCCTTCTGGCCAGTCCATGATTTTTTCCAGAATTCCCAGTTGAGCTCATGTAATCAGTGCAACCCTCTTACTCCATGTAGCACTGGCTGCGTGATCTGTTATGGGGATGTTTCCTTTGACATCTGGAGAAGTCTTTTCCAATTATTCTCAAACCTTAATTTTAATATTTAATTTTTAATATTTAATTTGTTAATAAAAACTTGTTTATGGTAGCAGTGTTTAGCTGTACACCGTTTTCTACCAAAATTATAATAAACTAACATTTTTCTATATAAACATTTACAGTTAAGTCAGTCTTTGATGACAATCATTGATGGAAGTCAGTTACTTTCTGTGGGCATTGCGAAACGGAGTTCTGAAGCTGAGTCAGTCCAGTGGCATTAGCTAACAGCAATTGCTCAGGGATATGAGAGATTTATGTCCTGTAGAATCTTTCACTAAAGGCAAAGACAATATGCCATCAAGAAGTCAATCTAGCAGTTCAGAAAAGTACAAGTAGGTGATCTCTATTACCTGCAAATTAAGTAGGTTTGAAATGCTACATTGTGCATAGCATATAAAAGAATTTGCACTTAAAAGTTCCTAAAGCGAAAAATGGCAAAAAACTTTAAAAAGTATCAGGTGAAAAGTATGAAACTGAGAGTTGGACCTTGTTACATGGAGTTATTTGAAATTACTAACTTCTTATATGTGAAATATAACTTAATTACAGTTCAGAATACCACTAATTTTTAAGTGACTAAATTAAATTATAAAGTTTTTAACTCATAGTAGTAAATAATTCAAAATCTAGTCTCTTTCTTCTCAAAAAGGTATAGTTAAAAGTCTTTTATTAAGACAACAGATCTCTAATCAGCTGCAGTGCTAGACTTCACAGGTTTTCAACCAATTAAAATGAACTTGCAATTTATTGGGTTAAGAATCCAAACACTATATTATGTAAATGTTAAATCCCATGTTTTATTTATAAAAATCATTTTGTATTAAGCCACATTTCTGAATAGAGGTTATCCAAATGGGTTAGGTGCTTATTATCAAGTACTACTTTTATATTGCAGCAGTTTGATCCACTAAATAATATCTCTTCAGCAGTATTTGTTAGTCCTGTGGATTTTTACATGTTCTGCTTTTTGTATTTATACAACTTGTTCTGTGGGGATTTATTGTGCTTAGCATTGTGCAAATTGTTCTTTGAAAAAGAACTTGAAAAACTGTATAAACAGTTCTGGACCAATAAGTGAGTAAAATCTTTGGTTTTTCTTTAAAAAAAAATTCTGTTCTTTTTTCTTTTGTTAAATTTGTATGGGTTTTTCTTCCTGTGCTAAAACAGCCAGCTCTGACTAGAAGGAAATTTTGTGTTTCATGGTCTTGTTATAGAAAATTAATTTAAATTAAGCAAAAATAGGTTACTTTTCAGTGAATAAGAATATATGTGAAAACATAATTGGCAAAAATTGTAGAATAATGTACTTGATTTTGTTTTAAATGGTCAATTTTTAAAAGGTGAACAGATCATTTAGGTGGACAGATCTGATTAAACTTCTTTAAAACCAAATCCCTCAGGGCAGAAAATTGGCACAGGGAGTGTTTGTTAAGACAGTGCCGAACAAGTTGTCTATGTCAAAACAAATGTCAGGTGCTGAAGCTGTGTATAGAGAAGTACAGTAGAGTGCATCTCACCTATCCTGTATTTTTGATAGTCTGTGATAGCAGCACCATCAGGCCGGTGCAGACACTGGGAGATGTGCTGGTAGCAGTGCTCTCTTGTTTGGGCAGAAGATTGGATGGGATTCCCAAGCCAGCACTGTCAGTGTAGCTCTGAGGCCCATTATGTTGTCTACTCCCTTCTGTTATCGCAGAACAAAATCTGAATTTTAGGAAGATGGAAACACAATACTTATCTAAGAGTACATTCTTATTATAGCTCTCATTGTCCTTGAGCAGTTGAAGAACTGTGCAGCTGCAAGTCTGTCTTTCCACTTATGTCAATCTGGTCCAGAGGGAAGGTGTCACAGGGCAGCATCATTGTTCATTGATTGCCTGTCAGATCAGAGCTGTCACCATCCAAAGAAAACTGAACCATCCTCTTGAATCATCAAATCTATCACAGGACAGTGAGGGATTCATATACATGGAGATTTTATGCTGAATTAATTTTCAATACCTTTTCTTGTGTCAAGCATCCCATTACTCATTTACTGCAATGAGATGCACTAAGTGAGTAATGGGATGGTTCCTTTTGCCTAAGACTGATTTGTATGATAAAGGCTTTCTAAATGCTCCAGTTCCCAAAGTCACTTGTGGTCATACTGGGACCTACAGCCAATCTCTTTGAAAGAGAAGAATGGGAGACAACAAGAGAAGGAGCTCTTAAAACAGAAATGTCTTTATTAACAGTAAAACACAAGACGTGAATAATCCCTTTTACAATAGAATAATTCTGGCCAAAGAAAGTGGAGTGCATTAAAAAGTGTATTGTTCAGACTAAATGTGTTGTCTTCAGAAGGCCTCAAATCAAATGCAGCAGGAGGAATGCTTGAGAAAGTGTCCCCTTGGTTAGCAGTCATTCCATTTTTGTTGGTATGACATGGAATGGAATAGAGTACTCTGGGGCTGGTTGGAGGACTCCGAGCTGCCAGGGTCTCTCGCACTCCTGAATTTTTCATTCTCCAGAAGCAAGAGCCCAAGTATTGTTCTTTATACAGCGACCTACGCTGGCTGACAGAATGTCACAAACCGTGAGTAATACTTGTGGATAGTGCAGATGTTTTGCTTTGCTTCTGATGGAAAACAGAGGGCAGAATTATTCATAGACATGAGTGACTCTTGTTAATCTGTGGATGACTCACAGTGCTTTTCTCACCAGACTGATAGGTCATAGTTAACACAACCCCATAGTTAACACTCCTTGCTCAAATCCACCAATTCATAGAGCTTTGCAACTTCATGGCTTCGTTGATCCACACAAAAAGGCCTGTTTCTTCACTTCTTGTCTCACTTCTCAACCCCATTAATATCACAGAAGTGATATGAAATGAAGGTTTAAATTGCTAACACTGACTTATCTGCAGAAAGCAGGCTGTGGTACATTTAACTTGTACTTTAACAGTATTATAAATAATTAAAAACTCCAATTGCTTGAGTAAGTGGAAAAAAATTATCTGAATGCACATTGTGTCTGCTCATCATTATGTTTGTTCCCTTGCCCTTGTTTGCAAAGCTTCTTATGGACATAACTGTGAATTAATAAGACAACACACACTTTAGCATCAAATAAACCACTTTGAATATGACGTGCTCGCTCACTACTGTGAAAGTGCAAGGGGTCAGATTTTACCAAGATTTCTCTAGCTTTTCTTTGCTGATGAGGTCTCTATTTAAAATTATTAACTGGTTGGTCTATTTCACCCTATGCTATTCATATGCAATATTATTTGAATACTAACACAGAATATAAAATAGCAGCATCCATGGATAATAAAAACACTATGACTGAAGATTAAAATGTGTTCACAATTAGCTGCAAATGTTCACATTGACCATAATGGAAGAGTAGCTGATTCTGGAGGACATAGTGGTTATGTCTACCTTGCGTGAGAGACATGGCCTGCAAATTAGATTTGTTATCTACACAGGCAACAAGTTTGCAAGCATGGCCCAGGTGCAAGTGGAGGTGTCCTCTTGCTAGGATTCTCATGTGTCTCACCTCCCTGGCAGAGAAATGTGTGGCATCAGTATGGCAACGTAATGTAAGGCACGCCTGGGCAGGGTGTCTGGACAGCCCTGGGGTGAACACGTAACAGGATTCTGGCTGTTCCTGACTGTTCTGGAACTTCCTGTGGGTAGATGATGGGTACAAACCAAAGGCTGTGTTCTGTGCTGGTCCCCAACATGCAGAAGTGTCTGTCTGTCCTAGACACACAAAGAGATTTCTCTCAAATGAACAAAGACTAAATGCCCACTCAGACTTCTTGTATCTTGCAGAAGGGTACTCCTGGAGCTGCCATGAGGAACAAGCCCTGTTTCAGTGGCTGCAATGAAGCCTCCAGGTTGATCTCCAGGTTGATCAGCCTCATAGATCTCAAGTCTCACAAAATCTCTCTCCCTGCTGCAAGATGAGACTGTCAAGCTCTTTTTTCATGGTAACTTGACCTCTTAGTTGCTCTTAGGGAAGCACACTTATGTACTGTTAAAAATCTGATTTCATAGTCAGGAGTCCTCATGAAGGTTCCTGCTGACTGTTTTTCTTTGGGCACTGCAATTTCCCACCTTATCTTGTAATGCTCTGGTTTGTTGCAATTCCCAGGTTCGATGCTCTCTCCATATATAGTCCACAGCTTTCAGTAGTGCAGTTTCTGTTCAGACTCCATCTTTCTTTGAGGAGTATATGCTGGATGTGTTTGTAGTGTCCTTGGACAATGCCCTGAAGCTGAGCTCCTCATTAGTCTTGTGGTGAGGCAGAGGATAATCTTCCACGTTTGGTTCCCAAATGCAACCAGAGCTTACTCTCTGGAGCACCTGGGACACCATTTGCCCCACGATATCAGATGGCTTAATCGGGAAGCTGGCACATTCTCCCAGGCCAGGTGTATAGCAAAAGCCCAAGCAAGGATTGTGGTAATTCAAGCTGCTACTAAAACAGGCCTTGAGTGGCTGCCTGGGCAGGTACTGCCTTATACCTCCAGTGATGACCACTGGGCTTATCTGGTTGTATGCTCCCTCCTCCTCCTCAGTATCTTCATCATCTCAGTGCACTTCTGGCTACTGGAACACCCATGAACTGTAAATCCTTTATAAAAATTTTCTCAGCCCCTTCAGTGAGGTCTCCACTCACTCAGAAGGGCTTGGGTTCAGATGTTCAAGTAACAGCTGGGTCTCCAGGTTTCTCCAGAGCAAGGAAGTCTTGTTCCTGGCTTGGTGGGCATCTGGGACATCGTTGTCATCAAATAGTTTGGGTTGGAAGTGACCTTTAAAGATGATCAAGTCCCAACCTCCTGCCGTGGGCAGGGACACTCCTGTAGACCAGGTTATTCAAAGCCCCATGCAACCTGGCTTTGTAGTTATCTGGGACAGCTTTTCCTGTGCCAGTGTCTCCCCACCCCCAGAATAAAGAATTTCTGCCTAATATCTTAACTAAAACTACCCTCTTTCAGTAAAGCCATTACCCACTTGTCCTATAACTACATGGCCTTCTCGTGATATAAATCTACATTTTAGGCAGCACTTCTCAGCTTTGAAAAATGGTATTTAATTACTCTACTTTATGACTCATTGTTCTTTTTTTGTTGTGTTTGATTTTGCTTGTACTAAGTTAGGTTATGTGGAGCTAGGGGAAGAGGTGAATAGTAGAGAGGATGTAATGTTTCTTTCCTTTGCTGAGTACCAGGTAGTGCTAAAGTATTCCTAAAATACTTTGTAGTTGTACCAGAGCAGTCTTGATCCAAGAACATTAATCTTATACTTGATACCCCTTTAAAGTTCCTAAATTGATCAGGCTTTTTTATTAATTGTTTCCATGCAGTCAAGAAGCCAAGTCTCTGCCTGAGCTGTCTCTGTAAATCCAGCTGTTTGTGCAACTCCTTAGTCACTGGTGAGATTCATTTGTAGAGCTGATAGACAAAGATGAGTGTTGTAAGTCAGGAAGAACAAGAGCAGATTAGATAAGGTTACAGTCACAATTGCCTTGTTTTCTGCATTTTAAGAGGGGTGTGGTTTATATATACGTTTACAGTGAGAGATGTCTGGAGTGCTGATTTTATGCTGAGGGAACACTAATATGAAATAGCTAAGGAGAAAAATGTTTCATCCTGAAAGTGCTGCTAACAGAGAGCTCCTTCCTGTGGCAACCAGTTATGACTGAATCTCCACAGAAACCCAGAGGATGAAGTATATTGGAAGGGATCTCACCATGGCATCAAGTCTGACACCCTGTTCCTGACAGGGACTGCTTGAACAAGGTTGCTCAGGGTAGTGAAAGTCTTGACACAGTACCTGCTGGAGACATGGAGGGGATTTCCTCAAGTCCAGCTGATGCTACTTTGGGCCACAGTTACCTTTCAGACTGAGCTTGCCGAAGCATTCTGATGAGGAGTAAACACGTTGGTGGAATAGCAGCTGATGGGGAGGGCAAGCACGTGCTGCACCTTGCAATGCTGCAGCCACTGCTGTGCCGTACCTGGGCAGCTTTTCCTAGGCAAGGGGATGGGACTGAGCCACCCAAGCAGCAGTGCCATGGAATGGCTCCAGGCAGCCAGGCTGCGAGATTTGCTCCTGCCACCTCCGGATGCAAACAGCACATTAATACTGGTGGTGCCGAAGAACTGGCAGCAACTGAAGTCATCTTCTCTCGACTGTTTAATAGGAAAACAAGTGGTCTACATACCATGCTGAATGTGCTTTATGACTCTGCCTCATTAGGCTCCCGCCGCTGCCTGCTGATGCATGGTACTGCTCCACAGAATCTTTTAAGAGGCTATGAACTGTTGATGACTCAAAAAAAAACCATTTTAAAAATCTGCTTTCAACTAAGTAGTCTTGCTGTAAGTGGTTTTAAATCTCTCAGGAGGACTGTCTCCAAAGGCTGAGCATTAATGAGTAGAACATTTATAAAGACCTTAAACTGACTACAGGTTTAAAGGTTCATGAAGACCTTTGAGCAGAAATCATCTCTTTCCAAAGTGCAGAAGACATTAGAGATGCAAAGTTCTATTGCTGTAAATTGTAAGAAACCTGAATTTTAACCAATTGCAATTCATATATATTAGAAAAGCCTGTAAAAGGAACCTTGTTAAAAATAAAGGGAAATAAATGGTTTATTAGCCTTATTTTTTATCTGGGCAAGTGTAATCTTATTTGCTTTTTTGTCTCATCCACCGCTCCTTCCACGTACTGTGGGCTTTGGGGAGGAGCTGTCAGCTTCTGTGTGTTTGCACAGCACAGTGGGCTAAGCCCCCAGAAACCATCACAATAGGAAACAACTGACACAGTGGTATCAGCCTTCCCAAAGGCTAAAAACAGATGGCTGTTGCCAGAATTGCCCAGAATCAAGTGCTTTGATCCAGTTTTCAGCAAATAGTTAAATTTGCTGAAATTCATCTCATGCTAATACAGGTGTTTTAAATAGGTCAGAAGAATCATGCTCCAGAAATGCCTCTTTTCTTATTAGTAAGGCAGTTATTAAAGTGACTACCTTAAATGAGATGCATGTATGGACTACATGGAAGCCAAATCCTATTTGTAAAATGATTAAAGGTAGACATAAAGGAAAGGAAAAACTGCTCTAAATTGACCGACTTCCATTTAAAAGTCGGTCTGTTGTTCCAAACAAACACTTGCAGAAAAAGCATCATTACTAGGCTGGAAAAGTCAAAACACTGTCATTAGGGTTCCCTTCATCTATTTTTGAATACATCCAGTGTAGCAGTCTACATTTGAGCTAATGACCCTGAGTTCTCCTTATACTCAGTGGGAAGACACAAGCATGCTCAGACAGGAGTGTATTTCACCTGCCTGAAATACCTTGTGATGAAACAAATAATGCCCCAAAAGAAGCTGCTTCTTTTCACTGGCCATTTTTCCAATTTTTTTCTGCAGTATTGACAGAAAACTGAGTTCTGGAACTGCCCAAGAGCAGATGCACCTCAGAACATTTCTCTTTGCTTTCTGTGAGGAAGATGACAATGCTGGGAATGTCTAAAAGGAACTCCTAGGCTTCTCTCTATATTAAAAGGGAAGGAGGCTTCAGCCTAAAAGACAAGGAAGAATCTAGGATAAGGGACAGAGCTAGATCCTGGACAGTAAAGGTAATATCCTCTGTCCTTAGCTGCTAAAACAAAACAAAACAAAACAAAACAAAACAAAACAAAACAAAACAAAACAAAACAAAACAAAACAACACAAAACAAAACAAAACAAAACAAAAAAAAAAGCAAAATCAAAAGGTGCTCATCCTTTGGAGCAAAGGTGCAGCTGGAGAAGAGGAGCAACAAACGTACTGAAAAAAGTTACCAGGATCTGATCACTTAACAGATACTGTAACAGAGAGAGATGAGGAAAATGCATTTTTCCAAACTGATGTCTCTAAAGTCTACTAAATAGTAAATGGCCTGGAATTTCTGTATATGATTATTATTGTTATTAGATTTCCTTGCTGCAAGAGACTGTAAAGTTTTTCCTGTCTCACAGTGACACTGCTGACATCAAATGGTGACAGAATAGGGTTCTTTGCACTTACAAATTTCCTATACAACTTGCTATTACTGCTCAAACTTAACAACAATTTATCCTTCTGTGCCCTGCTAAAGCTGCAGGCAGCTGAAGATGCATTCAAATGAAATAACACTGTTAGTTTACTCACTGTCTTTCTGGTGGATATTATTTCCTTTTGCATTTGTGATACAGCTGAAGATTTCAGGAGTCTTCTTCTAATTATTCAGGAAAATGTCCAGCACCAGATATTGTTTGAGAAGAAAAGAAATATTCTGAAAAACATTTTTTTTCCACTAATAATTCTACTTGTTCTATGGAGGAATGATGTTGCAGATATTTTCAGTCTTTCTGACCCTTGAATAAAAACGATTTTCAGTGGATTGTTACGCCTGGAAAGAAATAATCTCAACTCTTTCAGCAAAAGGAAAGATTATCAAAATGTCTTCTCAGGAAAGGTTTCCAAGTGAACAGCATTTTGCAAGGATGGGATTAGGGTATGGGCAATGGGTATGATTATTAGGGTATGATTAGGTTTCCCTGCTTACAGAAAGAACACAGACATGGTTGTTCACATAGATTCACTCTTTACTTGTTCATGGCTCCACCATGCCTCACCATCCTCTGCAGGCAAGGCAAAAGCTCAGCAAATGAAGAAGCGTGTACCTAAGATGAGAAACCATCCAGAGGGATGTATGGAGTGACTGGCAGGGAAGCCCTCTCAGTCAGACCTGAGCAATGCTGTCAGATCCCGAGGACTGGCCCAATACAGGGGATGGACGTGGCTCCCATCTCCTTCTCATTGCATCCTTTGAGTGTGGGGCTTTCTGTTCCCAAGATGAATGATAAAGTAATGATTTGCTTCTTCAATGCACAATTAATGTCCCTTTTCTGAATCACAGTTCAAATCCCTTTTAGGAGTACCTTGATATCAGCACAGCAGTCTAAATACAGACAGTCCTAATCTTAAAACAAGCTACATCAATACTGTAGAATGAACAGATTTAGTTTACACACCCGACACATATGCAAGTATGTATCTACTTTGCAAAAAAGCACTGGAAGTTAATTAATTTTTTTTAACTCATGGGCATATATTTAAATTATTATTTTTTTTCTTAGGAGCTTGTTGCTTTTCAGTGCAGCAGTACCATACCCTACTATGTTAGCAGTATCAGACTACTCAGATTGTCCAGAATGATCTGAGATAAGGTTCGTGTGCTGAACATGCTCCCTTCTCCTGCCAAATCCCAGGAGAGACAGTGTGCATCCAGCACTTCAGAGGATTTGTTGTCCCATCGTGCTTTGCAGTAGGGAGACAGACTGGAATGGCAGTTTAGTCCTTCAGTTCCCTAGATAAAAGTCACCTCTATGCATAAGTCCTGTGCACCACCTCAGGTCCTCTTCTGGACTTGAAATCAGGATGTAAGATGAATTTAAATGGCACAGAGATCTGATTTTGGTTGCCTGCAGAAGGGTGAATTTCACCTACTAGGAGCAGTGACAGACAGGTTTCTGAACCCACGTGGAAGTGCTGGGAATTTGCACCATTTACTGGCTTGGCTGGGGAATGAAAATGCTCACAGGAAATGTTTGACACTTTTGCAGGAATTTGGCTTATTTTGTACTAGAGAACAGATATGCTATACCCGACTTTCTAAACTTATTGTACTGGCATCAGAGTAACTAGAAACCACAAAATGAAAAAAAAATTAAAAAAGAGAGTAGACTATGTATAGATATATTTACATCTACATACATCTACATATAGAAGCTTCTGTTCATGGGAATTCTATAAGCCACTGCCTGCAATAGCATCCATCCTAAGGGAATTCTAGAGATGATTCTTAAGAGACTGAGGAGATGGGGTTGTGAGGTGAGCCCATCTGTGTCAGCACCTTATCCAGCCATTGCAATGGTCCATGCAGATGGATCTCAATCCAGCAGGGTGTGCTTGTAACATCTTGGCGATGATACTCTGCTCCCCAGCCCTATAAAAGGACCAAAAAGTGAGGTGTTTTTTTTTTTTTAAAACCACTCAAAACATTAAATCATAACTCCAGTGCTGATAGTCTAACACAACCACAGACAGTCCACCATCCAAGTTCCCAAGATTTGCTACTTTATCCTAGGGATAATTTTCTCTAAAAACTTAGCTCCTTTTTAAGGTCATTGTTAGCATAATTACCAGGGATTCAATGCTATTAAATTAAAAATCTCAGTTACACTTCCAGGTGCAGAGAACAACTAGCATGGAAAGGCCTGTTTCCAAGCCTGGCTGCCTGCAAACAGCCCGTGGGGAATGGTCCCTGTTGTTTGCACCCCAGGGACATGCCCAGGGAAGTCTGGCAGACTGCTATCTGGCACTGACAAAAAGCAGGCCAGCCTTTTTCATTAACAGGAACTAGGGATGGTCCTGGGCACTGCTTCGTGTATTGGTAGAGATTCATCCTTTGATTCTAAGAATTTAGAATTTCTAAGTATTTGCCTAACCTCTGGAAACTTCCAGCAGTTCCTATGTACCATACTTAGCCTATGTATAAATATTGCCCATGGGTTTTCTATCCTTGAACATGTCCTCTTTGCCAACAAGAGTTCCCAGCTGTCTGCTGTGGGAAGTCCTGCAGTAATTTCTCCAACTCTCTTGGGGAAGATAAGGGATATGAGGCATCTGAGAGAAGGTAGGGATGGGGTGCTGGCAGGGAGAAGAGAAAACCTGAAGTACCCATGCTTCAAGGAGCAGGTTTAAGTTAGGAAAAGACTTTTCTCTCAGAGGATGGTTGGGCACTGGAACAGGCATCCCAGGGAAGTGGTCACAGCACCAGCCTGTTCAAGAAGCTTGAGGGTGTGATTCTTGAGGATAGTGCTGTGCAGGGCCAGGAGCTGGACTTGATGATCCTGATGAATCCCTTTCAACTCAGCATATTCTCTGATTCAAGCAGGCACAGTGTCTAAGCAGTGCAAAGCAGGCAGCCTGACGTCACAGCAACACAAGGCATGCGAGTCACAGCCCAGAGTCTTGCAGCTCACCAGATGTCTCACTGGCAGAACTGATCTCAGATTTCCATAGGGCAATGTGCAAAACATGGTCCCACTACAGGAAGAGGATCTTCATTTGTGGGATGCTGATCAGACACTGAGTCATACCTGTCATTCTGATAAGCAGGCAGGTTGGTATTCTTGTCAAAAAAGGATATGAGGTATATTAAGACTGATGGCTGCCAAAGTCACCAAAATTTGAGAGCGCTGAGCAGCTCAGACAGCTGTGGCTGCCAGTGCAGCTACTTCTTTAGATGATAGCTGGAAAATTAGGATCAACACTAAAATGAGATGTCACCATAAGTGGTCTGGATAAAATCCATGCTAATTAATGAAGAAAAGGGGAAAGAAAGCAGAAGAGTAAGATATGGACCTGCCAAAGCCCAAAGAGTACTTCCAAACAGACAGCGTTTTTCTGAACTACAGAGCATTTATCAGACTAGAAAGAGCCTGCATTCACAGAACCTCAGATTGATGTTCTGTAAACGTTTGCATAAAATGCCAGCACAGTCAGACTTCTGAGGTGGTGAAGTCACAAGTACTCAACTGCAGTGAAGATATGCAAGAGAGCAAGTGTCAGAGGAGCTGGCACACCTTGCTGACAGGCAGGACAGAAAATCTAGAGGAACAGCAATTACAGGATTCAAGCACAATGTGCCAGGTTTGGGGGAGCCTGGCAGGTGGCTGGCCATCTCCCTCTGTTGGCAACTCCCAAACACTCCCAGCGATGCTGTCTCTGGCTGGAGCACCCCCAGGGGAAATGCCAGGAGGGCAAGGACTCTGATGCTCCCTGTATATCACTCTTGGGTTGCAGGTAGCCTCCTTCACCCCGGGACTGAGAAGAGCCCAGAGCTGGAGTTCTCTTAACGAGGGAATGAAGTGAGTACAACTTTCAAAGCTGCAGTGGTGTTTTCCACAGATGGTGGGAAGAGGACACTGGTACTCTCATGGGTCCTGCTGCTCCTGCCAACACTTCCCTCCTCCTGTGGGCAACAGCTCACTCCAGCCTAGTCTCCATGTCCCAGAGTGCTGAGCTTTCAAGTCTGCTAGGTGTTCCCCTTAGCCCCAAGACCTGGAGAGGTGTGGGAGGGATTGAGCTGGGTTCAGACCTCGGCTTGGAGAAACTCTCCATCTCTTCCCTTAGTGCTTCAGCTGCCTCAGCTGTGGAGAGGTGGCAAGAGCCAACCTGCTTTGGTTTTCAGCAGTGCTCAGTGGATGGAAGCTGCTTTCACTGATGATACACCCATATTTGAGCTCCTCTCAGCTGCTCAGTGGGCACAAAAAGGGCATCAGAGGGGACAAGACCTTCACCTCCCTCTGTCCCCATGCCCTACATCAGAAGAGGGCACAGCCCTGTCAAGTTTCTCATATCTCAATCCCTACCTATCCCTGCCTCCCAGCTGGTAGCTCAAGCATTGGTGGGGTCAGAGCAGGATCTCCAGCCCTTTGGGCTGTAGGTGACCAGCAGTGTCTGGACACGAGTCAGCAGAGAAGCCACAGCACTGCCCTGCACATGAGGGCTCTCTTGGACTATGGCTCTGACAGACAGCATGCCCTTTGGCACTGCATCCCCAACATCCAGGATCACTCCTGACCCCAGACTGAACACAGGAGGGCTCACTCCTTGGGAGGCAAATATTTTAGGAAGACTGAATAAAGGAAAGCGTATTTGCAGGCCAGGAAGAAAGAGCCTAGATGAGATTTGCATAGCAATTTTCCAGACGTCATGGGAAAGAGTTCAAAATAACTCCTTGCACTGGTCTTATGGTGACTGAAGCACAATAATAGCTGTTATTATTTCAACAAAGCAAGGTGATAATATGGCAGCAGCATTATACAGTGGATCAACACCACCATTTCTGCTGCCATGCTGGGCATGGAGGCAGATAACACATCAAAGAGCTTGCCCCTGAATCACTGAGATAATGAAAATATTGTGTAACTGGCTATACTGCCTTTACAAACAACATGCCCATTCATGTCTTCCATTAAAGAAAATGCTGTTTGTTGGGTTTCTTGCTTTCTTTTTTTTTTTTTTTTGCCCTAATGCTTGTATGTGAATAAGATTTCAGTTCACTCTCAAGAACAAAGCAGCAGCATGGGCATGGAGATTTTGGCTTGGACTCCTGGGAGAGATTACAGGGCACTCCTGATTCTCTTGAAGACTTAAGAAGATGGGTCCCCAAGGATGGCTAGAAAAAGTTAGACCAGAAAGATATGTAGGACTCAACTCATCAGCTCTGTAGAACTTAAGGAAACTGGACTTGAGCCTCAAGCACTTTTTGGTATCTTAGATGAGAATTCAATCACCTCAATTCAGTCATTTGTATAAAAATAAATCTGCAAGATAAAGGAACATATTCAAGCCATTTTTATGGTACCTAGCAGGACCAAGAACTTCTAATGGTGCAAGTGCTCTAGTTTGCAGGCTGAACATTGCTGCCAGCTCTCCCCAACAGCACTATAGCAAGCTGGTCTAGCATCATCTGGAAACTATCTCGAAACACGTGCCATTCTTTGGGGGTTAGATGCTACAACAGGCATGCAAATAAATCCTAAGTGCTAAAAGGAGTTGAGAGATCTTGTTCTGGTGAGAAGGCCATTCAGAAGGTTTGAGAAAGTCCCACAAAGACTGATAGAGCAGTCTTCCCACAGAGCAGTCAGGCTGTGAAAATCAAATATGAAGGACAGTAACAGAACAGTAATGGATTTGGTAGCCCCTTGTCTCTTCCAAATAACAGGGGGAAGGTAAAATATTCTTTTTAGTTTTCTGTTCTGCTTGCAAGAAGCCCTTCTGGTTGTGTGGCTGGCCAGAGTGAATATCATCAGAAAGTAAAACAGTATTTGTGAGGGATTGGGCACATGGCAAACAACAATTCTCTGCAAGCTCAGTGAGGGATGAAGAAGGACCCAGTGTTTCTTGATTAAGACAATATATACCAGTCTGTGGTACTGGTGAGACTGTAAATTAGCCTAAATACATAAGAACATTCTTTTCAAGTTAATGGCTCCATCAAGCTCTATTGCAAACCAGTAACATTGGGAGAGATCACAACTGCCTAAGATATGTGCTACAACATTTATATATTGCTAAGCCTTTCTGAGTTGAGCTTTTTGAACAGTCAGTGGGGGACCACCACCATGATTTCTCTGCCTATTTTCCACAGAGATTCTATGGAGCACCTGAATTTTGTACTCTCCGACATTTTCAGGTTGACCACAAAAGCTATTGATTTTGAGCACCCAAAAGTTTAAGGCAATACTGGAAAACAAGCAGTATGAATTGCTATTCAAAAGTTGGCTATCTACATCTTCCCTTGGAACGGATTTGATGTGATCTAGTTTTGCACCAAAGGATGCAAGAGAAAGCAAAAGCAAGGATGTAAGAGAAAGCAAAGAATCCTTACTTTAACAAAGCTCATTCGAATCGTACACATCTTGGTCAGCTCATACACCACTTCAAAACCATGATTGACTGACTGGGCAAGAAGCTGGGCAAAGAGCTGGTTGTTGAAGATCTTGAGGCTGCAGCCACTGGGGATCTTGCAGACCGTGGCAGGATGGAAACCGTGCTGGTAGTTACAGTTGCGGCTTTGCACAAAAATACTGCTGTCACTGACACATTCAGCATAAACCTCTCCACCAACGTAGTAAAGATGAACACCTTGAAAAAAAAAAGTAACATGTATTATGTCTCCATTTTTCACAACACACTTTATGCCAGTAATTAATTATTTTACTGGTTTGGGGACACAAGACCAGGATCCTTCCAGGATCTTTGTTTCTCAGTGCTGGTTTCTTTACTTTTACCCAACAGCATAGTTGTACTAAAGTAGTAACTTTATGACAAAATACACATACATAAACATCAAGCACATGTCAACAATATCCTAAACATCAATCAAAACTAAGCAAGAATGGAAAAATCACTATTGCATTACACAGCTAAATGTGTTTTTTTGCTGTTAAGCAAATGTGCACTGGCCAAGACCCACTTCACTGCACGCTGTTGTTTCACTACAGGGTCCTACTGTCAAACATTTAAAACACAGCATGGCATGTACTTAAATACTTTTCTGTATTTTGCTTTATCTCCCACATCAGAACCATGTATTTGCATTTACATGATGTGACTTACTCATCCGATCCTGTTCCAAGGGACCTTTAGCATGAAAATGACTGCTTTTCTTCAGAACTTTCCAGTTCCCAAGTGACTTACCAATACTAACTCAAATTTTGACTGTGACTTCGGGAAATTAGGGTGGAAGCACTTCTATCCCTTCAAATACTCTGATCCACCAAGGATATGTGCTTGCATGAAAACATACCTGAATTGGTGGGAGAATTTATCTTAGCCTAATTCAGCAACCTTGAATTTGGGGATCATCTGTAAGATGATAACTGTGTAGATGCCTTCTCTAGCTGATAGCTAGAGAGAGACGCTGTGACCAGATGATTCACTCCATCTGCTACAGAGTGCAGGCTCAGAGCCAGCTTAATGCCATGGAAGCCTGTGCAGGTGCTGAAAAGACTCTCCCATTCCCTGCCCCTGCTGACACACCTGCTTTCATGCTGGCAGCAACAGCTGAGGATTGGGCTGCTGTCCAGGCTGAGGAACTGAACCAGCTAATAAACTTGAAAACAAACAAAACAAAATTTATTTTCAGTGAGATCTTGTGAGATCTTCATCAGTACAAGTGTGGCAATGGGGACCCTGACTGCTTGAAAAGTGAGCATGAAGCCACAACCTGAAAGGGGACAAGTCATCTGTGAAAATGCCCAGTCACCCTTCCCATGGCTAGATTAGGGGAAATGAATCCTTCCCAGAGCCAAGAGAGGTGGAAGAACTCAATTCTTTGTTCCTGTACAAACCACTACTAAATAAAAATGAAATACTCCTTCCTAATACTAGGTATGCTCTTCAAACACATACAAACGTTCACAGAGCCTCAGCATACTGCCTGCAAAGATACTGGTAAATGTGCTTTAATAATGCAGCTGTAATTAGTTTTATTCCTGCTGTCTTTCATACAAACAGACTGGTTACATATTCCCAGTCTGTTTATCATTCTGCAGTCATAACAACAAGGGGCAGCAGCACATCCTTAGGTCAAAACCAGCCTCTAAACAGAAATGGGAATGGCATGGGGGAAAGCAGGTTGAGTGGGAAAAGAATCTGGGAAAAAATACACTCTCCCATAGTCTTCCAGGGTAACTCAGATGGGAACCCTAAAGTCTGTCTTCAAGCCATCACTTGACTTCTGAGCAGCCACAAGATCTGAAATGAGCTGTGAGTGGCAGGGCTGTGGCTCGGAGCACACTCTGGTGCTGCACTGGGAACAGCAGTGACAGGAAAGCATCAGCTCCAACTGCACCAGGCACTGTGGGGTGCTGCACACCACTGTGACTGATACCACTTGATCTTCTTTCCCATGGAAATGGGCAAAAGGGAAGGACAGAAAGGAACTTGATGGAGTCCATATAGCTGTCTGAAATAATCAGATGAAGTGAGAACAGAGGGTAGGGAGAGAAGAATTAGGACGTAAATGTGCACCACATTTCAAATCTTCAGGAGAAGCTATAGACTTGGGGTCACACAGAAGCTGCTAAGGTGAATTTTTTAAAGGCTGAGTTTTCAAAGTATATTAAGTAACCCATTTTCTGAAAAAAAATGAATGCTTTCAAAGGCATTGCCCAAACATTGTGCTACAATAACAAAAACATCAATGCCACTTCTGAAAGCAGAGGTTACAAATTGTTTTCTTCTTGTGAACTTTTTAAAAGCAGTAAATACAACACTAAACAGTGTGTATTCCTATTATTCTAGTACTCATTCACCAGAGGAAAGCACCCTAAAGGAAACCAAGCAGCTAAATACATATTTGTAGAACACCAAATCAAAGGTCCATATGTTTTAGTGGAATTTCATTGCCTCTGCAGAAACTGAAAATTCAGCAGTCTCCAAGCATCCACATCTTTTTGACATTGATCAAAAGTTACTTTTTTGTCCTTGAAGTCTGACTGCTGAAACAGGTCCAATTGCTCGTAGATGTCGCATTGTGTTCTGGATTGTTTTTAGCTTTGATGTGGTATTTCCAGGAAATGGTTTCACGCTGATACTCTAGATGACAATTCAATCACATATCCTTATCCTACTGAGCTAATCTTGTTTACTCACTCTTTTTTTCTCCAGTGTTAACATGTGACAATTGTATCCATTTCAGCAGCTTTCATCTGTCCACCATGCCTTTGAACTATACGCTTCTGGAGCTGCTCTGTGCTCTTCTGCAGGCCTGCACTGGTGCCACTTCTATTCCACTTGTATATGTTTTTTTAGGATTTGCATAAACAGGGAAGAGCAGTAAAATTGAGGATCTCTGATATATTAAGCTCCTCTCTGGGCAATCTGCTCCCTTCCCTTGGGCACATTCCTAGTGTAGGACTTTAAAGGACTTCCAATCAATTAAGACAGATCTTCACATTTAAATGGATGAAGACCATTAGCATTGACCCAACTTTATTTCTCTTCTGTCTCCTCATCTTTTGGGGCAGAAAGTCACAGACTGTAACATTTGCAAATGACAGCTGGGATCTTTTGTCATTCTTCTTTTAGGGCCATGCTCAGCTTTGATCCACATCCCTCTGACAGCTTACACTGATAGGATGTAAAGCTTTGCTTTATTTTCTAAGTAAGTTAGGACTAGATGTACAACACATTTGCACTCCACACAACGAACCACTATGGCACACATAGCATCTGCAACATAAGTGTTTTTCATTCTGGGGAAAAGTGCAAGAGCTTAGCACAACATTGCCTGCTCCAGCCTTCAGGTTCGCTGCTGTTTGCAAAAAATGTATCACATTTGTCTCAGAGCTTCCTCATATTCAGTCATTCAACACTAGACTATCAAGAGCCAATTAAAATATTGCTCTAGGCCTGGGAAATGAGGTGAGGTTGACAAGATAATAGGAGTGGAACAATTAGAGTTAATTAGCCCAGTGGGAAATGCATTCCCAGGCAGCTACTGGTGAGAGGCTGGGTTGGCAAGATAATGAGTCTAGACTGGATGTACCAGAACAGGCAAAGCTTCATCTGCATGGAGAAGTGGCTGGCACAGGGCTTCTGACTCACCACCACAAACAACAGTAAGTTCTGGGAGAATATCAAACCCTACACAACCCTGGGGAGCTGGGACAGAGTGTGTGTGGCCATGGGTGTCCAGGTGTGGACTCCTGGTGCTTGGCCCCAGCACTGCATGCTGAGGGTATCTGTACACCAGCGCTGGAGCACACAGAGCTGCACCAGCAGCCACTGGTGGGAGGACACAAACCTTAGTTTTACCAGTGAAAAGCTGACAAACCAGGGAATCAGACTGGCAGGAGGTGGGGGGGAGGGGAAAGCTACAAACACAACACCACCAGAGTTCTTCAGCTAAGTAACTGAACTACTAAGTGTTTCATCCATCTCCCTTTGTTACTTGGTGGGAGGAGAAGCAGCCCTGAGGCACCAGCAATTATCCTTTTAGTGGCATTTCAATGGCAATATTCCCAGTTGCCAGAAGCTCTAATAAATAAAATGAAAATACATACTGCTAAATTAGAACACACAACTATAAACAACATTTTTCTCTTTGCTGGCCAAGTAAATAGCCTTTGTAAGGAGTTACTCTGTTGATTGTTATCCAGTCAGAAAAGAATCCTCTGCTTTTCTTCTATTTCACAAGTAATGTCAGAGGTCTGATTTTAAGGCAAGCACATCTGATGAATCAGATAGGTTAGTTCATGCAATGTATGGATCTTCTGAGCTCTGAATATTATTCCTCAGGAGAGGGGATTTCCTCTTACCTTTTCCTATGTGTCTCCTGGTGTTTTCTATAGTAGAATTGCGGTTTACATTTGAGAGCAGACCCAGGCAGAACCTGTTTTTGTTATTTGAAGGATCTGTAAATCCATCTATAAGGATACTTCGAGAGGAGGCCTGGAAAGTCTCCCCTACTCGGTTGTTGAGTTCATAGTAGGCAACTGAGCACCAATGTTGGGGTTCCTCATAACAAACAGGCCGAAAGTCTGTAGGAAATAAAGTTAAGCAGCTGCTCAGGTTTCAGCAATATTTTTTAAACAATCTTGCTCTGTTTTCTTTCATTCCCTCCCACTCTCAGACCCCCATCTCTTTATCTAAACAGTCACTTATGTCATACTTTATCCTCACAGAAGCTTCCATTACTTCTTGATTTTATAACTGAAGTACCAAACATGCAAAAGGTTGATGCATCAGCTTAACTCTAAGCCTCGAAGAGCCCCACTTCTTCTTAAAAGTGGAAACTCCACTGCATTAAATCAACCACACTGACATTCCTTGCTGAACTGGGGCCCAAACTATACACTGAAAATAGAAAGGGATACATCTGCTCTGCACACCAGCAGGAGATAGAGATGACAGATGGGCTCAAAGCAAGTCAAAACTGAGCCAAGTTTTTGGTATTAGGCCTTCAGCCTAATACCAAACTCTGGAGTTCAGAAGTAATAAATCACTCCAATTTTTGCACGCTTTCAGGCTTTCCGCTTCCATGTGGGACTGTAAGCAGAAATGTCAGCAAGGTAATTTCTTTTGGATCTACCCCTGCTCAGGTTTTCTAAGTCAGAGACAGAGAAAGACTCAAAAATGTAACAGAATCTCTGAGCTTCATTTGTCCTACAGGAATTAGTAGGAAACTTTATCCTGCCTGCTCACCACAGGCATGTGAGCCCGCCTGCCCCCAGAGCACCTCTGTGCATAACCTCTAATAAACTTCCAACTAATATTCACTAGGATAGTGATCAGGGATGGTAGGCTGTGATAAAGAGATTAAACTAGCTTGACAATTTATTTATAAGTATTGGTGTCTGATAACCTGTTATTATCCAGCCATTCTGTGTCCCCATCCATAATTAGCACTATCCCCTCACATTCCTTCTGCTCCAGTTCCATGCTAAATACACACTCCTCACTGTTTCAGAAGGCTGGCAATATTTTTTTTTTAATGTCAGTCCTCATTCTAGAAATGACACTTCTTTAGGAAAATAATATGATGGACTAAATTAACATCAGTGATTTTTCATTGCAATAGCAGGAAGCCAAAGCAAAAGCTAGCAGAAGAATTCCATTTCCCCTTCCTACTCTGCAGCACGGGCTCTGAATGGTGGGGGCATTAGCACTAGCCAGTACTAGCCCAAAGGTAGGAAAGGCCATCAAGAGGAGAGGTCATCAAGTTGTTTGAGGGGTGCTAACAGGACCCCAGACCCTTCTTTGACCATTAATGCCTCTCACTAAATAATTCTTATAAGACGACAAAGACTTTGGAGTTCTGTCAAAATATCTTTGTACTCCACTAGAACATGTCCTTTCCTTTTCCAGCCAGCCAGTTCCATAACATTTATACAAAGATGGCAGTAAAAAGGTCCCTACCATAAGGCTTTAAAGTACTTGAAACCTAGAGCTGAAGGTGATAAAGAAATGAGTTCTGATATGGATAACTCTTTTGTGTGTTATATTGCCCCACCATCCCTGATTTGATATGTTTATCTTTACAATGTAGATAACAGTGTTTGCTTGCATTAACAGCTTTTTAACTGTAATAGTCCATGGATGCAAATAAGGTCTAAACTCTGTAACTTTGCACATAATTCATGGAAATATTACTTCAACCTCTCCTGCTAGCTAATGGATGGGTCTAGCACACAGCCTTACTGCAAAACTGACTGAAAATTATTATTACAGATCACTAACCCTTCATGTGCAAATAACAATTTTTTAAAATAATATTTTTTCTTAAAAGTTTTTATTTAAAGAATAATACAAATGGTATTTACTTTCAGCTTCTCCATCGGCAGATTTACCTCCATTGGGCAAAGACAGCACTAGCTGACTTTCAGCTATTGCATCCATTGACCGTCCATTGTGGATTCCTGGAGGTTCTCTTGCATGGTAGGGCGGAGGTGGAGTTTCCACTACAGAAAGAAAGAAAAAAGAAAGGAGAAAGAGAGGAAGAAAGACATCTAAGTCAGTATGTTGGTAAATTCCTCCTGGTTTTTTTCCTGGTGAGTATTTTACCACTTCAGTACTGTTTGGCTTGAGAAGACTGGGAAAAGCACAAATCTGAATCTGACTTCCCTTCATTCTCCATATTAAGACCATTGCATGTTCAGCAAAGATGGGAAGGAAAAGCTGTCATGTTGGACATGCAGTGCTTGAAAGAGAGAGGGGTGGTCACAACAGTGCCTCAGGCCTAGACCCATGTAAAATCAAGTTCTCTGTTAACACTGGTTGTTACCCTAAGAAAGTAATGCAGTTTCATCTGTTATTTCCAGATTTCTGTCTTTAATTCAAAACTTGTGGAGGACAATTTAAATTTTCAGGTAATTAGGGCTGTACTAAGTCAGGAGTTCACAACACAAACAGAAACTGACTTTATTTCATCCTCTGGGAGAAAGCTCTCTTTCTTCATAATATGTAAAAAAAGCTTATGGAAAGCTGTAGAAATCAGACTTGACAAAACTCCCTCCAGACTTGTCTTTTTACCCCTGTCCTACAGGGGAAATGTGTCCCTCCCCTGGTTTGTTCCGTCTCCCATCAAAGAGCAATAGATGTCATGAAAACATTGGGAGGAAAGTATCAAGTCACAACTGCTCAGTTCCTGATTTGTTTCATTTACAGCAACATGAGCTAGAAAACAGAAGGTGACTCTACAGTGGGGATTACCCAGAAAGGCTGGAGGCTTTAGAAAGCCAAATTAAAAAGGACTTCATTTTCATATTATAAAATGACAACATTCAGTGCATAAGCACTAAAAGTGTGTAGTTTTGCCTCATTTGAACAGCAACTCAATGGGATAATATGAAAATTATAGCCATATACAAGCCTGCAGGACCAAGGGTCTCTCTAAGAAGGGTTTAACTTGGTTCCAGACTGAAATTCCCTCTTGTGTTTGGGGTCTGTTGTCTGTCCCTCAAAATGAAGCAACTTGACCCAGAGTGGATAACTGTGAACTGTATCATTAGACAACCACTGAATCTTCCAAGTAAGCCACATTATTCTATTCTATTTAAGCACTGCTCAGGACCTAGGAATTTCATACACTATATGATATTTCTGACACTTAGATGACATAACCCTCCAACAAAAAACAGTAAAACAGAGACAAGAAAAAGTGGAAGAGAAAATAAGTTACAGAAAGGAATATAAACACAGAATCATGTGGTTATATGGATATTTTTGATGTCTGCTCCTAAACTAGTCACATTTAGGTCTCCTTATATCCACTAAAGAAAAATAGGAACCTGCAGACACAGTGTATTGGACATACACAAGAAGATGCAATGAATCTTTTTCTGGGAGTGTCTGTTTTCCTGCTCTGGTTACAGGGAGAGTGTAGACAATTCCATGAGATGCAGAAACCTGCATTGCTGACATCTATATTTGGTCACAGCAATCCCTCTCAAGGTTCTTGATGCAACTCCAGTTTGCTTTAGATAGCCTTCCATCCCTAATTGTTACACAGGCAAATTATGCTTATCAGTTAGCCGTGTGCTGTGATATACTGAAGCTCAGGTTGAGCCACGTCCATTATTAAGTAGCTTTGCAAGGTCCCAAGTTCAGTTAAATGCACGAGTCAGAGTCATTACACAGCTGGAATGGGCCTGATTTACCTGTCAGGACCAGCTCCACTAAATCCAACTTACTTACACACAGGAGAAAGAAAAATATTGGCAAGACAAACAAGTCTTGCTACTTGATGAAATGTTTCAGTGTTGCTAAATATGATATAATCAGAAATAGAGATCTAGAGAAGAAATGAATGAAGGCACATTCAATGAATGAAGAGGGAAGGAAAAACATCACACTGTGTTGAAAGTATTCAATTTAAAAGGAAGTTCAAATGCTACAAAAACCTTGTAAAATAAACTTCTTTCTTAAAATGAAATAGGCATATCATTAAGGACCTGAATTTAAATGCTTCATAGTTAAGACACTAAAATCTTAAATTACAAGATTCTGACCTGAATTCATCTTTGTGAAAAAGCTGACATAACTGAAACTGCTTGAAAGTTAAAGTGCTGAAGTGAATCTGAGCCATTTTTTGATATTAAAACTAGCTCTTAGCTGTGTTGCATTAGCAGTAAAAGCACAGTTAAATTTTCAGGTAATTAGATCTGTACTAAGTTAGGAGTTCACAGCACAAACAATCTGAGTGATATAAACCTGTTAATCTCAGAACTGTAGAACATGTTCCAACGTCACAGGAACTTGCCTGGTGACTCCTCCAAGTGTTGGGCCAGATTGTTAAACATCTTAACTTTCTGAAATTTATACAGTCAGTAGGATTGCCATAAACTTTAAAAACTTTCTGCACACCGGTTTCCCCATTTTATCCTGTCTCCTTGATGGAGTTTCTAAAGGTTCCTACCCTGACCACCCTAGGTCCCTAACTTAGGTCTTGCAAGTGCTCGTTTCTGCCGCACCGGCTTCTCTCCTCAGTTTTTTCCCCAAAATAATCATGTCATCACACCCAGACACCTCTAGGAGCAGGACAACTACAGTTCTCAATCTCTTGAGCATCTGTCAGAAGGACTGAGAGACAATATACAGGAGACAGTCATGAGAAATCACATTCCAAGTCCACTCTATCCAACAGTTCAATCTGCAGCCACAGTCTGGGGGGAGCACAGAATTGTCACCTGACCCCAGGCCCTGTCACAACCCTCAAATGCCTCAGTGAGAGTGTCCCAAAGCTCATTCTTACCTGTGAGCTGATAGGGACTTCCTGGTCCAGAAGAGCTTTCTGGTGAGTTGGGGTAGCTGATGCTGTTGGGTGACTGGGAGAACATGTGGCTGGGGGATGAAGGGAAAGGGGTGCACGGAGGGTGCTGGAAGGAATCCGGGTAAGTGGCATTGTGCGGCATCAGTGGCTCGCTGTGCAGAGAAGTGTTTCGAAACTTGGCAAGGAGGCTGAGGTGAGGGTTAAATTCACTGTGTCTTGGAACAAGTACAGGAGGTAGGACTGAAAACAAAAACAACAGAAAAAATGGTTAAAGCTGTGTTCTTGAAAGTGTATCTTGTAAGTTAAAAAGAAGCATATTCCATGCTGCTCAAATATTGCTGTCTGCATACAAGTCATTGAAGAGTAACAAATCTGTCCAAACCCAAGAATCAAAAGCTGAATTCTTGGACATTTTTCTCCAGATCTGCAGCCAGTTACAGCAGTTTCACATGAAAAATAAGGAATCTTGACTTGAGCAAGGTACCACAAGTATGGCATGCAGAAATTCAGGAGGTACATCTCTCCCTTCCAAAATTACCTATTCCTCTCTTCTTCAAAAACTGAACACATCAGAAGTTTTCTAAATGTTATCACCAGGATGTGCCAAATTTACAGCCAAGTTTAATAACAATTAATAGTGCTCTACAATACACTGCATATTTTACTATCAGCATGTTACAGATGGGCAAAAATAAGTACAGACCTGAAGCCAGATCTAAAATGTTATCAGGTACTTGAAAATGCTGCCAGACAGACAGTGGGATCTTTGAAAGGAAATGTAAATGGCAATTCAAACATTGCAGCAATATCAATTTGGGTCTTGCAATATAGTTATAAAAGATCTAGCATAATAAGGCATATGTCAGTGGTTGGTATTTAAGACATGAAAAATGCAGGCCAGAAAACTGAAATCCAAATTAACCCATTTAAAAATTAGCCTAGAAGAAGATACTGCCTATCCACAAATTCTCTTCCTTTTTATCTCACACTGTCAGTACTGTTAACAGCATTGCCCCTTTGAGAAACCCAAAGCTGATCCAAATTACTTTGGATTCTGACATAGTAGAATTAAGACTCAAAACACTTTGAAAATCCTGACTAGTGAGATACCTATGAAGATGCAGTCCCTAGGCTGGAACACAAGGAGGCTTGCTGATAAGTTTACAATATGAGACTTCAACCTGAGGCTTTAACCATGTCTTCCATAATCCTTGGTGGGGAGAGCAGTCTCTACAATGGGTGATTCCTGTACTCCAAGATTTCTCTATTAGCTACTAGCTCACATAATGCCTAATTATCTTAGTTAAGGCTTTCAGCACAGGTAGGGAGAATGAATTCCCAGTTGGTATCGTGTACATCTAAAAGCTACCAAAGAAAATAAGGAGGCAATTTGAGTTATTGTGAGAAGGATGAATTGTCCCAGCATCAGGGACAATTCAGCAGGCTTGTATTGACTGATTTAGTATCTAGAGTTCCTCTGGCCTAAAATTCAGCAGCGCATCATCTTCCAGCCTATCCTTACTGGTTTATGGAAACAAATAGCAATGTACACTCTTGTTTTTAAATGTTGATGGGAATATACAGTTTGAACATGTTTTAACATATTGCTTGAGCCAAAGAGCTGTCTAGGTAAGGCAAATTATTTTTAGGTAGGTTAGCTAACAACTTTTAATTACAGCAAACTCTCATTTATCCAGCTTAATGAAAGAGTGGCATAATTGCTATTGAATAAAGCAAATAATGTATAGATAATGCAAAACATGTGCATGAGAAGAGGCTGCAGGAACTCTGCTTGGAATGCACATCAACTGCTCAGAGAGCTGGGGCATTTACAGTGCCTGGTACCAACAATGGGTTCACAGCTTCTTGCTCAATGCTGCAGTAGAGGCAGGGTTAAACAACTTGTCTGCCCACCCACTGGAATATACCACTGGGAGTTTGCTAATCACCCGTGACCTGAAGAACTGAGCCCTAACCCTGCAAAAGATTGGACTGATGGCAGGGAGTTCACTGGAGGACTTATCTTCTCCTCTGCCCACAAACAGAGGCATCGGCATAGCTGTTAGGACACCACACATGCGTGGTTCTCTGGCCCAATGCATTGCTAATTAGCCTCTGGCCAGGACAAGGATTGGTGCTCTGGAGACTATTTTCTTTCCTTCTGCCTCTCATATGCCCCTGTTTGTGGCATGAAGAGTCTGCTGTCACTTTCTTGTTTGGTAAAGAAAGGTATTTCTGCTTCTTTACTGTTCTTTTAGCTTTAAACATCCAGGTAGGACTGATACAGGCAATACAAGTGTTCACATCTGGCATGCACTGCCCAGTCCCTGTGGATCTCTTCACAGCCAGTGGAGAGGAATAAACTCTTTAACTGCTATATACTGAAACAAGACCAATACCAGCACTGCAGATACAGTTTTGGTGAGCTGTATTCCTCCCATCCCATGCTCCTGTGAACAGCTCCAGGCTGTGAACTATTGCTGCTTCTGGAGTTTTCCTTTGCTGCTTCTGGAGTTTTCCTCAGCAGCTCCATGAAACTGGTCTGATGCTTGTCAGGTCTGCTGCTGATCAGCCAGCTCCAACCAGCAGCCTTCAAAAATGAGGAGCTGGAGTTCCCTCTGCACCCAGCAGAGGTGTTGAGCAAGGGGCAGCTGTGTGCATCAATGTCCTGCAGTGTTGAGAGGCTGACACCTCACTGTGGGCACCACAGCTGAGGGAGCTGCTTCCTTCAGCCCTGTGAGAACTCAACTCCTTCTCTAAATGAAAGCTGAGAATCTGGATGTGTGAACAGCGCTTGCCAGGGAAAGCCTTTGATTTGCCTTGAGTGAGTCAGCAGGAAGAATTTTAAGCCTTGAACTCCTTCCCAGCTCTGACCATGGCACTCTTAATTTCTGCTCTGCTGAACAGTTTGTTTGCCACCTCACTCACTCTTTCCACTGACTGTTCTGTGACTGCCTGGAGGGCTAAAGCCTCTGTGGTGGGGAAGCGTTCCGAGATGTTCTTGTTTGTGGCTAAGAGTATCCCCCAGGGCCTCGTTCTCCTTGTTCTTTCGGTAACATGTCACTCTCCAGGGCTCAACCACTCTGAAGGAAGTGTGACCAGAGGCATAAAACTGAGTAACTGAATGTGTTGGGACCTGTCTGTCCTCATAAATTACCCACACTTTCTCCACTCACTGGGGTCCTTTTCTTCTACGTGCTACTGTCCACCAGGGGCCAGAGGTGGAATCCTTCCTTCTATGCATGCTGAAGTGTTGATGATCTTTGTCCAACTGAAGACAAATATGGTCATGTCCTAAGTCCTGCCACTGCTTTTCATACCTTTCTCCCATTCCCTTTAGGCTTAAATAGTTCTTGCTGGGAACCTGGCTGTGCCTGTGACTTCAGATGCTAGCAAGCAAACTTCGCCTCATTTTAGTTTCAGGTACAACATCCACACTGCAATTTCTCACACATTAATCCATCTCCACACAGTTTACTACTTTTGGAGACCACTCTCCAGTGAGATCCATCTCTTCCCTGTGCCCATGGCTACTCCCAAATACACAGCCAACAGTGAAGCCATCAGGTGGTCTTCCACCTTGCAGGCTATCATATCTTAGTCCCACTCAGGCTTCATGAAAGCAGTCAGTTAGTCTAAGTCAAAAATTCTCCTGTCCAGAGCAATGGTATACACCCTCAAATTTACAATACTTACATATGAATGATATCTTATAAAAACAATAGGTTACATGTTTAGGCAGCTTCTGCTGACAACAAACCAGACTTCTGAGAAGCTCTTTGAAGGCAACAATGAAGGGAGAAGCAGAGCATAACCAACATACCTACCTCCTTCAGATTAGGTGGCTAACTCCTCTCTGCAGTGGGATGTTGCACACATATAGGAATATTTTCTGCTTTTTTTTTCCTAAGTGGCACCTGCTATTCAGCAGACCTGAGAAGAAATCTGCCAGGAATAGTTGCAGCAGCAATAAAAGCCATGTGTAATCTGTGCAGTTTCAGTAGCAGAGCCTAAAATGGGACTGGGCAGCCTGAGGACACAGCAGCGGTAATGAAATCCCTGAATCTCTGACCAGATTTCAAAGCTGTACTCTAGTAACAGAGGATTTGCCAGGCTGTCAAAGAAAGGATGAGGCCCTCCCATCTTGGACACAGCTCATTCATTCTGGATTGAAGTTAATGGATCTGGTCATGGAGTGGTTGACTCAGCAAGAAAGACTGCAGTGATGGAAAATGATCCCCAAAAGGGTGGACATTCATATGAAAATAATGCTGGTATGCAGATTATAAAAAATACAGTGTTGACTTATTCAGTGAAGGATTCTTTAGCTCCAGAGGATGAAACTCAGAGAATCTCATTTAAGCCTAAAATCACCAACAGCCAAGATGCAGATTTCCTGCAGTTAAAAGAGGACTGTTGTTTAAACAGACTGGCACCTAAATCAACCACTCCTAGCCTTTTCTGCGGTGGTCTCACTGCTGCCACTTTCTCATGAAGCTCATGTGTTCTCTTGCCTTGCCAACCTCTCCTTGCAGCACTGCTTTCTAACTGGAGCTGCATTGCACCACTTGCAGTGGTGCAAGTTCTCTCTGCTGCTGCTGCCCCAGCGCACCCGAGTGGGTTGCACTCTGCTATACTGTACAAATATATACTATGGCTGTGAGCCAAGGCTTCTGAGTTGTGCCTGTAAGCAGAGTTGTAGGAGTGAATACAACAGCCTGAGAGCAATTCCTGGGTCCTGTGGAGAACTGGCACAGCACAGCTTGTATCCTCACAGTTGCACTCACTTTCACCTCCAGAACAAGGTGGCCGAGTCCAAAGTGCCCAAAGTCCCTCCTGTGGGCTAACTCTGCACTCTGAGAGCTGCTAGTCCACACGAGTCCACATGGGTGAAAGCTGTTCCTGGGATCATGTTACCAATTCAGCAGTACCCAGACCTGCACCTTGTCCCCTTCTGCTTTACTAGCACAGATACTGCCAGTCTGCTGCACAGACAGACAATAGGGACATGTTCACAGCTGAAAGCTTCTGAGTTTCAGGATCAGAACAACAAACTTTGGCAGCCATTTAGCAGCTGCTGGACTATTCCATTAGCAGTGTTTGTTAGCTGGCACTGAAAAGATGAGAAAAGCAGGGTTGAAATCAGCACTGTTCAGTGCTGTCAGCTTTGAGGAGACTCCATTAACTGCACCAAAGTTACACCAGAAGAAATAAGACTCTAAAGACTGCAGCCTGCAAATAAAGAAGTGCAATAAACAAAAAAAAAAAAAAAGGGGATATTTTATGAGCATCTTTTCTTAAATTATTGAAGAGTTTAGTTTAACAAGGCATGAGATCAGCTTTGTCCACTGAAAACTGTTGACAACAAGCGCCGCTCAGTGTAGCTATAAAATATAAAAATTTTGACAATGTTTACAGGAGATTGGATACACCTTCACAATGGCAGCTCTGCTGCACTGGAAGGATTATCAGAAGAGGAAGCAGCCCCTAGTGTTTAACAAATGTTAACAAATGTCTTTCCCTTATTTCATCTGTGTGAAAAGAAACATCCCACGGTTCACTTATCTGATCAGAATGTCACCTCAGAGTAAAATTCATGCCAGACAAGGAGTAATCTCAGAATAAAAAGTATACACTTACCAACCATATCCATTAGTAAATTAAATTACCGTGATTTTTGGCAGTAAGGGAGAGCCAGGTTAGACATTAGAAATCATTTTGAACTGTAAGGATAGAAAAGCAATAGCTTCACTTGCCTGGGGAGGTTGTAGAGCCTTAATCACATGGGATTTTTAGAGCTTATTAGGAAAATATCTGTCAGGAATGTACCTGGTAATTTTGTTTGGTTCAGGAGTCTGGGCAGAGGAAAACAGGATGACTGCTAAAGACCTTTGCCAGCCCTGTTTTCCAAGATCCCTATAGAAGTCAACACTGAACACTACAATTTTTTAACAGCTGTTTCATTGACATAAAGCCCAATTAAATGACCTTTCAGTGAGGTCATAAGTTTTTAGTGCAGTCCAAAGAGGGTTATCAGTAGAAAATGTCAAAGTTTTATGGGAACCTGATGGATTTATATATTACATAAACTCTCCATTTAGGTAAGTAAATCCCACTTAAGGCAGTCCACCAGGTATTTTAGGAAGAATCAATTGACCAGGTTTCGTATTCACTGCAAAATATGCCATTTTACTGCAACTCTTATCTTTAAAGAGAGAGCTAGTGTTTCCTGGGGCTTAATGAGTCAACTGCTGGTTTTCAGTGAGACATAAATCTCACCACGGTGGTGAGGCCAGGCTGGTGCCCGGACTTCATGCAAACCAGTTCAGATGGGGAGGATTCAGCACCCACGTCCAGGGAGAGGAAGCTGCTTTCAGCACCTTGGACAAGATCCGGGCACCCTCAGGGGTCCGACGGGACTCAGACCCCAACGGGAGAGGGGCCCCTTACTCCCTCCCTAGTCCTGGCTGCCAGAGCTATGATAGCAGCAGGCAGGGTAAGACACAAGATCCTTCCATCAGATGGAACCTGCCTTTTCACATTTCAGAGCACGGCTGTAGGATGCACCAAGACTAGACCGGCTGGAGCAAGAGCTAACACAGAGATGCGAATCATCGGCAGATGGCATAATTACCTGGGGTTTCCACCCTCCGGTAATGGTAGGGGTTGATGCACACTTCTTTCTGTTTTGAGCCAAAAGGGAACTCACAACATTCCAGTGGTTTCAGCTCATGGTGAGACTGTAAGTCAGGCCAGCGCCACACTCTGCAGTATATGACGTGGGGAAGCCCCTTGCGGTGAGACACCTGCAGCCGCCCGTCCAAGGAACGTGGGATCGTGACGCATTTACTGGGCTGACCCGGGCAGCTCAGAGCCCTCTCCAGTTCTTCCATGGCTCCTTTTTTCTTCTTTAACTTCTTCACCAAGGAATCAACAGCTTTTTCTGCCCACTTTTCTTCTTCATCTCCTTGTTTCCAGCCCAGCAGCCTTTTCACTGCGGGGCTGGTGAAGGAGAACAAGGAGCTGATAGGGGTGCTGGAGTGCATAAGAAGCAGAGATTGCGCACGAGCGTCAAGGGAAGCACAAACTGTTCTCCTGCCTTGCAAGGCCTGCACGGCGTTTCCACAGTGCTGTGATAGACGCTTCCTTCGGTGGAAGAAGGAAGAGAGGTTCTTTCACATGTACGTTTTTGTAGTCTTAGGCACAAGTAGTCCAACAGGGTGGGTCTCAGAACTTTCCAAACATCAAGAAACTGCTGATGAAGCCTGGAACAGCAACACAATACATGGTTAGGCTTCACACACTATTTCCATTGTTCCTTCAATAAAATGTTTTGAAAGAGAAATCACTGAAAATGTGTAGTTAATTTTCAGTGGTTTTCTGTTTGGTTTTTAATGTTTATTTTGGGCCCAAGCCTCTCTTCCACACTATCCATCCCACTCATTTTAGAGTTGGGGATTTCATGGAAATTGTAAAGTATCCAGTCACTTCAACTTGTGTTTAGAGTTTAATGCACCAGGCAAATGGTTGAAGGACTAAGATTATTATTAGTACAAAATAAAATTTACCCTCTTTTTTATATGCTGGTAGCTGTAGGTTCAGCTCAATCATCTTCTATGAAAATAAATCTGTGATACCAAATTCTATGGAAGCAATGAGTAGAACACTGATCTGATTTCAACTCGCTGTCTGCCACTCCAATCTCACTGTACTGTCAAGAGTTGTAAAATATTAACTGCAAAATTAATTTAAAATTCTCCTGGATTTCATTTAAGGCTTTTGAAAGATTTATTATTATTCTCTAAATTTATTTATATTTTCTTACATGGAAGAGAAAAGTCTTGTTTGCCTATACAGTCTGTTTCTCTCTCACCAACAGTTCACAGCTTTCTGGATCCAAATCACAGACTTTTGGACACAGTTTGTGCTGGATGGATCCTGAGTGGATGGATCCTGAGTTATTTTTGCTAGGAGTTGCTACATCTGACAAAGTCCAACAGAAAGAGTTTAGCTCTTGAGGGCTTTTCCTTTTTTTTTTTTCGTATAGCTGGAGCCAGTCTAATTTTAGCTGAAAATTACATATTTCCACTGACTGGAACTCTGAGGAAAAAATTTCCTTGTATGTCAAGCTATTTACTGTTTTAAATATATTTCATGGACCCCCTGTGCAAAGCAAGTCCAAAAGTCTGAACTACACAGAGGGCACTTGAAACAAGCGATGGGGCCAGCTTCCAAATGGATGCCTCTAGAATAGCAGCTCCATGACTGCCCTAGCCACCCTTGTGGACCTTTTTGCCCCACCAATAAAGGCCTGCTCCCAGCCCTCAGCACCACTTAGATGCAGCCACTGGGGAGACAGATATTGCCCAGCACAGGGAGCGGCAGAGCTTCATAAACCATATTTTGTGCAATTTCCTTGAATATACAGGTCTTGTAAGAGTTCAGAGGGCACCCGGAGACATTGTGTGCAGGCACAGGTACAACACAGTGAGACAGGAGGCCAATCCCAAGGACTGGTTCTTTGGCATACTTGGATACCCTCGGCGCCACGCAGCTCTGGAGCATGCTGCAGTGTGAGCACACATGGCCCAGGGCATCACAGCCTCTTGGACAGACTGTGATATTTACTGAGGACCAAGGACTGCCTAGAGCTGTTTTTCTCCCAGCTCTTCTGTTTTGTTCTCCTACCCATCCCTAGGCCCCACTGCATTTCCCTTTGAGAGATGCCCATCACTGAGAAATGCAGATACATGGAAACATAACAAGCTTTTTCCCTTCCTCCACAACAGCAGCAGTGGTGGGGGAAGGAGCTCAAGGTCCCAAAAGCCTTCCACTGCACTAGGAGGATGGAAGCACTTGGCCCCACAGCGCAGAAATCATGAAAGCAACTCTTTGGCAGCAGCTGCTCTTCCCCGAGATTTTCATACGCCAAGCACCATAAAAACATGCACAAAAGAACGACAAAACAGGAAAACAGAACAGGCACACCTTGCTTCAGGCACCCACCAGAGCACTGAGCTCTGGCTTATGCAATTTCTACATTATCAACTTATGTGTGTGTCCATTTGTCCCCGACTGTCAAGAGGGGCTCTTGACACAGCACAGCAGAAACCCCCTCCCTCATGCCCTTCATCAGTCAAAGATCAATTCCACAGGACTGTGGAAACCTGTCCCACCATACAAAAAGAACATTCAGATTCCAGATTTTTTTTCCCTGCTCTATATTAGTAGAAGTCCAGTGACCTGGAATATTTAACTGGATAGTTACTAATGCCTCTAGACAAAACCAAAGTCTATTCCAAACACTTAAGGGGTACATGTGAGAATGAAGGAAAATCAGAGTGATTTATCACAGGAAAAAACACCCTCAATCTGTTTGTGGATAAAATTTAAACAGGCAGGCTCCAGCCCTTGCAGGAGCAGGCTCAGGCTACAGAGCCCAGCACCAGCCCCATCCAGACATCCTGTGCAGTGGAGGTGTCTGTCCCTCACTGCCCTGGTGAGAACCTGTGGAGGATCCACCATCACATTGCTGGCATTGCCTGGTGGCACCAAAACTCATCTTCACACGAGAAAATAAAACAATGCTGGGATCACTGTGGATCAACCCCGAAAGCAGCAACAGGAAGCAAGGAAAGCCTGGGATGAAAGCCCACCAGACCAGTAGCAGTGTAGAAGTCTCTGCTCTATGCTGAGACGGAAAAGGCTCACACTTCTTATCTGAGGGGGTCTCCTGGGCATTGGCATGTGTAAACAACTACTCCTGATAAGTTAATGCAACATTACAATCATCAGATGTGAAAACATACATGTTCACATAAAAGTATTGTCCCGAGATTTTCTTTTCCATTTTGACCAAGGTTTTAAATAAACACATTAATCTCGTTCAGTCAAATTAAATAACTCAACAGTGACATCAGTATGAGTCTGAGCACTATTGTTGCTGGTGGGAGAGTCGCCAAGACTATGTGTATAAAAGCAAAAGCCGTGCTTTGCAGACCATGTGATATAGTCTCAGATAAGTACATTGCACAATTTCCTACCACACTCCCCCCAGTTTCTTCTAAAATCCTTTTTCCCCAAATTCAACTGACATATAAAATATAAGTGGTATTAAATAAACTAAACAGCTTTCAAATAATATTATCAGAACATCCTAGTTTAATGTTATTAAATTACATAATACTGCACACTATTCAGCAGACTAAGCCCTGTGTTGATACGCTTAGATTCTCTATTGCGAAACAGCGAGGCAGCCACTCTGCTCCAGGGCTGCAACAACAGAGATGTCAATTCACAATTTAATTTTAACAGTCTTTCAGTATAGCAGTTGCTTAAGCCATATACCTTTGGTAACAAGCAACTTGACTGCCCAACTGGAATGTTTCAAACCCACACTTGATGTATTTTCTGTGCTGGTGATCTATTGTGTTTCTCGATGATTGATGCAGTTTAGAGTGGCAGTGGGAAGGGAAGTGTTAGAGTTTTGATCTATATTCTCAGTACACATCCATTATACAAGGATGGAAGTTCTGGTTGGTCACCTCTATCTCCCTCAGTGACAATATTATGTGCTACCATGAGGATGAGTCAGGCATCGCTCAGGATACATTCCTTACACCATTCCCCCCCCTGGGACTACAAGGAAGGCTTTGTCTATCTGTCAGCTAAGTGAAGGGTCAACATCAAAGACGGTCAGTCTTCCATGCTGTAAATCTTTATTCCATCACTGAGTATAGCCTAAGATCTGAAGCTTGATTTAGGGAAGAGGTATAAGACATATGAGATGTGAGCATGGACCCACCCTTTTTTTTTCCTGCAGCCTGCAGGAGAAGGTGGGACTGGAAACATGTCAGCCCAGTTCACTGGCTCCATTCTCCCTAAACATAGGGTTGACTACTATTGCTGTGGCATAACAGTGGTGGGAAATATCTCTGGGCATGGGAACTTTATTACCTGTAGCATGTTATTACCACAGCATCTGGAATGGCTTTGGTCTGTGCCAGCAGCACTCCCCCAAACCACTTTTGTGCAGAGTTCAAGAGTTAGGAGGGAACAGGGGTCACTCCTTATAATAAGTCTGCATAGAGCCACCATGTTTTGGAGGGTGAGACAACCATTGCACAGAAGTAAGCCTCAAGGCCAGGGACAGTATAAGGCATGTTTAATTTATTAGTATAGAAGCAGTCTTTCAATAGAATTTACTTGGCCACATAAACATGTCCAAATTTTTATCACCCATCTGACCTACTCATCTCCAAGTCCCTAAATCTGTATTTGAGAAGAATATGTGTGTACATTGCATGGAGCATTTTACATAAAGGTAAAATCTAGGAAAAAAAAAAAAAGCAAAATCAGGCACTGCATACAGCTAATGTGTGAGATGAGACACCTCAAGTCTGAAAGACTGCTGCTAATGGCCAGCAAAATGGACACAAAGTAGAAGAGACTAGGATATTTTCTTCTCCTTCTATGCCCATTTTTTACCTTCCGGTATAGAAATAGCCTGTAGGTCCTCAGGTCAACAGGAGAAATGTGTTGCTCCAGGAGCTTCACTTCCATAACTTCTACTGTGGTACTAAAGAGCCTGACACACCAGCAGCAGAGGAAAGCACACCATAACTGTGGGCTTACAATTTCCTAACTGGAGACAAGTCCTGATGAAGCCAATAAGAGGGGTTCCAGAGCTTATGGATATTAAACATGCCCTCCTCTCTTTCTAGTGCAAACATGCTGACATCTCCACAATGGAAAGATTTGGTAAGTTTAGATTTTACCTAATGTAAGAAGGATCCACTGTGTCAGGGAAGATTCACATCACACCCTAGCAGAATGCCTGTGCAGTCCAACATGCTGATTAAGTTTCCTCTAATTCAATTGTCATAGAATCACAGAATCATAGAATATCCTGAGCTGAAAGGGACACATTAGGGTCATCAAAGCCAACTCCTGGCCCTGCACAGGCCAGCCCAGGAGTCACACCATGTGCCTCAGAGCGTTGTCCAAACACTTCTTGAACTCTGTCAGGCTTGGTGCTGTGACCACTTCTCTGAGGAGCCTGTTCCAGTGCCAAATCACCCTCGGGGTGAGGAAACTTTTCCTGATATCCAACCTAAACCTCCTCTGACACAGCTTCATGCCATTCCCTCAGGCTGGGGGAATTTCACTCCCATAGGCACAGCAGGGAAATTGTACCAGTCCTTGTTAAATTTCACTCTAAGCTTTCTGCAGAAGTCAAAAAGGAAAACTTTCACGGATGCTAATGACAACAGACTTAAGACATCACTGTGTAAAAACAAAGTGTCCAACATCCTTCAAAAGTGTATCTGTGTATGTGCATGCAAGCAAAAGTGTGGGCAGATGTGTATGTACTCATGATCTCAGCATAAAGCTTCAAGGTGCTGCCTCCATTCCAGCACTTGCCTGGTGAGAGGCACAGCTATCTGTCTTGAGAATGCCTGACATCATCAGTCTCAGTGTCACTGCAACAGCTAAGTAAGACCACAGAGGGAGATTTCTCAGAGGGTCGTCTAGACATAAGCTGTGCAGTTTTTGGAGATGCATGCAGCTGGAAAACAGAGCAGTGAGACAATTATAGCTGGAAGTCTGACACTCAGCAACTAAATCACAACAGAACTGGAAGGGAGAAAATTGTTTCAGTCAATCAGTGTGAAGAAGAATGCAGTGAACATGCTCTTGGTTAGTTATTTTTACCTAGTGCTGATTCAGTTACTTCTACCTACTATGAAAGAGAGAAGCATGTGAGTTTTCTTAAATTAAATGATTCTTGGTATGTTTTCAAATGTGCCCAGCTGGCAGCAGCCTGCACACACCCAGGGCTTTGCAAGAACCTCCCGAGTCAAATCATCACTGCTACTCGCTCTGGGGATCTTCTTCACATCAGGAGGGAAAAGGGTTTCAAAACAAACAAACAAACAAACAAACAAACAAACAAACAAACAAAAGTGTGTACAAATATGTGGGTCTCAAATGAGTGGCAAACATCACCAATCTCGCCTCGGGCCTCATGCACCAACCTTTTTATATTTTTGCCCAAATAGCAACTTGGAGCTGGGCAGCAGAGATTTCACATGTACACTCATTCCAGGAGAGCAGTGTGAAAGCACAACCTGAGCAGCACAGTCCAATAATCAGCTCATGGCTGAGCAACAGTGGCTACATGTTATTTTTGAAGCATGTAAATCACTTGCTCCGCTCATGGCACCCTCAGCATCAGTTGGGATCCCCCGAGGCTTCTTGTTGTCCTTGGGACCCACCCTTGGGACAAGGGTGCTATTATGAACCCATCTGAAACCACTGTCTTTCACACACACAAGAAAATACAGTGAATGAATTATTCATTACAGTGTTCCCAACTTCTTCCACAACCACAGAACCTAACACTTGGGTTTTAATTTAATAGGATGAAAAGAAGGTTGGGGTTTTTTTAATTAAGAAATTAAATTTCTTCCCAGTTTGACCCTGGACTGCTCCAACTAAAAACACATCCAATGATAGGAGGTAGAGTGTTTGAAGCTCAAATGTATCTATGTTTTGCACAACCCTGGCAGCATCTTGTTTATTCATATAAGCTTAAATGAATAAGCTTCTGAAACTAATTTTCTTGAGTATTTTTCAAGTTTGTTTAGAAAACCCTTCTAAACAGTGAACTTCTAAAACAGTGAACTTTATGTGCAGGCATCAATATCACAAAGCAAATCTCACAGTGCCTCATGCTTCTCCAGGCACTTATTCACCCTGTGAAGCCTTCACCTGAACTCACTGCCTCCCAAATAAAGTAAGAACAAAATTTGATGCTAGTGACTAAAAATTTCAGGTATCCACATAATTGTTCTGAGCTCATGTAACCACTCAAGTATTACCTCATCTACTCAGCATCTTTTAGCTTCTCGTGACAGGAATAACACATTCTTACTTGATACAGAGGAGGAAAGATTCAAGTATATAAGCTGCATACCTTAACACAGCTATGTGCACTTCCACACAAACAAACAAACAAACACCTGCAGATGTGTTTCAGGAGCATAAATTTTCTCACAAAAGAAAATTAAGTACCCAGGTCATGTCTGGTAAGCCCATGATGCCTGACTAGTAAGCAATTCCTGCCATAGGACTGCTGTGGGACTGTGGATGAGCACATTGGCAGATGTTTCAACAAAGCTTTGTTGGTGTGACATAAGATGGGGAGAGCAGAGGTGCTTGGGCATGGTAACAGTACCCCCATGTGCAAAGTCTGATGCAGACAGGATAGGGGCAATCCATCTTTCATGTCCACTTGAAAAACCAGGGAGTACATACGAGTAGGATGGATACGTGTTGGGACAGTTGCTGCTGTCTGCGAGGGCATTTTGCACATCTTGCTTCAAGAATAACTGTGCTGGCCCTGGGGAGGAAGAAGAGACTGGAAAAACCCCTTGAGATGAGCCCTTATGACCCTACGTCCCCTACTACAACCAAGTAAAAGGGTTTCTCTGTTCTGGTGTAGCACTGGGCTAGCATGGCTACACTGGCTTTGACCCCTGGGCTACTTTCATCCAGCTGCTGAGGATGGCAACCCAAACCAGAGGGTTGATGTTCCCACCAATTTTTGCCTTTGAAAATCTCCCACAATATCTGAAGGCACCCCACAAAACTACCACAACCAAAGTCTATGTAAAAATATTAAACTGGACCAATTTATCACTATGATCTCTCTCCGACTGCACTTCCTTCCTCGGTATTAATTTTTAAAGGAAACCAGTGACTGGGATGTTTATAAGGAGTGAACCACACAGTATTCCCTGTCTGGGCCACACCAAAGTTTCTAAGATGCAATCCCACAGGGACACATCCTCTTCTCTGCTTCACACCCTGCTCCCTGCAGGCAGGAAGAAGACCCATCCACCCAGTCCCTGCCTTACCCCTTCCTGAGGCTGCCTTGCTTACACTCAGTCCGGCACCTCCAAGGAAGAGCCCCTCTCTCAGCTGCTTTCCTCCAGCAGAGCTGCAGGCTAAGGAGCACTCATGCCATGGAGGAGCTCTGAGGGTGCATCTGTGGGAGAAGGCAGGAGGCATTGGGGTGATGAGGAGGTGCATCAACCTGCCTTAGGAAGCCAAAATGTCTTCTCATGGCTCTGGCTATCCCCATTTTACAGCCAGTCAGTCCTGCATTCCTCACATACCCACCATTCCCAGAGAAACTGCAGCAAAGCCCATTGGTGTTTCTAAAAATGGAAGGGTTAGAAATACGCAAAAAATAGAATTCCCGCTTTTAAAACAAAAGCTGATTCGTCTCTGATACAAAGCATGAAGCCAAGTGCCTCCAGAACAAACACTTCACAAAGGTAGAAGGGAACTTGAAAAGAACTTCAGCTTCCATGCTAGTCTAAAGTTTACAGCCACAATAATCGGATTCCATAATCCTTGTTATCAATCACTGGCATTCTTGGAGTCATTCCCAAATACTCATTTTAGGAAAAGGATTTGCTTAGATTCAGATGTTAAGAATGTTGTGAATAAGGATACTTGTAAAGAACAATTACTTCACCAATGATGTGGCACATAGTGTGACAAGAACCTATTCTGGAAATTTAGTGTCTTAAACTGTCAGAAGAGAATATGCTTTTGCATACCTGGTTGTGCCTTTACAGTGCACACAGGGAAAAAGGACAAAGCAAATGTTCTCACATTGTATGGTAGCACATCCCACCTCAGGGAGGTCTGTCTGAAGCATTACTCAGTTCTAGTGTTAAAATAGGAGACATCTTTTGCAGATGATTTAGCATCTCGCAGCTTGGAAAGTGAAATACAGATCAATAAAAAACGCAAAAGGAAGAACTTCCAGAAGCACTTCCCCTCTGAGTGGCAGCAGGCCTGGGGTGGAAGCAACAGTACTGCTGGCCACGTCTCTTTCTCTGCAGGTGAGACAGCCTGGCTAACTGCACAGGGGGGATAGATTTCACACACAAGACACTTTCTGTACACATCACACTAGCAAGCAGTTGTCCACGGAATCACATTAGCATTTCATTGTGTTCAAACCATATCACACTCGAATCTGTTTTTCCTAAAAGGCCTCCATTGTGCATCACTGTGGGAAATTGCTAATGCAATAAGATTGACATATAGGTTCTCCTGCATGAACATCCGCAGTAATCTGTGCTAATTGAGCCCTCAGTGGCTTGTGAAACCCTGCAGGGGGGAGGAAGGGTGGAGCATCCACACGGCCTGCATCTTGGAGAGCTGCAGCAAATAACTGTGTGGAGAAAAGGTAAACACTAGTATTAGTGTGCTTTATCCATGTAAAGATCTGGTCCAGTGGCAAGGATTGCCTTGGTCAAGGGACCAGGACATTTTCTTTGAAAAATATCCGGATATGCTTGGACTGTCTGTGGAAGTTATTTCCCAACAACAGGACTAAGAACAAAAGGAGCGAGAACTTGCCTATCTAGTTCCCTCCTGTGGGGAAACGAAGGAGACAGTTGGCCATTCCCAGCGACTTCAGCTGAAGATGTGGGTGCTCAGATTCTCTGTAAACCAGAACATCATCTTAGGAGATTAAACAGGTTTCATACGCCTACATTTGAGCCTGGGAATGAAAAAACAAAGACTGGATTCTCTTTAGCATGTAAGATGACATGTCATGTTATCTACCAGCTGTCTCAGAAGGCACAAATCAGGCCCTGAGTCCTTAGAAGAAATATTTTACTCTTCTTCAAATCCATCTCAGGATTCCAAGGAATATTCCATCTCTTCATGGCTGTTGCTACCCTTCCTCTCCCCTCCTGAGTGCCTGGGCCACTCAGCTCTGGTCCAGGCAGCCCCTACAGCCCAAGGCTCCCGAGGAGGGCACCACCAAGAAGCCTGAGTGGTCCTGTAGGACCATGCAGCAGGACAGGCATGGGAGCTGCAGCCTCCCATGGGAATGGATTTTGGTTTCTCTCCTCTAGATGTCTCTGTGAAGGTGCCATGCCCTGTGTGAAGTAATCCAAGATCTGTTGATGAGAGAGATAAATCTGCTACCTCACGTACGCTGCAGGGTGAGAAGCTGCACCTTGGCAGCTGGGCCAGAATAATTTGACAGAGACAAGTAGGTTTGGATAGGCAAGACCAGCAAGCAACCAAAGGAGAGTTTTGAAAAGCCACATGAACTGCTTGTGCCTTGGGTCAGTTTTGTGCCCGCCGGGCAGCGTGTGGGATCCCTTCCTGCCACAGGCCTCAGGGTAAACAGCCTTCCCTCAGGTGCATCTGTCCCACAGGTGCCCTGACAGAAATGGCTTTGTAAAGCATGATCTGATGAGTAATGCAGCAAAGAAATGCTTAAAAGAAAAAAAAAAGTGGGGTTTTTGGGGTTTTGTTTTTTGTGTGTGTTTTTGGTTTTGGTGTTTTTTGGTTTTTTTTTTGTTAAGGGAAGGCAAGCAAGAAAACACACATAAAAAAAAAGATTAGGCATTGTTGAAATGTATTGACCTCAGCTGCAGGGTTATTCACACTATAAAGGATCCTTCATTAGGTGGAGCTTTGCTGCTGGCAGACAAGGCCTGCTGGAAAGGGCACCCCCATGGCCAGCTCCTGCCTGCTGCTCTGCCCAGCATGGCTGCGTGACCCAGCTCACCAGCAGGCCGAGCAAACACAGAACCACCACTATCAAGAAGTGGCCAGTCTGGCTCCCATTGTAGCCAGGTAATGAGGGTGAAAGGAAGCCTGCCGCAGAACAAGCTCTAATGACCCACGGGTCTGCTAATTTTCTTTCCCTCTCATTTCTCTCTTTTAATGGACACTGAGTTTGAGGCCAACAGTGGTAGGGAACTCAGGATGTGGGGAATATTTTCAAAACCTATACAAAGGCCAGGCATATAGAGAGACTCCAGAATGGGAGATGTTTCAGGAAGAAAAGCAAAAGATGCAGGATTTTGCATCTGGGAGCAGAACGCAGGTGGGAGAAGAGTTCTTGCTGGGAAATGGGAGGTTGCAGTATCAAGCTGGAAGGTTGCCACAGTGTGGACTAATGCTTTGGCAGCTGCAAATAAAAGGAAGGAGGAATGTAAGAAGTAACACAAAGAAAAACTGCCAAGAGATATCTGGAAGTATCACAACCTGTGAGGAAACAGAAGAGGCAAAGATGATGCTAAGCTTGGCAGAGGGAGGATGGTGAAGCCACTGACAAGGAAAAAAGAGTGGGAAGGAAACAAGTTCTGGATGTGATGTGAAAGATACGGCTTTGCTTCTCCCAGTCAGAAACACACTTCAATCTTAATGATGTCTCAGAAAAACAGAGATCAATTATCAGACTTTCTTCTTCTGTTTTTTTTCTTGGTTTTTAAAGTAGGGGTGGCTGCATAAATTGGGAAGTCTCCTTCACTCCATGTCCACCTCCACCATGTCCTTGCTGTGCCCCTGTTTAGAGGAACCGAAGCTCAAAGAGAGCTACTCAACCTTACATCTGTCTAAGGTGCAGAAATCTGAAAATGGTCCTGTAGAACAATCTGCCTGATGTTTCACCTGCTTTAATTAAAATGCAAACATGTATTGGTCAGGATCTCTGTCTGGGCTCTGGTCCTGCAATCTATTAAATCCACTCATCTGCAAAAGCACAGCCAAATTTTTAGCTGCTATAATAAATACACAGGGCCCAAATCTCTTTAAGTCACCTTTCCACCTGTAAAATTCCCACAGTACTAACCATTCAAACACTGCAGGCAAACTATCAGATGGGAAATAATTAGGGATATTTTTGAAAAATTAATTTTGTTGCACTGTGTTCAAAGTCTAGTGCTTCTCACAACTGTTCTCAAAGACAGTAATAGGACTGCAATGATTATCCCAAATTGTTGTTGTTATTACTATCCCTTGCTGCTCATGCACAGTAACACTAATGGTTCTTTACACCCACCTGTATCAGGAAACCAGGCAGTCAGACAGAACAACCTTTACTACGTATATTTCTGCTGAATTGTTTTCAGTTAAAATATTTCTGATGCATTATTTGGGGTTTTTTTGTCTTCCCCATCCCTGTAATTATTATTTGTAAAGGGTATATATTGCACAGAAAATGGAATCTCTCTAGACTATCACTGTATTTTTTGCAGCAGACAAATTATAGAGCATGTGTGTATATATATATATATATATATATATTTGTCTCCCCTTATTCTTTTAAGTTTCTTTGAAACAGGCTGCCCAGTACTGCTGGTGTTGGAATTACTGTTAGTCAGTATCAGCGCTGGTGATAAACTCCAGCTAGTGTTTTGGTTAAAGGTCACTTGTAATTAGTAGTCATTGTCCTTTGAATTTAACAATGGAAAAATAAAACTTTATAGCGACAGATTATCCTGGCCATCAAAATTACAGCACTTTAGCACTCAGGAGAGAGGATTGCATGACACACTATCTCCCTGTCTGATAACAGCAGATAGCTAAGAATTCAAACATGAGACGCAGAAAGCCTGTAAAAGAATAAAAGGAGAGAAAGGAGAATTAACTGTGCAGATGTTACGTGATACTTTGTATTGACACTTCCACACTCCTCTTTCAGTGAGCTGGGCCTCATGTTGTACCCACTGAAGCAAAGATGGAACACTGCTGCCCATTTTTGTGAGAGTAGCTTTCAAACCCGAGGTGCTATGGAGTTCCTCTACACCACATCCCCACCTTCTGCAGATACTTGGCATGTGTGTGCATGACTCTTTAATGAAATACCAATTCTCAACTTCTTCACAAAGTTGGGCAGTTGACAGCTTTGTGCGTGTTCGTTTCGGTTGCTGCACGTAAATAAAAGCTCTCTCCACCTTGTATCAGTTTACAAATACTGACACGGATTTGATGCATCCATCAGGAAATCTCTTGGTTTGCATACATAATTTGGATATGATAAGGATTTGTTATAAAATACACTTGACCCTTATTCAAGGCACTTTTGCAGAATTCCTGTTTATCAGCTTATGTGCAAGCTAATAAAGTGAAGAAGAAAATGTTTCTAATTCCATCACAAAGGGCAGAGGGAAATAGGAACTACTGCTAAACCCAGTAAATACAAGATATCCTTCCTGACACAACTGACTAAAAATGTATTTTTGGGCATGTTTATTTTAGCTACTAAGTCAAATTAACTCAATATTTAAAAAACCAAAAAACAAACCACAAACATCCCCAGCGTCTGCTTTAAAATCTAACAGGAAGCAAAGATGAACCAGCCAGACACTGGTACTTATCAAATCTGAAAGAAGGGAGTTGTCTGGCTGGATTAAAAGAGATGAGGTTTGTTTGAGCGATGACATTTGTCCTACCGTTGCTGAGGAGAAGAATTTTGCAGCACTTTCTTCATCTCATGCTCCTGAAGATGGGAAGATTAGTCCTACCACACCAATACTTGCACATATAGAGGGGCACATTTCCACACATCGGAGATGCTGAAGAGTACTGAAACTTGCGTTATCTGCAGTGCCCTTCCCAAACCACTGCAAACTTGAATTCATTCCCAAGCCGTGGACACAATTTCCTACTTCTGCCAAGGGAGAGCTCCTTCACTAAATAGTTGACCATTCTGGGCTGAAATATTTATTTCACTAATTTATAAGATGCAAGTAATTAACAGTGGGTGTGCATGTCTGTGCATCTGCACATATTTTTATTCCACTAATGCCTCTTTTAAAGCAGACCTGGCTAGCACGAAATAAATTGACCCATAAAATCAAACACAAAGTTACCAAACAATATCTGAATTGTTACCAATAAGCCGAACTCCGAATTTCCCCCCACTTAGAGCTGCCTGGGCACGGAGATAAAATTGCAGTGATTTCTAATTTGCCATATCGAGGACTATTGTTTTTGGAAATGTTGGTTATTTGCTAACCAACAAACGTGTAACGTTTTAACTTCGGAGCCAAAAGACAAGAAGCCAATCAGAGTCACCGTTCGTAGCTGGAATAAAAACCCCGAATCCCAGCAATTCTGCTCCGTTTTTCCCGGGAGCGTGTCCAGGAGCGGGATTTCTTGAACAGAAAATAACCTCTGAAAGGAAAAGTATTTCCAAACGTGTCATGTGGGGCTCTGTTGTTTCTTTTCTTTTCTTTTTTTTTCTTTTTTTTTTTAACCTCCCCTCTCCTACTTAAGCGAGAAAGAAAGAAATCCTGACAGCGGGAAGACTTGTCACCGTTTAGCCATCCATAAAAATGTTTTTCCCCGCGCTCCTCCTTTCGCTCGCCGTCCTGGCGTCGGTCTGTCTCATCTCGCTGCTCTGCGGCCCCAGCCCCCGCCCGCACACCGCCCCAGCGCAGCGGGGCCGGGGCCGCCACCCGGGGGGACCCCGGACCGGGGCGCCGCCGCGGCTGCTCCGCCGGGCGCTCGGGGATGGATGCTGCGGCCGCCCCGCCGCCCCGCCGCCCGGCACCGCTCGGGAAGGATGCGGGACAGCCCCGGCGCGAAGTTTGGAGCGACGGCGCTGTCCCCCGTCCCCTCTGCTTCCCCCCTCGCCCTTGCCGGGACGCTGCCGGGAGCCCCGGCTCTTACCTGCCACTGGCGCGGGCTGGGGTCTCGGCGCGCCGCGGGCGGGAGCGGGGCTGCAGCTGCGCGGCGGCGGCGGCGGCGGCGGGGCCAGGACGCAGCGGCAGCGGCAGCAGCAGCCCCGGCCGGCGTCAGTCAGGCGGGAGCCGCCAGGCTGTATTAGTGCGCCGGGCTGGAGCGCGGCCAGCAGCGCCGCGGCCGCTGGCCCGCCCCTCGGCCCCCCGCCCCCCCGGCCGCGCTCACACACACACACACACACACACGATCGCACACACACACACACACACACACACGAGATCGCTCACAGCCGAAATCGCTCGCACACACACAAGCGCACATCCACACGCTCGCACACTTGGCACCGCTCACACACACGCGCATCCACACAGATACCGATACACACACGCGCTCAAGCACACACGGACGAGCACACGCCCATGTGAGTTACACACGCACACTTTCATCATGCACCTCCCCGCACCCGCCGCACGCCGCCCCTCGCAGGGCTCACCGCTCCGCACCCGCCGAGTTCTGCCCCTCGGGCACACGGGCTCCCCGTGACAGAGCTCACCCGCAGGGACAGTCACACACGAACCACACCCGCCGAACCCGCCCTTCTCACACCCCCGCTGCCGCTCGCCCCCAGCCCCTCGGGGGCCGCCATCCCGCCGGCCCGGACTGCCCGCCCAGGGGCTGCCCCGATCGCTGCCCTGCCCGGGGCCGTGCGGGGCCCCGAGGCGTCTGTGTGTGACAGCCGGGCCCCCCCGGGACATCTCCTTCCCGAAAGTGCCCCCGCAGCCGGTCCTTCCCCGGGGTTCCTCTCGCCGGTGCCCGAGGATGGACACCGGGGCCAAGCGGGGCGTGGGCAACTTCAGCCCCGTCCTGCGCTGCTACCAGCGCTGCTGACCCGGCTTTTGTGCACAGGACACAAATGCCGGCTGCGGGCAAAGACTCGGAATCAACGTCGTCCCTCTGGGACGGCTGGACAGCACAGCTGCAACGGGTTTGGGGATCAGACTGCGCCTTCCCGCGCCGGGCTGCGCGGAGGTCCCATCATTTCTCGGACTGGTCAGAGAACACCAAACTGCAGCTGGCACTGATGAGCAGATGCATCTCCTGCTCCAGAGATTACCTATTAAACCCTCATATTCCCTAAAAGTAAGCATCTCTAGCTATGTAGTGTATTGCATTAGCCGTAATAAGGAAGGGCTGAAAGAAGGGAAATCAAGTGGCTTCAAGGACACCAGACATAAAAGCTACTCATGAAATTGGGGCTCCGGGCAGTGCTAGGAACAGGTATGTCTGAACCTGACCCTGGCTGCATCGAGGGGCTCCAGTTAAATTGCACTGTGCCTTTTGAGGTCAATCAATAAATATGATTAAAGATACCATCCTGCTGACATTTTCACCAAAATTTTTTACATTGTAAAACATGACAGCAAAGCTAATGTTGTTTGAGTAGACATCAAAAAGCCACAATGCAATTACGGCTCCGCAGAGCAGTTTTGTCCAAGCATGCGTGCGTGAGGGCTGTGGTGCAATAGGGAGATACAATGTAATGCCCCAAAATATCTCTGTTTCCTGCTTTGACTAAATCTTCTTCAAATACTGGTGGCTTCCCCACTGCTTGTCGGGCTTCTTCTACAGGAGACTTCTCGACAGATGAGTGGCTGAAGAGATGCTGTTAATTAAAAATCACTGTAAATATTAATAAAGTGCCAATCACACATTCTAACTGGCACGTGCTTTCAGATTTTATGTCCACAACGCTGTTTATTTTTAACTGAAGACATCACACTGCAGATGTATACATGGGTAATTTTGGGGAATAGTGGGGGTGGGTCGGCAGAGGTGTGGTATGTAACTTACTGAAGGACAACCAGATTCTGCAGGGTCTCACTGCATCTCTTTCAGGTATTGAAACTTCTGGTTTTTCATGCCTCTGCTCAGAGTTTCTGCTACCAAAAAAGGAGTGGCAGGACAAGGAGGTTCTTTACTCCTGCTGCTCTGGTGCACAGCCTGCTGTGCTATCTCCAGTCTGTCTTCATTGGCAGGGTACATTAAAATACCAGTACCACTACTGGAGTGATCCCAACCAGCAGAGCTGCTGCCTAGATTGAGCAGTCAGTTCCCAAAACTTTGCTTTGATTGAAGCTTCCAGTTAAATAGGCATAAATTATTTGTGAAATGATTTAATTGCATTCCTATTTGTGTGGTGGCGCTTTTAACTGTCCCATATCAGAAAAAAGTCTAGCTAACAGAAGTCATATGTGTGTGTTTATACATATATATATGTGTGTGTGTGTACATATATAACACTAGAGTTTGATACATTATAGATTATCTAGCAGGCAACAATTTTTTTTGTATGCAGTTGTATTTCTGATCACGTGGCATGCACACATACATGTTTTATTACAAGAGCTGAATATATGCTGGTGTTACCTGTGATCTGCTTGGAACAACCTTTGGAATGAGGGATCTCCTCAGTAGCAGTGCTCACATATCCCGCCTGTCCTTTCCACTCTCTCCACACACACTTTCGGAGCTCAAATCCCTGAGCCCAAATCTTCTTCTGCACAGCTTTCAAAGCCAGTGTCCTCTTTGTAAGGCTCTGCTCCTCTTGCCAGGGTGATTCATCACCTGTTACTCCTCTGCACCACCTGGGCTATGCTAATTCCATTTCTCATTTGCCATTATCTCTCTCCAGCGCCTCATTTCCCATCCTGCCCTTTGCAAAAGCCCTCCCTTAGCCTACACACAATGTAACTTTCTCAAATCCCCTCCCACAAAACATGGACCAACCTTCTTTACTCATAAAACAAAACCTTATTGGAGTATTCTTATTTTGGTCTGTATTTTGTATTTTTGTACTGGATAAGTATGTAAAGAAAAGCACCAATAAAAGGTTATGTAGAAAATAGTAAAGACTGGATGTAGCTGTAAAATGGATGAAAAGGTACTAATGCCTTTTAGTGCTGATACTGTGTAAAATATAGAATAGCATGAATTTTCCACTTGGATGGAGCTGCAAGTTCCTGAGAGCTGTAAATACACTGACTCTGCAGGTACTGCTCCAGGGCTCCAGTGGAGTACTGGCAGTGTCCAGCACTGGACAAGGAGCAGCTGTTACACCAGCAGTGTCGTGTGCCGGGTGATGGAGATCCCTCAAACAGCTCCAAGTGTGCTGCTGCAGGCACTACAAGACTCCTAGCCACGGTATCTTGGACTAACTGCATGAGTTACATTTTCCTCAAGGGCTCTCTCCAGGCAAAGACACAGCAGGCACTTGCCTCTGGCAGCAGATTTTTGGGAACAGCAACATAGTTGTGGTTCTGTTGCCCGCTTTGCCTGTGCCAGAGCCCTGGAAAGGGAGGGCTGTTCCAGTATTGCAGGGTGGAGTCAGACATGTGGGGCAGCATTGCCAAGATGAAGCTGATTATTCAAGCAGCAGCAGTCACCATCTCACTCTCTCTGTGGGTGCCTGAACTACAAGCCCAAACCCTGCCAGGATGCCTAGCTCCACACCTTTTACTCCCCTTCCCAGGATAGGGCTGGACCAGCCCCAACTCCTTACCCTTGGGTTTGACTCTGATATTTCTTGTGCTGTCTGGAAGCTTGGAGGGTATCCTGCTTCTTATTCACAGGAAGTTTGGGTATCTCTGTATCGAATTAAGGTCCTAACAGTTGGGATACATCTGTATCAGGTTTACAAATAAGCACTTGAGCCATCAGGGAGTCTTCCTTCACACATCTTTTCCAGGACAAAAAGGATGAAACATTTGCTTTTATAAACATGTTTTGTGCTACTCGCATCAATTTCCTGCATGTTTATGGTTTAAGATGCTAATTCTCAGAAGAAAAACAGGTGGAAAAAGCAGCTGCAATCTTGTGCAATGTGTTGGTGAATGCAGCACTGCAGAGACTGTGCTGGGCAGCTGGGTGGTCTGTACTGTCACAGAAAAGGAATTGCAATTGCTCATCTCACTGCTCTTCGCTTCAGATTCTGCAAGTGAAGCTATAAATCCAGAGAGGCAGAAGCAGGCAAGTTTGGAGGTGTATGCCCAAAGGGAGAGAAGGAATAAAGGGAATCACCAGTGGAGTAGACGGAATAACAACGACCACCTGAGAAAACTGAAAAACAATAGTTCAGAAATATTGGGAGACACAGAGGTGAGCAGGCTGAGTGGCTTCAGGTACTGCCACCAGGATGGGGATTCTCTCCCTTTTGGGTCAGATGACTAGTGAGATCTGCAATTTGTCATTTAGTTTCATTGCACTTTTAATCCAGCGTTGGAAGAGGTGTCAAGAAGTGAATGAGCATACTGTGGCATGAACAAATGAATTTATTCTCTGTACGTTTCAATTACCAGTTGAAAAAGACTCTGCAAAATATTTGGACTAGCCAGGTTACTACAGTTTTTGTAAGTGGAAAGGATAATCCAGTACCATAACAAGATTTTTGTTAGTGTGTGTATGTAAGTACCAGCTAAAAGAATGAAATCATATTTGTTATTAAAGATTTTGGGGACAATTTCTGCTCTGAGCTAAACAGCCATAAATTCTAAGGAATTCCAGGGAAATTTGTCTTCATCTTATTATACTAAATCTCCATAGGGTCCCTTGATTTTTTTCCTTTTCTTTGATCCACATACAATGACTTGACTTTAATTCTCCAAAGCTTTTAGCGCACTGAGATCCAGCTACCTGTCTTGTTATTGGTGCTGAGTTTGTTCTCTGCTGCAGAGAATAAGACTTGAGATGCTCAGAACAATATGATTCTTGAGATGTCTTTTTATTCCAAGATATGTGGATTGATGCCAGACTAGCTGAGATTAGTTGGAAGAAGATGATCTTCCAGTTGACAGTCTGCTACTTTGTCCTCAAAACTGTGAGACCGTGTGGAGGAAGAGGACAGAGACAACCTACTTGTTCCTTTAGCACAGCAGCATTGATGACTTAGTAAACCATAGTAGGCGAAGTCTGCAAGGATTCTTTCCACCCTTTTCAGCCATCACTGGCTGAAACCTGTGATAAATCACCTCCCTGATGTTTGCTTGACCTGGATGAAATATTTATGTGCCTCTGGCTCAGCTGGCATGGATTCAAGAACTGCTGTAATCCCCTGCCTTCACTTCACCTTCTGAACTTCACACCTAGTGTTGAGAAGAACCAGATGAACTCTCAGCCATTTTATCTAAGCCCATTCTTTATCTTTCTAATGTCAGCAGTTTTCTTGTTGCTGAGGACTTGCTTGGATGAAAAGAAAGAGTATGGAAGAGAAACAATATGTAAAGATTCATTGGTAGTAAGAATAAGCCACTGTTCTTTGGTTTCACATATATACAGAGGTCCCAGGATTTCCCTGAACTTTGGCATCAGAGCCAACAGCTATGGTTGAGCTAGAGCAAATCTTCTGGAAAAAGAGATTTTGAAATCATTAGTGATGGAAAATCCATTACAAGTCTTGCTAAGTTGTTCCGTGGTCAGGCTTGTCCTCGGCTTACATGGTAGCATAAGCACAGGCTGTAAAAAAAAAATGGCTTTCTCTGTTCTGAATTTTTCTAACTTCAGCTACCAGCAGTTTCATCTTGTGTCTTTCTTTACACATGGGACTAAAAGTTCATTATTTCTGCATATTCCTTTACAGCCTGTGCTTATGTTCTACCTTTTCCTTCATACACTTGGCAATGGCCCTTAAATATCAGGTGATTAAATAATCTTAAGAGTTGCTGGACTCCCCTTTGATTCCATTCCAAATTTTCAACATTTTTTGAATGGTGGATATCAAGAACCCAGGCTTCTCCAGCTCTACTAGAAATCAGGGGACATACACAGAGAACAGTTGACCTTGTAAGTCTCTATTTCCACTTATGGAGATCACACCAATATTTAATAATTTTGTCTCTTGCTGAGATGAAGACCAAGATTTATTTAGGTTCTAGGTTAGACTCCCCATCCTCTCACACCTTGACCTGCAAACATTCTTGACTCCAGCATGCCACCTTACAGACAGGAACAGAGTGTGCAGAAACATGCTGTTTTCTTGAGCCAGGCTTACAAGCAAGTACTGGAATAACTTCCCCATTGCTGAGGGAGAAATTCTGCCTCTGAAGAGCAGATTAGGCAAAAAATCTGTCAGAACAGCTGGTTCTTTCATGGAAATGGGGAGGGATAGAATGACTTTGAGGTCCTCACCTGCACTACTGACAGTCTAATTACAGATTCTCTTCAATTTTTTTGTCCTCCTTTTTCAACAATGCCATAATTTGTGTCATTGGCAAAGTTCTCAGTAACAACTTCATAGATTCTTCTATGTCATTATTAAAAAGATAGTTAAATCCTGTTAGGTCAAGAAATTATCTCTTTGTGCCCTCATTAAAAATCCATCAAGCTGATAAAATTTTCCCCATTTATGGTGATGTTTTCAGACCTAGGAACTAGTCAGTTTTTAATCAATTTAAAATAATACAAATTCAATACAGCTTACATTAATTTCTTAATTAAAATGTCAGGTAGCGTGAAGCTGAATACCTCTGAAAAGTCTGTAATATCAAACTCATTTCCTTTACCAGTTAATCTTTTAATTCAGTTTTAATTTCATCAGATGCATTTATTGAGTGGTGGTACATATGCCATCCTCCTGTTGTCCTCCCTTAATCCTTTAGCAACCATGACCTGTTTTAACTGTTTCATAGTTTTACCTGGAACTGTTTTTAAATCTGAGAGATCTCTAATCACCCCACATATTCCATATATCTCATATGCTAACATAATATTAGCTGTCTTCTGCTTTACTGTTCCTAACCTTTCCAAATCTGTTGAAGTAACGTGTGTTGGCCATAGAGCTCATTAGTGCTCACATTTAAAATCCTTGAGAACAAGGTGTTAGATGCTGAATTTTTAAGACCAGGGAATCCAGTAAGCACAACTTTTCACAAGAAGCTATTGAGCTGATGATTTCAAAACTTCTTAAGTCAGGGTTTGCTTTTTAACATCATCTTCAGTTATTGTTAAAATAGAAAATGTTATTACCTTGCAGTATAAGTAATTTAACTCCTTTTTTTCCCAGATAGTTTTGGAAATCTTTAATTTTATTCTCAGTTCTATAATTTTTATCTAGTACTGAACAAATAATTGTTTGAATTACTTTAATTTATCTGGAATACTTAACCCCTTTCTTACTGCTACTTTTGCCATCCATGGATTTATCCTCCTTTTTTCTCCATTATGATATTTTTTCTAAAATCTCTATTTCTTTTTTGTCTTATATATTTTATAGAACATATTTGCATTCATACTCATTTGGGGTCTGTCTGTTCTCTGTTAACCAGAATAGCCTCCATTCTCAGTGGATTGTGGCTTTGAAAGTATCTCCTAGAATGTTTTAAGCAGTTCCTAATTATTATTTCCTTTCTATTTATTTTCTTTCTTTTCAGCTGATTTAGCTTCAAAATGCTTTCATAAGACTGAATTTCTGGTTTTGGTTTGTGGTTTTGTGTGTGTGTTTTTTTTTTTTTTTTTAATTTATTTCCAAGAACACGTAGAGCTGTCCGAACTATCTCCTGATCACACATCACAAGTGCAATTGCAATACCTTGCAATTAAGCAATCTTTGTAAAGCAATCTCTCTATTTCAGTGATAGGCTTCTGTACCAGTCAAGACTTTGTCCAACACATATTATTTCCATGTTAGATACTAAATTTTTGAGGCCAGTGAAGCCATCCTTGATGAACAGAACTTTTCAGAAGAAACTATTGACCTGACAGGGTATCATTCCTGACCTTTTCTGGAAGCAGATTTAAAGTGAGTCCATAGAGATAATTTTTTTCTCTTGGCCACATTGTCAATGAAGAAGAGGTATGAAGAAGATTGTGGAAATATTGAGTGGGGTCATCTTGATGTGTTAATTTCAGTTCTGATGTGCCTCCTTCTGTTTGAAACTCAGCTTGAACAATTCCGTCACTCTTTACAAGTGCCTGAAAGGAGGCTGTAGCAAGGTGGGGGTTGGCCTCTTCTCCCAGGCAAAACTAATGATAGAGTGGTTACACATTGGAACGGGCTCCCCAGGCAATGCTGGAGTCAGCATCCCTGGAAGTGTTCAAAACCCAAGAAAACGTGGCACACTGTGATATGACCTAGTGGACGTGGTGCTGTTCAGATGAAGGTTGAATTTGGTGGTCTTGGAGGTCTTTTCCAATCTAACTGGAAACTTTGTCTTATCTAGTGTAGCAGTTATCCCTAAAATGTCCTTGTGTGTTCTGTTTACTTAGAAGGTATGGTTGCTTGGATTTTCACGTGCTTATATGGTTTCTTCATATTCTTGCTCTAGGAAGGGAAAAGAATGCTCACAACAACAACAAGCCAGTAATTCTCCCCTCCTCCACCCTTTTTCTTTTTTATGGAGTTAAAAGCTCATTAACAAATTTCTCAAAACAGAGACTGCAAAGATGTGTTTCACTTTTGGAGAAAGCCCATCTTGGAAGGTCATTTGAAACTCTTATCACTAAATGGTGTCCTCAGCCTTCCCTCTCCAGATGAAAACGTAAAGATGTTAAAAATTAATGTTGACTGTAAACATCTCCTTAATAATATTTTATTTTAAAACACTCCCACAGTTTAAAGAAAGACAGTATATGTGCCTGCCAAGGGAGAAAAAAAGACATCTCTATAAACTAGACTATTTAAAACTCAAAATATAAAAAGGAAAAAACCCTCAGTGATACATGACTATAACATTGTACTGATAAACATATCTTATTTGTTCAGGGTTGGCATTAAAGCAGGATGCAGCAATTAGAAGGGAAAATGCCATCTGTTCTAGAAAACTCAAAGTATTTTAATTAAAAACTTGATTTATATGGATCAGATTATCTGTATTTTATTATCTGGCAGAAAAAGAACCTCACAAATTTACAGTTGCTTCCAGCAATAGGGGTCATGCAGTGCATCATTTTACCCTGTGTCTTCTTTGAAACAAGTTGGGTACTGGCTGAATATTTTGCTTAGGAGTTCCAAGAAGGGGACCACTGCACTCTAATCCGCTCCTTGCAAACATGTTGTTGTCTTGGAGATCATGAAGTTATTGCCACTCCATAGGACAAGTAGGAACAGTCTGTTTGGAGATCTGTGCTTTTCACAGGGAGATGCATTTGGTAATTTATGCCCTGATTTAAAAGTTGACTGCAGTTCATAGGAACTAACATTAAGTTATAGATCAAGTAGTTATTAAATAAGGATTGCAAGACTAAGCATGTGATAAATTCACTCCCCTGGGAAACACCTGGCACCAAATACCAGACCTCATATTTAATCAAGTTATCAGAGAAGCTGAGATACATAAAGATCTGTTTTACTCAGCATCTGTTCAGGGACTATTAGACATCTGAAATGTACAAGTCCTGAAGAATGTTTTTATAGCTACAAATATTTTTAACTGACTCAATGCCTAGGATTAAATACTTTGAGATAGTTCATTAGTCTTACATTTTCTAGTCTTACCATAAAAAAACTCGCAAGCAAACCAAACAAGAAATAAGGAGAGAAGAAGCTATTTCTTATGGAGGAAAGCAAATCAACATTTAAAGATTTGCCGCTAAAGCATACCTGTAGGTATATCACTGTATGAACTTCAGACAGGAAAATCTTAAATCAGCTTAAATCATAAAGCAGCTATTTATTTTCTAGAGTCTTACCACATTTGAATTACAGAGATGATGTATAGTACACGAGGCTGTTGCCATTTCATGATGTCTCTTCATCCTTTTCCATGCTCAAGACTTTTTTTCCAGAAAAATTTCATCATTCCTTTCACAGAAACATCTGTCCAACTGTAAAACCAACCCCTTTTTTGTTGTTGTTTTGTGGCTTCCATCACAAGACTTAAAGGCACCATATTTTACAATGTAACACATTTAGATTCAGTGAAACTCTATGTTGCTGCACACTAATGTAATAATGAGAAATGTAATTAAAGTCACTGCTATAATAACATCTTATCGGAATGCACAATGAAGATAAACTTGCTTATTCCAGAGACAGAGGGCTTATTGCATAGGAAGCAGTTTGTTCTGATGGGTTCTTTGATCTACAACCGGTATTTCTGTTAACTGGAGGGGTGAGGAAGGGCTCGGAATATATTGCCACATTTTCTTTTGGCTGCCAAAAGGGAGGATAATTAAAATAAAGGGGGCTTCAGGATCAAAGAAATGGAAAAAGTTATGCTAGTCAATAAGCTGAGGGAAAAAGTTTTTTTAAAAAGATCTTCATTAGTAAATATTTAGAAGGCACAGATGCTGAATAAACACCTCATTTAGCTATAGAGTTCAGCAGAACAATTACTGTATGAAAAAAATCAAAAGATTCAAAAGAAAAATAAAACTGGGTTGGTGGCTAGTATGTAAACTGTGTGTAGAAATACCACAACTATGCACGAGGTATCAGGTTTTCTTCATAAAGGGCGAGAAATTACTCTGACTCATCTCTCCATATTTTGTACACAAATGAGACTGGATGGCAACTGAAAGCCTCAGAGAAGGCTCAGAAGTCAATCCCTGGGAACCGGGTGAGATAGTTTCAGCAAACTGGCCCTTGGCACTCTGTATCTCAAAATGGGGTGCCCAACTAGCTGCAGTCTCCTCCAAAAGAGGCACTAACAAGCACAAGGAAAAGAGAGAAGAAAAGGAGTAATGTCTTTATTCTGCACGAGGCTTGCGAAAGCTGGGGCACAACATTAATTGTTTATTCCAAATACTTAAACACTCAGTGCAAGGGTCCATGTTTGCAGAGTCCAAGTGGAAATGACTCAGCATGCTAAAAAGAAAAAGAGCAGGCTGTCCTGTTGTAATTCACATAATTAAAATATTCTGCCTAAATGCATTACATCTCCCCCCACACATCAAAGGCTTGTGTTTCCTCAAATTCTCAATTTACATTTAGGGAAGCAGAGTTCTTAAGCTCTTATGAGAGAGAAAATATTATGTGGTCTGGGCATCTCTGCCTTGCTGTGCATAACAAATCATAATACTGTGTAAAATACCAGGTCCCAGGCAAAGATGCCTGATTTTCAATACATACCGCAGCAGCACCACTGCTCTGTTACCCTGTGTTGTATGAAGGGCTGTGTGTCTAATTCAGTTGGTACATTAGCCTGTATTGACATGAGCCTGCCTGTGAGCCCACCAGCAGCCCAGCAGCGCTGGAAAACTAGGTTGCAGGTCTTAAGGAGTCAGCAGGAATTGGTATCCTAGCTGGCATATTTTTAAAGGTTGTTTTGGTTGCTTTTTGAAGGTTCTGTGGGGAAGTCCTGGGAAGCAGAGGTCTGCCTAGAAGAATGGCACTTGTGATGTGAATGGGCAAGGGCCTGCTGTTGGCATTTGGAAAGGGCTGCTCTTTTCCTCTGTGGCTTTAGACAGCACTGAGGAAGGCTTCATCACTATATGTGAGGTATTTGCTCTCTGGCCTGACAGCCTCCAGGTGATGGAAAATGCAGGTGGAGAGGCAGCAGTTTAGGGAAATAAGGACTCAGCAATCCCCATGATGGAAAGAGCTGCAGCTGTGGGCTTTGGGCCAGTAATAAAAGTGACAGTCATGGCAGGGGTGTCCTGAAAAACAAGGAGGAGTCAGCAGTAATGTGGACTGTTGTGGACTGCTTGCACTGGGACAGACTGGACTGTGGGTGCAGCCTTGTGGGGCTTTGCTGGCAAGAAACATTGACAGGGAAAATGAGGGGCAGGCACTTAGCGCTTATTGTACCCTCTTGTATCATGCCCTGGAGACAAGCGATGTAAGTTGAATGATGAAAAGTTTTAGAAGAAAAGGTGGTTGCTATTTTCCTTTTGTAGCCCAGCTGGGCCTACAGCTGGCATGGTTTTAGGTCAAGGATGATAATGCAAAGAGAGTAAGGGTAGGGGCCAGGGCATGGTGGTGTTGCCCTCTGGTCTCTGTATGTGAGGTCAGATCTTTTCCTTGGCTTAGGGGGCTGTGTTCTGGCTGACTATGTGATGGATTGTATTAGGACTCCTCTGGTGGGGGTAGCCCCCCCAAAAGCTGGAGCCTGTCACCTGGCCCACATTCCTCTTGGCTGAAGCAACATCTCCCTACACATTTCTTTAATGTAATTTGGTATTTCCAGTGGATTGGTGCTGTTTACTGGGCTATTGTACTGTGTATCATTTGAAGACAAGACTTAGGACTAACCACTATAAACAACTACCACATAATTCAGGAGATGAAGAAATGAGCATGTTTTAGAAAAATCTTCTTGTTTGGTATTTTCCCATTATACTCCCAATCTAGTTTTCTCTAGCAGCAGTAACCAACTATTCTGTGGCATTTAGTTTTATGCTACAAAACATCAGTGAATTTTCCCTCTTAGTGAAGAGTTGAGGCACAGATCTCATTTCTACAACCTGGGTGTATAATCCCTTTTATTTTTTAGAGCTTTGAGGAATTAGAACAGTTCTCCTTACCTGCCTCAGCCCCTCAGCTGAAAGCTGTTGGGCATAAGAGGTGGGCTTGGTACTTGTTGGAGAGGGAGAACCAGACCATCATCTGAAGAAGGTAGGAAGTAGGGGCTGTGTCACCACAGCAATACAATGTCTACAACAAAATGGAGCAGACAGGTTTTGGATCCTACTTAGCTTAAAGGAATTTAATCTGTGATACCTCCTTTCTGAAACAGCTATGGAAAGGTCCAGCATGAGGCCATTGAAATCCTTTGGGCCACTGTTCAGCAAAGAGTGCAGGACTCCTGAGGACACAGACAAAGTGGAGAGGTACACACCCTCCCTTTTAACAGAAAAATGTGTTTGAGAATGGGAAGTCTTGGTTCTTGTCCATGTGCTGGAAACTGCTTCACAACACTTGCCCAAGAAGCAATTGAATAAAAAATGCCTCTGCAGCACTGGAAACAAGACAGAGGACTTCTTTCCCAAGGGGATATTTAAACTTTTCATTGGAAAAGATTTAAACTTGTCATTCGACATATTTTGTCAGCAATGATTTTATTACTCAGTGGCTATTAATCATGGGCCTTACTGTGGCATTCATATTTCAAGTCATTAGCCTTTTATTTTCTGGCAAAAATGTAGTAGATCTGTAAGAATGACTGTTCCCTGCTGTTGAGAAAGCCATGGCATCATAAAACTTGAGAAGCCTTGCACTAATGTAATCAATCTACTAAGTGACAGCTATATTTGAAATACAGTGTGCATGTACAATGCCTCACAATGGAAAGCAAAATACTGGTAGCACTGCCGTGTTGTGGCTCCACAGCAGCAATTTGGGGAGTTTTCTTGTGTGAAACTACTTCCATGCTGCAAACCCTTCTTTTTCTTGAAGGTCTGTTACCTCAGGCTTGGTGGTGCTATCAAACACCAAATGGTGTGTTGGCCACAGAGCATTTTGATGTCAGGTTTGCATCCTAGAAAAATAACAACCACATCTTTTTTTTGGTTGTTTTAATTACATTACCTTTCAGATATTAAAGATAATGTTTGTCACTAACTTGACATCCAGTGAATCTTTCCTGTAAGTTTTTTTACTGTGTTAAGCAAAGACCCGTGAAACCTGAGTCAATTTATTTTGAAGTTCTTTACGGTGGTACTAACTACAAAGACAACAGCCATCCTAGGAGCATTGCATACTTTATCTGTCCTCTTCTCTGAGAATCAAGAATTAATCTCTACAGGACACAGTCCCATTTAGTTTGGGATTCAACTCCGAGTGAATGTAAATGCAGATTAAATTGGGGGAAAAACACTGTCGAGTCTGTAGCAGCAACATGGAAAAAACAAACCTTTTGTAGAGCTAGGAATTTCCTAAGAAACTTTTAAGGTCCTTGTAAATTATTATCTAGGCACAGCTGAGAACATCAGTCTACATTCCTGCTGAATTTTCCTAACTCTTAATTATCTGACTGAGTGCAGCAGTGCCTTTATGAATGACCATTCTGCAATTTTTTTCCCTAAACATCAAACATCTTGCTTGATGGAAATAAAAGCTCTTGTACATTGCTTGAACTTGTGCAGTGATATTATCCATTAGATTTGCACTTAGTAGCAAAGACAGTATTCTCCCTAAAGTAATCACAGTGCATAATAAAACTTCTTTAAAGTGGGGAGTGTAATTGCCTGCACTCCTACAGAACTATAAGCCTAATGCTTGCATTGATAGAGAACATCTCAGAAGGAGAGGAGCTAAAACCCCAAAATTTTTCATGCAACCTGCAGGCAGGATAATTGGAATTCCAGGTAGTTGACAAAATGACTTCATATTCCCTGTGAATGCTTGCTGTTCACAGTGAGTAGCTTCTCTTCCGACATATTAAAATGTTTTGTCTTACCATTGAAAAATTCAGCAGAGGTTTTTTGAGGGTAATTAAATTATCATGCCCATCTTCTAGATTAGGGGTAGACTGATTTACTGTATAATCTTGAGTAAATAAGGAGAAGCCAGGAATAGAAAGAATGCTTCATTATTTTACAACCCAGAGAAATCATTACATGTGAAATCAGATTCTTGGAACCATGCAGGTCTGTTCAAGGCACTCCTGAAATTCCTTTGTGATGGGCAAGGGTGCACACAGCAAGATCATTCTTCCCTCACTACTTTCTCCAAAACCTTTCCATATTGGAGGCAGAGCATTCATGGTTTCAGGGAATAGAGTGGGCCTTACACTGAATTTTCCTACCTTCAGTCTTCTCAATGTAAGATAAAACCCCATTCTCTTGCCTCTGAATGGCTGTTCAGGGGTACCTGAGCAGTGACCCTGCTTTATCATGATCCTCTTCTACTTTGTGGAAAGGGGAATGTCCAGTATATGAAGTTAGCTTTACCCTGGTTCTCATGAACCTTAGGAAGGCACTGGCAAGTATGTGAAAGACAAACATGACACATGTAGACAAGATGGTGAGTAACATCTCCACTCTGCAGTATTTCTGTAGGATCTGACAAATCACAGCATTCCTTATTCTTTGTTTAATACTAAAGATGAATGGCTCTATTAAGTTGTCTAGTTCTATTTATTCATTTTGGTAAACAGACTTTTCCAGTAATTAATTTGTTTGATAAGTGAACTGAAAAGGTCCAGATTTATTCTGCCATGGGATTACTATATGCAGATATGAGTGTGGGTGCAAGAATTTTAGAGGTGTCATGGAAATTGAGGCAATACATGAAAACATGAGTAATGCATGCCGAAGTTGCTTAAATCGGATATATTCTTGTTTAATCAACCATTCTCTTTTTCTAGCTTTCTAGCAAATACTCAAATGAAATTGCTTGCTGTCTCCTTTATGAGAATAATTTTTGTGTTTGTCCTTTCTCTAGTCCCCTTGCAGTACTCCTACAGAAAATGGGCTATTTTTCATTCTGTTCCTGTTCTTATGAAGCATTTTATTGAGAAAATAAATTGTCAAGAATAGTAAATTAAACATAACATCAGAAAACATTTTTGTGAGATCAGATTTTACTCCTTGATTGAAAACCAGTAAAGGTTGTTCTAATATCATCTGTGTTTCATCTTTCATTATCACAAAACCTTCTACCAGGGCAGAACCTAGCCAGACTTGTAAAACAACCAAAGGGAGAGCTGACACAGTTGATTACCACTTCCAAAATGTATGACTTGGCTTAAAAACTGGAAGATGGCCATGGATATGGTTTTGGTTTTTTGGCAGCAATATATGGAAGTTATCAGCAGTTCTGTTGTTGAGACCTTAAATGGCAGACCAAGTCAGCCAAAAGAGTTACAAATTCCTTGTGGTTTTGACTTTTTTTCTAGTTTGACAACAGATGACTCAGAATATGCAGTGGGTCGTTTATGACAGCCTATGCTGTGCAACTAAGGCTGTAGTGAGGCTAAAGGGTGAAGCCTGTCCTTGACACAATTAGCTAAACCTTTCTCTACTCTACAAAGATAGGAAGATAAGGATTAGTGCCACATGTGGAAGGCTGCTTTCCAGAGATGAGGCAAAGTGAATTTGCCAAAACTGTTTGCAGAACTCCATGATTTTTCATCATCCTGTAGGTTCAAGTACCTCTTCTGATCTCCAGTCCAAAAGCTGGCACTCAATATTTCTCTTTGTTTTGCAATGGGATCTTTATACAGCTCCAGAATAACCCCAGATGAAACACCAAACCATGGCAAAAACCAGACGGAACTGCCAGAATTCATGTCACCTCATTCTTCAAGAATATTGCATAGAATGTGCCAGCAACAAAGGCTTGGATTCAGTCTAGATATTGAAGTTCGTTCTGCTAAAACAATGGACTGATGAAAATACAATGGAGGAAAGTGACCTTGACAGCAGAGCATGAAGAACCAAGGAAAGCAGAGCCTGACTGGTGTGAAGGGATGTACCTGAGGGGGAAGTTAAGGTCATGTAGGTAAGAAGGATCACCTGTGGCTAAGCCATTTTGGAAGGATGTTTGTTTCATTTACAGCTGTTTCTTGAGCACCAAAGAGTGTTCTGGTACTTGGAAGACTAAGCCCAGCAAGCAGGCCTGGAAAGGTTTTATTTGTTTCTTTTTTACACCAGAGAAATATCTAATTATACAGCCAGGGCAGTTGAACAGATCCATGAACGGAAAGTTAAGTAGATTAAAAAACACTGAGGGAAATGGAGGCTAGTTAGCCCTCTCTTTTCTGATGGATCTCTTAAATGAAATCATATTCTAGCACACCCCTCTCAGCTATGATCTCACAACTATTACTAATGCTTGCTCATATGGAAATATAATTTCTTTCCTGGTAAGAAACAAAGGTTTGCTGGTAGCTTCTCCCCTGAGCCTCAATGACCCCTTGGGCTTGTGTGCTCAAGACTCCCTTATGTGCTGTTGGATAAAGCAATAGGTATGACTTGGTATCATCCCATTCCTTGGTATCATCCCATTAACCTCTGAATCTCTATCCCAAAGAGGTAGACAACTTATGGTCCAGCCGGCAGGGTGCAGCCTCCAGCAGTGTGGGAATACTACTTTAATTCATGCCCCTTGAGCTATTACAGACATGCCACTGCATCCCTAAGAAACACACACAGATCATAAATAAGGTTAGATGTTATTTTAAGTAATAAACACTAAGATACAGAGATTTCATTGCAGCCTTCTGTCTTTGTCTGTCTCTTCGTTTTGACTATTTTTAGTTTGCAGTCAGCATTATGACTGTGAACTCAAGGAACACTTGGACAATAGGTACATAAATAATTATGGATAGGTCTCCAGAGCCTTAAACATTAGCAAAGAATTCAAGTTAAATACTGGCTGGTACTATTCTGTGGCTTGGAAATACAAACTGTACTTATACACATTGCTATAATTTTATTTCCCATGACCTGGACATTGGTGGTGGTGGAAGGGTCTGCACAGAAGCTTCAAGAATTTCAAATTGATGTATTACTGAACACAATTCTGCAGAACAAACTGGTGCCATCTTCTATGTTTATCTGCTTATACTTCTCAGCAGTGAACTTTGAGCTGTCACAGAAAACATATTGCATATCCACAGACATGCCTAAGAGTAAAAAGAAATATTTTTACTGTTTTTCCAATTGATATTTAAAACGTGAGTTAAAAAAAATAGCTTGTAAGGATAAAAGCTAAGTGTGTATCAAAGGACATTGCATGGCTATTGCTTTGGGTTGTGATAAAAAACAGTAACAGTAAAGAAAACTCATGTTAAATACTGACATTTTCTAGTAACTTTTTTTTTTTAATGTGTTTTTCAAAGAAGACTTTAAATTGCTGCCTTTTGAAAAAATCACTTGTTAGTAAACTGGTGCAGAAAACTAAGGTTTTTATGCAGATATGTAATTTTTTTTTTAATTGAAATTTATATTTATAAAAGCGCTGCCTACGCAGACATCGATGTTGGTAAGAATGCTGCAGAATTACCAGATTTTCTCAATTTGTTTTATTTTCTTTTCACAGTCTGTGAGAATACTTTGGATCTTTGGAGAGCTGGGTCAGGACAGTGAGTAATGTAGAAGACTTTCACCTCCTGCAGGTCACCCCTGCAAATGCAAGGCTAGGAAGAAATAGTAAAATTAGGACTCCACTGGAATACAAATAAATCTATCCCTGAAACTCTACAAAGAGAATAATGAGGACAAGTTAGGCAGAGCACTGGTCTGAATGACAGCCTTGGTGATCAGGGAGGTTCTTTGTTTATGTCTGAGGCACTTAGTTCTCTACACAGAGAAGGCCAGCATCAAGTGTGAATCAATCAACTCTTCTCCTACTAGGAATGACTGAAACATTCTACTCAAACTTCCCATTTCAAGTTGTACCACTTAGTAAAACCAAGTGGTGTCTCTGGAACACGTCAAGAGGCAGAGCCAAATCTTTCTTGATGGAACAGAGTAATTCAAGGTCTCATTTTGAGAGGGCAACAAGACCTCAGGTCTTGTATAGGTTTAAAAAAGGAGGAATTTTAATTTACTTTTCCTGCCCTTGAACAGTGAATTAGCCTCCAGGTGACAAGTCAGTCTACAAACTTGTGGTAAGTTCACAGCCACGAAAGGGGGCAGCTCTCCTTTTGCTGCTGCACCCTCTGCCTGATAGACCGTGCAGGGAGTCATTTTAGATTACTGAAATGGTAGAAAACTATCTCAGAAGAAAGGAAAAAAAAAAGCAGACATGTAGAAGATGGCATCCTGCCATTCTAGTGAGCTGAACTGGCTCCAGGGAGACTAAGCAGCTCCAGAACAGGTGTAGAGAGAGAGCAGGAATACTCCTCTTTATGCCTCTGTGTCATTAAACTAGTATATCTGCTTCTGAAATGGAACCCAGGAGAATCTTTCCCTGATTCTGGGATCTCTGTGCAACAATTGAGGTGTGCTGGGCTTGAAGGAACACGCAGGAGAGCAGAGCAAAACTCTAAATGCAAGTGTGAGTCTCAACCATGCTTTTTTAGAGCATGTGTGTGGTGACTCCTGGTCTACTGGTACTGCCTGTGTGTCTTGTATTTCCTAATCTGCAAATAACTGCCTGGGAGATGAGTATGCTACCCAGAAGACTTCTGACTGCTACATGAGTGACAGAAGGCCAAGCCAACCATCTTTCTCAGCTAAAGTAAATCTTCCATTTCACTCTAGCTTTCAACCTCAGCCCTGCACCTTTTCTTTCTTCCCATTCTCCTTCCATCCCAGTTGGCTCCTTCTTTTATTCCAGTTCAGCTCTTACCCCCACTGCAAGGGAATGCATCAGGCTGCACCTATAGAAGCAACCATTATAGGTCCCTTCCAACTCAAAATATTCTCTGATTCTGTGAATCCACACTGTAGCAGGTGTCCTGAGGAGCTAGTATTTTATTCTAGTAACAACAATGAGGAGTGGTGATTGATTCCGCAGAGGTGACAGACACGTATCTGGACAAGGTAAGAGAACAAAGCCTGTGAAGTCAAACTGAATATATTTTTTGAGAATTTATTCCAGCACTTTATAGAAAACTGAGGTAACCCTAACAAAGGCAAAACTCAAGTCAGTATTACAGAAAGAATAAGAAAAATCACCAGTGAATTTATATGTGAAAGTACAACCATACTATTCATTTTTTTAAATTCTTCAAATTTGTACAAGTTTCAGGAAGACAGATTGGCTTAGATTGTTGGCAATTCACAGCTACTTTGAAAGCACAAATGAAACTGTTACTGTACTGTAATGCAGCGTGACATTAGTATGAAAGAGTCAAGACCCTCCCTCTGCCTCTGATCTCATTTGAAGCATGACAACATCAGACTGGCATTACTAATACACAGGTCCCCAGTGTACACTGGGTCTCACTTCTGCATGCTCTGAGCTTCCCATACCCTTTTCACTACAGATCTGTAGATGTCAAGGACTCCTAGCCTTGAGCATGCACTACTATGTACGTATGAGCAAAACACATTTATAGAAGACATTTTTAAATTAAATGTGCTTTCTCTTGGACCTTCTACAGTCTGGAAAAGATCTGCAGTTGGATCTCAGGAAAACTATTTCAGCTTCAGACAAAAACATTTGGAATGTCAAGGGACTAATGGAAGTCCTGAGAACAACTTTATGAACATTACTGCTAGAACTCAGTAAAATCCATTAATGTTTCCCATAACGTTGAATCTAAACATGCATCAGCATGAACCATGAATGATAATTCCAAGTTGCAATATGTCCTAACAATTCCAGATATAATAGAAACAAATGGCTGTGGTCATTCACAACAGAACATTGCACAATGTCGAACAGAGTGCCTCTTTTTATAAGGAGATTCCAGATGGATGATGAGACAAAAACAGATATATTTATTTGAATGAATTTATAAGCAATGTTAAAGCTGCTATTTAATAAAATAAAAACCTGATTACTATGTAAGAAAATCTTTTTGGAAATGCTTTCTTTTCTCAAAATGTAGAAATTCTCCACTGACAATCTTATAAAACACATACATGCTGCAAAAATGAAACATACAGAGGAGCAATGAAGAATTACCTCAGCTTTCACCACGACTTCACTTGATTGAAACTGTTCTTGTGTTCCATTAAGCATAATAATATATTTGGAAAATGTAAATAACCTAATTACATTTTTTTGCTTCAAGCTTCCAGGCACCAGTCATATATCGCAGTCGTATAAAAAGAAGATCCCTGCCCATCTGCAGCCAGCTCCAAAAGGGAACTAACTTAGAACCTGTGATTAATGAAGAAGAAAATCAGAATGACATTGTTAGGAAAAAAATGAGCACTGGCAAGACTCACATTTAAGCAGTCACAAACCCCTGCATTCTAAGCATACTCAGCCCCACAACCTAGATCTTAACATTAATAAAAAATATGTATTTTGAAAGCAATTGCTTTACAGTATTACATTATGCCATAGGTGAGACACTCTAGTTTGCAAGCAGCACAGTAATTCCATGTATGTGACAAGATGTGCACTGCTCCCCATGACAAGGCTTTGTTCAAGTAAATAGGAACCTGAGCACCAATAGCTAAGCAAGTAATTTATCTAGCAACTTTGTAGAAGAGGATCACCAGCTTGTCTTACAACAATAATATGAAGGTACCTATCTTGAGGCAAGGCAAGGAACCCACACTACAAAACCAAGCCTTCCACCATCTCTGTTAATATTTGTGTTGGGTGCAATGTACACATGGAACTGCACTGAAAGGAAACATTCCTAGTGAAGTTGGCTCAGGACATTCTCTACTTGCACCATTCATCATGACTACAGTTCATTATAATTTCTGTTGTCCAGGGGTTGTGCTGAAGAGATCTAAAAAAAGATAAAAACCTGAAAAGGGCAAAAAAATAGAGGAACCATATTTGATGGGGGGGAAGTGAGCCAAAGAAAGTAGAACCTCTTAAGCTGGTTCTGCACTGAAGAAATATGCATAGAGCTATACTTCCCAGTAACTCAGTGGCAGAGACCTCCCTACAGGTCTGAAACAATATCACATCTTAAGAAGACATGGTAGTCTAGAGGAAGCCTTAGTAGCTGAGAATTTTGGAAAGCAAGATACAGTGAAATGGAATTTAATCAGTAAGCGATGATGGTCAGACTCCCTGCACAGTGTTTTAAAATTGCACTGATTTATTGACACATTACAGCAAGAAGACATGCCAAAACAGTGTTTTGTCTTAGAATTGTAATTTCTTACTTTTGTCTCCAGTGGGACTGCAGTTTCTCTGCCATGTTACCCCTTCACATACACTTTCTGTACCAAGCCATAGCAATAGGCTGGCAAGGACACGAAATTCAGTATGGAAAGAAGACTGTGTGCTATCAAAATCAGGTAAATAGGGCAATAACCTTGGATCTATTATTCTGGATTGACACGTCAGGAATCTTGCAAGAACATGAACTATCTCCCCACCTTCTATTTCAGTCCAGTTGACAGCCACTTCTGCTATAGGTATTTTCAAGCGCTGGGCTATATAAAGAAGTTCCACATCAAATGCCCTGAAGAAGAACAGGAAATACCAAATATAATCACACATACTCCCAGATGAAAGACAGTGGAAATGTTAATTAAATGACTGTTCAGTTATGCAGTTGATACCAATGCTCCATGGGTCAGATACACATGGATGGGAAATTAATTTTCTTGACTAAACATCTCACAACATAGCCAAAATACAGACAACAATAACAATACTTCACTGTGTTCTATATTTGAAGGTATAGATCAATCTGTGTTCAGCCCACTTCTTGCTTTTCCTTCTGTCACAATCAAAATTTAAACATTTTTGAAGACCATGAAGACCAAGCAGTCAAATGCACAGTGTCACTCCACATCTCTAGTAGTTTCATCAAAGAGGACATCTACCTGCTGTGGCTTTATGCTCATCTGATGGGTGCTCCTTTTATTTTCTCAGTCAAGGAACTCAAGGCAGCAGCACAGAAGTGAGAAATTATTTATGTTACCATGCACAACCGAATTCAAACAACAGTTTAGTGACCACTTAATGCACAATACAAAAACCCTCTTGAGAGAGACGTGGGTTTTTTTGGCTCAATTTTTTGCAGGTTGTACGGCAAAATTAATGGGGGCAGTGATCCTGCTGTGTCAGGTGCTCCTTCCTATTCACTTTGTCCAGAATGCACCTTAATCCTCTCAGTTGTCTGCACAGAGAATTGTCTGTGTTTCATTCCTGTAAATGCAGTCTCAAGTAGGCCTTCTGGCTCTGAAACACCAGACTTTTGATAAGCAACAAGTAGTTTGGCAGCTTTTAATGCCTGTTTAGAAATCAGCATATGAAACTGCCAGTAGCTACTACTGACAGGGTAGAACACAAATCACAATTAAGAAGATTCTGATAATTTGCCTTAAAGTCTCGTTGCTGAATCAAAGACAGTTTTCTTTCAAAGTGAAAGAAAATATTTTGCCACTGGAGGAAATGTATGCAATAAAAAACCCCCAAAATTATTCATTCGTGCTTAAAGAGTTGCTTGAATTCACATCTTTGGTAATTCCATTTAACACTAGAGAAAAGATGGAAAGGGACAAAGTGATGAAGAGCAGGCAGAAGACACACTTTAGCAGGTTGTTTGCCAAGTTCAGATGTTACTTCCTTCTACTCCAAGCCACCTTCTCCTTTTAAGAGGTGCATTTCTGTAAAACTATTAATAAATGCAACAACAGCAGCAGTCCACTCTGAAATGTGCACGTAGGTCTGACACACACAGGTAGGTTCCCCCTGAAGTGCAGACCACAGCAGGCTGCCTTGCTGGTGGAATCACAGGCACAGACCTGGACTCATTCTCTCTGTGTACAGGACAGGAGAGCCACTGATTCCACATGGGACAGCACTAAATCAAGCAAAGGCAGCACAGACAGATGTTGTCTACAGAGGCTACAGCTATTGTGTATAGGGAATTTAGAGCTCCTTTGCAAATCTGATTTTGATTAGGACACAGGCCTTCTCACTGTCACCAAAAAAGTTAGAAGAATAAATTATTTTTTTACCGCAGTGAACTAAATCTGCTCCAAGCCGCCCTGTCATTTCACTGCTGTCTTTACATGAGTGTTGAATATTATTTTATTAATCACTCCATCGTCTCTTCTACTGAAGAGGTAGTATTTAATTTTTTGCTGACATTTTACATTTGTAAGCCAAAAACCCAATGTATTCACCTTTGAATGTTTATGAATCATGTGTATTAAGACTAAATCTAATTTTGTAATACTTACTTAAATGACTAAAAATCTTAAGAGACGCAGAATAATTGTCTGATGAATTAGACTGCATGAGCTGCTCTAAAAGTATTACATAAACTATTAGCCTAGTGAACTAATAGTTATTAGCAGTAATTCCTGTGGACAACTGATTACTGGAATGTCAGCACATACATCACAGAACAACAACATTAAATAGTTCTGTGAACTACAGGGCTCAAAGTAAGAGATTAAAAGCACAGGAATTAATCAAGTTGAACACTAACATTGTTACATGTTGTTGCCATTTGGGTCACAGTGAACATATCCTGAAATTTAAAAAAACACAACCTATTCAAAGCTGAAAGAAGAATGACTTCAGTAGAATACCACTGGGTTATCGTTTTTCATCCCTTTTCCCCACCACCTTTCAGTATGCCAGAATGGTTAGTCAGGGAATACAGAGTGCAGCATGCTCAATACACTGACAGCAGTACAGGCACACTGCAGACCACCAGATCCACATGCTACAGGAGAACCATACAGAAGCTTCCACAGACAGGATTAAACTTGGGTGTGTTAAATAGAGCCCACGCTAGAGGAGATCAAAGCCACACCCGTGGATGAGCTGTAAGTGCAATTCATGGGCCATTTGTGAGCAGTTAACCCGTGACAGAACCGCTCCCAGAAACAGCAAGATATTATTCACACCATGTACTTCATTCTGCTGCCTCTTGGGAGGGGGACACACAGATTCCAATCTAAGTATACAGAGTTAGATAGCCAAAAATCTGTGGTGTGAACCATTTCCCCATCTATTTCTAATAGTAGCTCCATGACTTGCTAATTACCAGAAACATGTATTGTAAAGAAAAAATTCTATATGTGGTTGTGTTTTGGTTAATTGTGTTACAATTTAAGACAATGCTGGCTAAAATTCATCTGAAAACCAAGCTGGTAGGTGTTTAATTGAATTCAATCTTTTTAAACTGAATCCTTAAGATGCTAGAGCTTATAAAATATCTATCCTTAAAAATTATTCTGTATTTTAAAATTGCACTAGGACTCTTTCTGGTCCAGTTTTATGTGTTTCAAAAAACAAAATCAGACCTTCAGCTATAATGTTCTAACTGGAATTTACGAGTTTTGTACATCCAAGATATGTTTTTTCCAAGAAACTCTTAAAGGCAAAGAAAACAACAAATGGTCAAAGAGGTCTAACCATGAAACAAGATGCCAAGTGGGCTAGACTGCCAGAACTGCCCTAGCTGAACTTGGGCTTTTGAAAGTCCACGCCTCCGCCAAGAGCAGGACTTTTTAAAAGACAAAACAGACAGAGGTAAAACAGCAAAAATATTTTTGCGTTGACTAGACACTCAGAAACAATTCTACTTGCCATGCACAAAACCAGGAAAAAACCAATTAACTCCACTGCTTGTGTTGGTCTACAATGGCACAAAAGCGGGAAAAAAAATCACTGCAGCAATATGAATGCTTATTTTTCTGTAACTTTTATATAGCAACTCATATTTAGAGATTAGTGACAAACTGGAGAACCATTTTTTTTTACCAGTTTCTTTCCCAGTTTTAAATGTGAAACAAGTGCACAAGGCACAAGTTCGGTGCACAAGGCAATTTTATAGACAAAAGTAATAGCAACAATTTGATCTCTTCATTGATCTGCTGACTTGTACAATGCCATCATAAATTGCCACTTCACAAAAATACGTCCATCAAACTAGGATTAGAACTACATTTTGAATTTCCCCTCCTTTTATCATAAAGGTAGGACTGCAATTGCTATGTCTAGTTCTCCTAAGGATAGACATTTTCTGGCTGGAAGAAAATGTATCTTTTTTTTTTTGTTGTCAGAAGAAATCAATGATCAAATTTAGGATAGGAAAACTCAGCCAGCGAGACCATTTAATTTTCCAGTATTTCTCCTGTGCATTAAAATTTAACATGAACAGTTACATCCTTTAGGACAAGACCATAGATGCAGAACTAGATCTTCTTTTATAGCCTGAAGTGACTAATTTCAACTGTCTCTGTTATGTTTTTATAATATCTCTTTTAATTTTCTTTTAAGTTTTAAATTAAAAAATCTGCTCCATCCATTTCTGAAAAACAGATTAGCTGTGTAATCAAATTCAGAATCTAAAACAGAAAGCATATGCTCTCTGTTCAAAAGGTTGCTTTCATTTCAAACTAATGTCAAAACTTTGCTATTTAGAAAGTAAATTTCAAGAATGCTTCGTTTATATTCATATATACACAGCCAAAGGATAGTTAAACAAAAAAGACAATGAGAACATTCACCAAAAAAAGCCAGTTTAGGATGTAACTATCGAATGTATAAACAGCTTGTAGTATCTATTAATTTTCAAATGCCTTCTAAAATTTAGGGTTAGATTAAAAAATATTCTAGGAAATATCTTTGTCTCTCTTTAAGAAGCGTTACATGATCCTTATTGCCATAATAATAAAACTGCATTTTTCCTTGTATGCTTCAGTTTCAAGATTTCTTAAATGTAAGCATCTATAAATCATATTCAGTGCAGCAAGAAGAAAAATTCTGGTCTGTTTTCTAGTATTTTTAATATTAAAGAGGTGATATTCACATCAATGTGCACTGGAATGGAAAAAGCATGGGAAAAGTATTAAGAAGTGAGGGTCTAAGCAGGCGGGAATTATTAGATAGCTGATTTTATAGTACTTTTGTATTAACTTGATGACTGAACATGTTATGCATCAATTTTACTCTAAGTGTTTTTTATAAGCATTTCACCTAGCACTGTAGTACCCCCACAAATCCAAGCCTGACTAAGCTTGAGCAGACAGCATAGACCATTTGGTTTGTGCAGAAGTCCGGTTTTCATTCCCTTCAGCACCTCACCACACGTTCCAGCACAGCAGCTGGGGAGCCCCTGGCAGGCTCAAGGACCAGGGTGCTTAACTCAGATGGCTTTTATCGTTTTAAATCCAGCATCCTCCTCCATTATTCCCTGAACATCTGAGCACTGACCACACAGAACTGAACACCCCTTCAAGTACCTAACAGACCTGCACCCCACTTGTGGGATTTTAAGAGTCAATGAGAATCAAATGTCCAATTCCTTGGATGTCAAGTAGCCCCAGTGAAGTGACATAGAAGCAGAAATAAATCCAGATTTCAGAGTCTGTTATCCAGTACCAAGAGAGTGGTTCCTCTGCTACCCCTTGCTGACGGTTTCTGTATGAACAAGTTGCTTTGTGAGCCAACTGGAGCCACATTGTTCCAGGTCAGCAGAAGTACAATTCCAACTACTATTTCTTATTCTTCTGTCTCCATATTCATGATATGTACAGAACCTCTATGGCACAATGTCTAATCAGTTTGTATTTTCCTTTTTACACATGTTATGCAATAGAAAGACATCAGATTTGCTAAAAAAGAAGTTTCCAGCATTGAGCTATTTCAGATTCTTACACAATTACATACAAAGAAATCTACTGCTATGGGATGAATGTTTGATGTCCCTATATAATTTCCATAGCAATTATCCTAACTGTTTGTACAACATTGACATTTCACTTAGGACTATCATTTCCCTGAATATATGCACTCTCCCCACATACTTATACCTCCCCATCTCCCAGTTTATTTCCAGATCTTTTTAATATTAACTGGGAAAGGAACAATACTTGATTTGTGCACTGACATGCTATCTTCCAGTTACAGAAGCTAAATGACTAGCTGTGGAGCAGAAAAGTAACTTTTGAGACCTTTGAGGTTTTTTTCTTCAGCGGTGGCAATAATCTGAGTTTCGCTCCTCTAAGAGGGTTTAATTTTCCACACACCTTGCCAAAGCTTTTGATCTTGAAATCTCTACTGTTCTGTCAGATTTGGTTTAAATTAGCCAATAAATATAAAAAAGAAGGCAGGTAAACACAAAGAGTGTTGATTGAGAGATGAGCATGAAACCAGAAAATACATTGCCAGTTTGTACAGAAGTAAACCAAATTTTAAAAGATCCAAAAAAATCTATAGCTGTTTTAGGCAATTTCTGACTTTTAATTATCTGAAGAGCTTACTTCTTGGAAGAACTTGAGTTGCTCTTTTCTTGACACACAAAACAAGCATTCTTCATCACTAACTAGCACATTTCAGATAAATAATAAAACATACAAGGGATTAGTTTATGGATTACTGTAGATAAAAGAGCAAGAATAGAAGGCTCATCTTCTAGTGGCACACACAAGGCTCAATGAACTAAGACATGAAGATCTGCCTGTATGTTCCACACCAACGACCTAATTACTATAAAATGTTAGCAATATTCCTTTTTCATTGCTTCTATTCCTGGATAACAGAGTACAGCACAATTTTTTTTACTCTTTCATTCTTTTGGTGCTAGATAATTGAAGTGGCAGAAGAAAGCTTGTTTTTACCTAGAAAACACTTCATATAACCAATAAATACTATTACAAAAAAATCCTTAATTTTAAAAATGAATAAAATTTAAGATTGGATTTTTACAGCTGAAACTGATTATCCTCATTTATTTCTTTCAGTTTTCTTCTTGAAATGTTTAATTTATAAAATGAAGTTAAATAAGACAATTTTGAGATGTGCACTTCTGGGCCTCGCATATGAGTTTATTACTAGTACTTAGAAAAATCCTGTATGTGAAATTTACAGAGCTTTATAGATCAAGACTGGGTTTGGAGGTAGCAGCACAAATCCTACTTCTGGCTCAGGCACAGTCTCCTTTAGTGCAATAAGCAACCCACTCAGGTGGGAAAGTGATTTTCTGACTGTTGACTGCTCGGTTCAATGCAACAATAGCTCTCTGTTCCACACGAGATCTGTGTGCCCAAACACCACCTTTGCAACTGCAGTCTGGAGGGGCAGTACAGCTGTCAGAGCTCAGCCTGAAACTATACACATTGGAATTGGCTAGGACTGTGGGATTGCACACAATCCTGTTTGTGTTCAGCAACACTGTTCAGCAGTTCTGCTCCCTGTCAAGCAAACAGAAGCCCATGAGAGATTTTCTTGAATGAAGACAATAGTTTGAATAAGTTTGATTACACCTAATTAAACTATCCTTCTTAGCAAGGCTTGTGGCATAGAAAATCTACAGAAATTATGGTATTTGTGTGAAAATAGTGCTTCAGTCCCATAATAGCTGTCATGGCTGTATAACTCACATATGGGAACTGTTGTAGCTAAATTATAACTAAAGAAGCTCTAAAGTAATTAAAAAAACACACATAATTTTCAGTTTTCTGAAATTAAAGATATCTGTCAATGTTCCTCACATTTAATACTTTAGCAAGAAAATAGTAAAGAATAAGCATTTGCTTTCACTTTACAGTCCTGAGCAATTACAAATACCTTATCAGATATTGATTTTACATAAAATGCTTTGGATAGGCATTACTGAATTCTAATGTATAAAAAATAACACTGATAGGAGATTTGAATATGATTAATAACTCTTAACTTTCCTAATCATAATAACAGCTACTGTCTATTTCTTACTCTGCTTGCATGGCTTATATCTGTAAAAGGAGAGAGGACTCTCAGAAATTGGGAGTGAATTACAGCACCATGAAAAACTGTTTGTTTGAAATTTCTTCTGGAGAAAGATGAGTTATTGGGATTTTCAGTTGTTTGAGGCCTTTTTGCCTCTTCTTCCCCTCTCCTCTTTCCTAACCAATTACCATTTCCTATGACAAGGCAAAACCAAAGTTTTTTATCCTACCTAGGGTTACAAACATCTTCTGAGAAAAGAGAAATTAAATAAAGAATAAAATTAAATACCCAACTAGTTTGCTACAACGTATCTTAATAAGAACATAGAATTTCTAGCAATTACCAGGATACTTTAACATAACACGAAATCAAAGCTGCCATGCAGGCAATACTATAATTGGCTGAGATGCATTACACAGACATCACATGCTTCATTGTAGCTGCAACGCTAAAATTACTTTTTCAAACCCATGTTCAATTATAAAAAAAGACCACTAGCAAAAAAGGAACAATTTACCAGCGTTCTATGTGAAGATTTGAGAAAGTCTGCAAGGCAGCTTGTCTGGTAAGAAGTTTAAATCCACACTGTGTGTCCCGGATCTCTTTGACACAGAGAAACCACACCAGGAAGTGGAACCCATACATCAGGAGAGTTCGAAAGTAAGAACGCTGTGGACAAAAGGCAAGAAGTTATCTGGCTTTATTTGAGTGATGAGTGAATTGCTTGAAGAGAGCTGTCTTACAGGACAGTAATCCTGTTTCATTATAGCTTTCAAAGTTTGTAAACTGGTTGTATTTTGCACTGGAATGAAAACAGAACTTAAAAATTGTTACAGTACAAACAAAATATTGGCTGAAAGAGAAATATTTTGATCTAGGGAAAGACTTCCCAGTCATGTGTATAGTCTAGGATAGGAGAAATCCAAATTCCTTTTTCTCCTCTCCCCAGTTCAGAGCAGTTTTTCACTCTGGATTATGCCTTATTAAGTAAAGGAGGAACCTGCACCTGAATTTCAAATAATTAGTGGAACAGCCATAGTATCTTCTGAATGATTCTTTGGAAGTATATAATGGACTAAGTGAAAACCAGGTCTAAAGTAAAGACTGCTGTGCAAGATACTTTCTTTTATATTTCCAGCAATGTTACAGTCATCTCTTTTGTTCTTTTACTTTCACAGATATATTTTACATTCCTGATATTTGTACCCAGCCTATTCATTGGTTACACTTGTGCTCCTGACATAATAATCATACAGATAAGTTTGGCCATGAACTCCAGAGGCTGGAGTCTGGATTTGCAGAGGTCCCTCTTAGTCTTTTATTCAAGACAGTTCCTAAACAACTAGAACTGTGATCTAAAAATTGCTTCTGAGCTCACTGCTGTTCTCAAGCGAAATTTAAGTGATTGTATCTATGACTGCAAGCCATATACCATGTAAAATCATTAGGAGCCAATGATTCAAGTGTTAAGTGTCACTGGGTGATAAGAGATGCCTCCAAAGCCAACAATTTAGAATCTCACTTGAAAAATAGAGAAGATGCTTGGCTTGTTATGTAATAGCCTTTGGCTTAAGAAAAACCAAATTCATAGCTTGTGTCTTATGAAAAGTGCTCCTGCCCCAGGTTAATGGTGGATCTGGTGTGGCTTCTTTGGCACTTTGGGCTCTGTGACCAAGAACACCAGGCTCCCACCAGGGCCAGAAGGGAAGTGCTAGGAGGCTGCATGACTGTCACACAGTGAAACTGTGCATTTACTTCACAAAGAGGAGGTCTTGGGTTATACTTATCACTCCTAAGACTATTTATGCAAGTCATAGTATATATTCATTAAAGGACATTAACAATTCTGGAGGCAGACCAGAATTCTTGATGTATTGAGACTGAACATAAGGGTGAAATTCTGGTTTTAATAAATTCAACACAGCTGCTTATCACAGCCTCATTCTACTGTTTTAGATGCCAATAAGTCCAGAGAGAAATTCCAACATCTAAAAGACTGCTCTGCAACTTTTTTATACCTATTGCACTATACAATGGGTATAAAAGACTATAGTCTTGTCCCACTATAGTAAAGGTAGTCTTTCTATTCCAGTCTAGGGACAACTGGGTGATGAAATGAAATGCACTACACATTTCAAGCAAATCAGTACTACCTAACCAGTTTGTTATTCCTCTATTAAAATTCAGAAATATGGGAAGAAGCAGGAAGCAAAGGATGGACATGTCCTAACAATTATACTTTTGTATTAAAAGATGGAAGTCCTGTTCCAATTCCTCTCCCTAATGTAGCAAGACCTTAAAGAAAAATGAAGACACTGAGAAAAGTCTGTCCATATCCAGTACTTGACCATACAATGAAATACTTTTTCTGGGCTCCACTTTATCAGCTACATAATCTCCCCATAGCAGTTCCTAGTTTCTGAAATGATGAAGGTTATTTTCTTGTTGAGTTGTTTTTTTGGTTTTGGTTTCTTTTTCTTTTTGAGGATGAGGATGCTTTGAGGATCCATTGAGGATGCAAATATACGCACAGCAATATTTACAAGAACTCAGGAAGAGTGAACCACTCCAATACTATCTGATAAACCAGAAGAAAAAAGTACAGATCTACAAGAGGCTGAACATTGCCAGTGTAACTTCTTTTGAACTTCTGTAACTATTTCAGTAGTCGTGTATATATTTTAGAATAATTTCAAGTACTAAACATCAGTATAAACAAAGCTTACTCTTGAGAACATTCACCATGAAGAGCATGTCCAATGACGCTAAAAAATGAGCCCAGCAATGTGTCTGTTGCAATACAAGTTCCATGCCTGTGCTTTGTCAATTACTGTCTGCCAAGACATCAGAAAATCAGATGCAAGATAAAGCCATGTGCCTCTGCATCACTGTTTATTACACAAGAGTCACACGTAGAACAGTACTGTCTGTGTGTTCAAAACTCAAAAATTTTACTATGAGTAATACAGAAGACTTAAAACCACTTTCCCATGAATAGAGGTACTCTTCAAACAGCTGGCTGCTAATTATCCCTAACTCATTTTCAACAGGTTTCAAGATCTGCAGGCCAAGTTCTGGAAGGAAATCAATAATAATGAACTCATCAGCTGCCTTCCCTTCGAGCCCCACTACTGGTTACTGGCTACCAATTCTGTCAGGGTTTAGAAGCTCTGCTTGTGAAATACTCTCAACTATAAAAATTAAATCCATAAATTGGAACACTAACTGAAATAACTTCAAAGTGCTTAAAATCTAGAACACATCCTTTCTATGTGATGGAGGATATCCTGCATGTATGACAAGCTTCTCCTTATTTTTAGCTTCCATTCTTTAAAAAATATTGATTACCTACTTGCAAAACCTGTAGAGCAGAAACAAATAATGGAAATATTTGGTTATTAGTACACAGCAGGAAATGGAAACAAACCTTTGCTATTGAGTCCTTCTCCAGATGAGCTCTAGAACCACAGGAAATAGCCATCCCTTCCTGTACAGGAATATAAATTAATGAGTTGTTTCTTAAATAGTTATTATTTGAATTGGTGGAATCTTGTGTTGAGAACCATAAAATTAAAAAAAAAATAAAAAATTCAAAGCAGTACACTTTTCAGCTTCCTGTAGGTGCACTTCTTCTACTGCTAGGTTTTGATGCTAAATCAGTCTTCTACAATTAAGAGACAATCTAAAGTTTATTACAATTTGCATAAGGTGAAGGCAAATTTCCTCCATTTATTCAGGTCTTGTTTAGCTTTAAATTGTTTCCTTTATGCACATGGCAAATGTTAGCAGCACAGATAAGTATGCAGCATTCCTAGGAACAAAGTGTTACAATGTACATTTTCCTTAAATATTGCATGATGGAAGCAATAACAGAATGAAGCACTTGTTGCACTGATGTATCTTCAAACAAATAAAATGCCACTATGTCAACAAAAAATATAATCTCAAATTAAATCAACATGATCAAAACAAATTCTCACACTACTTCTCACATAAAATCTCTCAAATCTACTCTATTTGAGGTCAGTGCTGGAGAATCAGCAGCTGCTGCAGCCCTGGTAGGAAAGAGCATCAGGGTCACATGCTGCCCGCTGGGTCCTGCACTTGTGGCTCCTGCACTGACAGGCTGTGACCCCTGCCACAGGTACATCCCCCACAGCTCTGTCTGTAAGGCTGCACATCTCTTCTAACACTCTGGGAAAACAGCTACAAGTACCTCACCCATCTGCATTTAAGCAGAAAATAAACCTCAATTCTTTCAAGTCAAGCTCCCAAAAGAGAATGACTGTGCAGGGAGGTGTTCCTGTTCCACAGGTTCTTGAATTTTTGTTTACAATAAAAGTTCTTCCAAATACTGTCATTAAACTAAGGACCCTGAGAAAAGAAAACCTATATAGAAGATGGTAGAATTAAGATGCACCCTTAAAGGTATACAGGATGACATCAGATAAAATGAAAAACCAAAACAGCTCACAAAGAGGACTAAGTAGGCATCACATGGTATTTATACAGAACAGAACAACTTCAAACAATTTGCAGGAAGGATAAACAGCAAATAGAACATTCTGTACTGCCTTGGACTAGGCACAATGGATGCAAAGGAGGTAAGAACTCAGTGAAAGCTCCTTCTGACAGCCCATTCTTGAGGCTTCTAACCTTACACTTAGACCTTCAGACTTACACCTAGATCTTCAAATAGATCTCAAAAAGTTTGAAGAGAGCTATAAAAGTCTATCTTGTGTATTAAAGTATGCATGTGTATTGCAGAAAAAGCATGAGAATTTATACCCACAGGCCATGGCTGGAGATTCTTCAGACCTTCTTCTACTTTTTCAATATCTGCAAATTTTGTAGCTCCATCTGCGTCAGCCATAAGAATTGTTTTCCCCCGAGAACTAAAGACACCCTGCAATGAAAATAGTCAATACAAAAATCAACGGCTTTGTAATCAAGTATTTGTCATAAGCTAGGTGCACAACACTCCAAAAACCTATGTAGTAACGAGACAGTGATATCTCTCAGATTCCACACGGCAGGTGAGTCTTAATATTCTGCTACTAACAGTAATTTACCTATTTATATGGTAGTAACATCTACAGAATTCACACTCTGAGTGACAGACAAGGCATGAACATGAAAGGCTAACAGTCCTTCTCAGGAAAACCTAAATCTAAAAGGCAACAAGTTGCTACAGTCAGCTCTAGAGGGGAGCATGAAGAAGCAGTGATTAGCAGTTGCCACTGCAGAGGATGGCTTTTCTTGGTCACGTGCACTGCGGAAAGGAGGATGCAGTGCGAGTTTTTCCTAACACCGTTTCATGAAAATTCAAGAGCTATTTCTCAAAACTAATTTAAGACTAAGTCTCAAGTCATAGTATCACTGCAAATCACTTATGATGCACAGGTTTCACAGCTTAATTTGCTATATGCTTGGTCAGAAATATTTCATAATTTTTGAAGGGGTCCAGACAGGAAAACAATTAGCAGTGCATGCGACAGAAGTACTGTTGCAACCAAGCACGTGTGCATCTGGAAAAGCCTGTCAAGGAAGTAGCTGTACACACATCCACTCTACATCATGCATTGTAAAAGTATATCACACAGAAAACTGTTCTCCTTCTCTTGGAATAACTTCAAATTTGTATCTTTTACAACAGTTCCATATGTTCCAATATTATGTTCTCTCAATTTCCGACAGTTATTAATTTTTCATAAAAAATAAATTGACATACTAAAGACAGAGCTGAAAATACAGATAAAGACACATCACTGACAATCCATAGATGATACCACCCTTTTTCAGAAAAGCAAGGTGTCATACATCGTAGGAATACAATGCTCCTTCTAAATGTGTAACAGCTATTTAATATTTAGAACATGCTCATTTTATGATAATATCTATGTGAAAGCATGAATTGTGCTGTTTTGACTATCGAATGTGGGTGATAGCAGTGGGCTTCAGTAAACAAACTGTGCTGGATGAGTTCTTGTTTATCAGCCATGTTAAAAACCACAGCCATGACCTGGACAGTGAAGTTTGCCAATTTGACTCTATTTTGTCTACAAACTTTAATCTGTAACAGTTTTGGATTATTTTTTTTTTTTTGTTGGCTTTTATAAATGCAAGTATATTTCTAAGTAGAACTAACATGAATATGAGATTCCAGCAGTTTTTTCCACTTTGAATTATTGTATTATAAAAAAGTCTGTTATTGATCTTTCTGGAAAGACAACACTGCTACCAAGATCTAAAACAGTCTTATTTTGAAAAATATTTTTGCTTTAATTTACAGAATCTGTACTCAGTTTTCTCCTAATCATTTTGTTAATGCATTGAATTCAAAATGTCAATCAGCACAGCTCTATCTTCTGCATACTTGGGCACAGGTAGTTCAAACAGAGATGGAGATGAAAGTATTAATTACCGTCCTGACTGCTCCCCCTTTCCCTCGATTTTTTTCCAAAGATATCACTCGCACTTTGTCACTTCCATATTTCTTGCAGTACTCCTTTGCAACCTGACAGATACACAAAAAGCCAGCATAAAACAAAACCAGGAACCAAAGGAGAAGTGTACATTTGCTCACCCTTCAAAAGAAAATAAATTAATAGCACAGAGCTATAACCACTTCAGTCGGCACAAATACATTGCCGGTGTTCACTGGAGTCTGTTTGGGGAAATAAAAAACAGTTCACAGTTAAAACAAGAGGACTGAAGAAATGAAGTAATGTTCAATAAGAACAGGATATTTCCCTAAGCAATCTCAACTCCCATCCTCCCACGTCTAAAAAACTCAATCCTAATTTAATTTATATCATACTACTACAGACCTTTTCAATTAACACCAATAGTTCATAAAAGAAATACAATTTTCTATGACAGGCACCTATTTCTCACTTGTCTTGCTGCCATTTGAGGTTTTGAAGAAAAATTCATATTGATCTAAAACCCCATTCACACTGCAAGGATCTGAACATTTTGGTACATGTGGGTGGGGAAGAGAAAGCTTGAGTTTCCTTCTAATTTTTTCTAAAGGTTGTCTTGAGTCCTTTTGAGTCCAGAGGCCTGCAGACATTGTATGCTCAGTTGAGAGAGATGGTAGAAAAAATGCACAGCAGTCAAAAACATATACCAGCAATCCTTAAAGCAATATGCATTTTAGTGTCTACCTCAAACATCTTCCAAGCAGTAGAAAAAAAACCCCACAAGCTGGCTAGACTTCCTTGTCAGTGACATACATCAAAAGCAGAAGAAAACAGAACTATTTTGAAAATACTACTACTGGCACATGGATTTTTAAATTAACAATCACACAAAAGGTGCGGGAAAGAACTGTGTCATCTGTTCTGTCAATCACAGTATGAATGAGATATTTTAAAAGACTTTTTAGCTTCCTCAAATTTATATTCACATCATCACTATGCACATGTAGAGTACCTAAGTGAAATTTCTTGAAGTTAGGATTAGAATTCTTAGAAACTCAGCTGCAGGAAAATGGCTGTCACAGTTGCCAATGAAGAAAACTAGAATTTGCAAAACAATAATATGTGTATTCATCTGCAGATGCACCATCCACAATGCAACAACAGAGGCAATTCAGAAATGTGAACTTCAACTGACAACCAAAATATAAATATAAACCACTGGTATATTCCACAAATATACAAAAATCCAAACAAAATTCATGCCTCTGATTGCTTGGGAAGACATTACTTTTTCTTACCTTTGCAGTTTGATCTTTACTACCATCATTAACCACTATCACTTCATAAGTGAATGAAGGATCTTGTTTCTTGAAAATAAAAGCAGAAATAATGCATTTTGTTTCAATTTCATGCAATTTGTTAAGTAGGCAGTAGGCCTTTCAAATGTTATTATTCTTTTCTCCCTAGAAGTCGTTCATAGGTGCCAACAGATACTAATATGATGCACTATATTTGTTAAGAAGACATAATTACAGAATTTTGCCATTTTTGATGCAGATACCATTACACTGGCTTGTCATGCTACCATCTAGAACTGAAAAATCAATTTAGCTGTAGAAGATGGAAGCTTAGAAAAACATCACTTTTAAGAAAGCCCAAACAAAACAAAATCCACAAACTTTCACAATGAGCTTCTTACCCAGAGAACAAATCCTAATGAAGAATGGATGCTTATGAAACTTGTTGGAACAAACCAGGACTTAGCTTAGAAAGTTAAATGCATGGTTAATCCTTAGCTCTGTCTTGGGCAGATTTCATGCATATCAAGATTATTTCATCCTACAGTAGCACATTAAATTTTTACTTAATTTAAAAATCCTTTCTGGCACTCGATCTAAAAATAACTGGTAAGATACAGAAGCATTATTTCTAAGTGGCCAAGTGCTACTGTTTTAATGTACACTAACATAACAAAGTGACTAGATCACTGACTTGTTATGCATAATACACAGAAAAACAATGAATTCTGAATGCAAAAAGAAAATACCTGTCTTTTTTCTAGATAATCCAAAGCTTCATCCATCATAAGTGGTACTAGAGAAAAGGTGGAGGAAGTCAGGTTAGCAGCTTATAACACCAAAAGCACCTGCACAAGCAAGCTGAAAACAGCCACAAAGCAAGGCTGAGCAAATCAACTCTTTCATACAACACTACTTTCAGTGATCAGGCTTAGCAGCTGCAACTCTAAGTGCTGCCCTTTCTGAATGCAGAAAGAACACTGAAGAAGATCACACACATGATAAAAAGACAGGACAAAAATATTTTTTCTGAGGAACCAACTTTTCTTTTTGAAGTATGTAATTCTCTACACAACATTAAAGGATAAAAACATTCTTTACGACTGAGCCTGTAAAACAGCACTGGTTTTATCTATTTAAGCAAGCTGTCAGCTTGTGCACTGCCACATCACTTTGGAGTTTGATTATTTCTATCACATCTAAATGCCTTCACTCAGTATCAGGTACTCCTATCTATGGCCAAACCAAACACAAACCAGTGAGATCATCACTTTTTCTGCTTGTCTGAAGCTGCTGTTGTCATTTTAAAGAGTGGGAAGCTCTCAAATAAATGAAAAAAGTATTTTACTACTTCTTGCCTTGCAGCATTTGAAGGGGCAATGAACAGCCATTCTTCTGGGGTTCATTAAAATTAAGAGGATTCTTACAAGTGCCCTATGCTATTTTTAGCAGTAGAAATCAAGTTACACTATGCCTTAATTTTGAAATCCAAAGTACTTGGACTGTTTTCTGGAAACTGTGCCCAAAATCTGATACATAATCTGGCCTGCCAGAATCTACTACTAACCCAACTGACCTCTGCATTATTACAGTAACAACTGACAGATTTTCTTCTTTTCCTCAAAACTAGAAAAATCTTACACCGGTTTTCCTCATTGTATGAAGGCACAACGACAGAGAGTTCTCTTGTAGCAGGATCATGTAAATTTGGTGCAGATCCTTTCCTGCACTCAGCATCTTCGTGGGGCATTGTTTTGGCAGTCACATGAGCGATTACACAAATCTGTGATGAAGAAGAAATGAAAAAAGTTGTCAGGCATTCTGTTAGAAGCTTACCTATCTGTTAAATGTGCTACCAGGGGCAACCACGTATATTTCAGTAACGAGGTGGGTCACTCTTGTGGAATTTCACATAGGACCAAAACCCTCTCATGCTGTTTGGTTACTCCCACTGTGATCACTGTCAGCATCATTGCCTTGCTGCTGTTTTTAACTGCAAAGCATGCAGGTGCCTCCAAAGTCGTGGTCCAAGCTCCTTCCCCCTCCTTGAGCACAAAAGCAGGTGCCACCTCTGATCCCCACCAAGCCACTGAAATCAATGGTAAGGCTCACGACAGGCCAGCCATTTGTGCTTGCAAAACTAAGGCTCTGATTGCTTTATGCACGGCTAAAAAAAGCGGTAGAACTAGGGTTCTGGAGCACTTTTACTTGGTGGCATCACACACAGAATCACTTAGGTTGAAAAAGAACTCTGAGATCACCGACGCCCCAACAACACCGTATCAATCAGACCACGGCACTGAGTGCCACGTCCAGTCTTTCCTTAAACACCTCCAGGACGGTGCCTCCGCCACCTGCCTGGGCAGGATGCATACGTGGCACTGCGGACAGGCAGCAGAATTTCGCTTTCCAGGGGGTCGATCTTCTTAATCTCGCAGGGCATTTCAGATAGGCAGACACACAGCCACTTCCCAAATGGTTAACGCGAAGGCGTTACCAGGACATTTCCCAACACGTACTCTAAGGCTGAAATGCTCTGTCTTGGTGCCTTTGCCAGGCACGGCACCCCACGCCTTGCCGAAACACGCTGCCCGCACAACCCCCCGCACAAGCGCGGCCCTGTCGGCTTCTGCCGCCCGGCCCGGGCCGGCCCTGCCGCCTGTGGGACAGCGGAACCCCCGGACAGGGCCGGGACCCCGTGCAGCGCCCCTGCCCCGCGCCGGGGGGCGGGCATCGGGCGGCCTCGCCCACCGCCCCCGCCACGGAGCCCCCCGGGCCCGCCATGCGCGGCTCTCACCAGGACGAGGAGGAAGGCGGCGAGGGCCGCCAGCGCCAACGCGGCTGCGGGCAGGGACAGGGGCAGGGACGGGAGCGGCGGCAGCGCCATCGCCCGCGGCAGCCGCGGGGCCCCAGCGCGCCGCGACAGCGACGCGGAAGCGGCCGCGCCGCCCGCCGGGTGCCGCTGGGAGCCGCCGGCGCCCCCCAGCGGTCAGGGCCCGGCAGCGCCGCCACCCCTGTGGCCGCCGCTGCCGCCGGTCCGCCCGCGGAGGCTGCCGGGAGGGCGGGCCGCCAGGGGGCGCCACATCCGGGGCGGAGACGGCACCGCCATGGCGGCGGCGTTCAAGTAAGTGCTGGGCCAGGGGGCCGCCGTCCCGCCGGAGCCGCGCCGCGGGTCCCGCCCGCGTCTCCCAGCGCCCCTCCGGCCGCGCGGGGACCCTCGAGGGCTCGATCCGGTCACCCCTCCGGCCGCGCGGGGACCCTTAAGGGCTTTATCCGGTCACTGCCCCGGCCGCACGCCGGGGGCGGGCTCTGGGAGGGATGGGGTCGGTGCTGCGGGGCTCTGGAGCCCCCGACGCGTGCGGGAAAGACTGAGCGAGCGGGGTTTGGCCAGCCGGGAAAACGCCCGGCAAAAAGCCGAGCTCAGTGAGGCCCGGAGCTACCTGGTATCAGAATTGCAGAGTATACCGAGGTGATATCAGCGAGTCCAGTTCCTGGCCCTGTGCAGGATACCCCCAGGAGTCACCATGTGCCTGAGGGCGTTATCCAGGCACTTCTTGGACTCGGGCAGTTTTGATGCTGTGACCTCTGCCCTGGGGAAGTTCCAGTCCCAGTGCCCAATAATCCTCTAGGTGACAAACGTTTTCCTGCTCTCTGACCTAAACCTCCCCTTACACAGCTGACCGAATTATAAGGAAGTTAAAATTGTAGGGAATTCAATGACTTCCCATTTATAACTACTCGTTTTAGAACAGGAAAATGGTTTGGGTCGGAGGGGATTTTCCCAGATGATCCAGTTCCAATCCCTGTGCCGTGGGCAGGGACACCTTTTGCTAGACCAGGTTGCTCAGAGCCCCATCCAGCCTGGCCGTGAACACTTCCAGGCATGGGGCATCCACAGCTTCTCTGCGTAGGCTGTCCCAGCATCCTTGATTCTATTGTGTGGCTTAAAAGCTTCAAACAAGGTTTAGCAAGTGCTGTTACATGAACTGTAAAACAACAGACCTTGTGTTGGGTTTCTAATCCAGTGGTACCCGACCAACACATGTGGAGCCAGCAGGAGCCAATTCATGCTGGCCATTATGTTGGTGATACCTCTGTGTGTTAGTTTGCATTTGGAAAACTTGCCTATTCCATTTATCTTTTTTCCACCCCTGCCCCAGAAGCACTATTTTAACAAAACTGTGACTGCTTTGTTTAAATATTGGCAACAGTTTTTATAAAACATTTTTTTTACCTTAATGATCCCTGCTTAAAATACCAATACACAGGTACTGTTACTAGTGTATGATTAATAATAAGCATCAATTATTTCTCATCTGAAGCACTGCATGAAGCATATTTTGTAGTTGTACATTGTCTCAACGATTCTAAGAAAAACTGAATAATTAAAAATTTTTATACAGATTTTTGCATTGGTTTGCAGTCCTTGAGCTAACAGATATTTCACACAGTGTTGTAAAATTTTCCTTTTTGCATTCCTTGAAAGATGAAAGCTAGCAGTTTTTGTTCAGTGTATGCGCAGGCAGGTTCATTGTGAAAACATCTTTTTTTTTAGATTAGTTTAAAATTTCCTCATTGTTCTGTAACTGTATTGCAAAACAGTTTTGTCAGGCATCTTGATTCCCAGATTATTTTTCCCTGTGTCTTGCCTACTCAGGAACTTGCATTTGAACTTGTCTTTCTATTTATTCTAGAACTGTGGAACCATTGGAATATTACAGGAGGTTTTTGGTAAGTGAAACATAAGATGCCGTATAAGTTCCTTGCAGTGAATTTTTTCTTTCTTGCTTCTGCTCTTCTAACTTGTCTGTATGGAAATCTGAAACTATGGAAATAGAAACTGAAAAAAAAAACCCAACCCAAAAACCTGTCTGAGCAGGTGAAAAACTTTTGTGCTCTTCAGAACATGCTTTTCTTTCCATCTTTCCATGGTGTTGATACTGTTCATCTTGATGGGTGAATGCTTCTGTTGGTCTTGAAAGCAGTTCAGGTTAAATTTGACCAAGATGGTGATGCAGGTTTTTGCCTAGTACAAAATGGTGTCAAACCAGGCTTTTAGATGCTACAAAAATTAGTAATAGAGACTACTGATGCTAACCATGCACACTGTAACTGCGGGGGAAGAACACTGAACAGCTGAACCTTAAATTAGTTCAGCTGTTACTAAAGTTGTATTGACTTAGAAATGGATCCAGTATTATTGCAAATTTTGGTTCTCATAATTGAACCAAAAGAGTTTGCTTTTGAAAAGCTTGAAACTGCGGTGAGTAATCTAAAATGATGGAATATTGTTTCAGTTTCTAAAATAAGGGTTATGTGTTGTACTGATGGTATTTGAATGCTGCATTTTCTTTTGGTGCAGGGTTTTTCTTTTGTTTTCTTTAGTTCACTCTAATTTTAAGAGCTCCACTAAGCAATGCAGGCAGTTAGAAACTCTCATTTTAAGTTTACCAGTGCGTGTTCATTCTTGGATGATGTTCTGAATCTAGTCTCCTGTAGTACCTACCCTTGAGACATCAGTCAATTGTTATAGTGTCTAAATAAATTTGAATTAATTTTAAAAAATCAGGAGTTTTCTTTTGTAGGCCTACAACCACAAACTACATATCAGTTGATGAAAAGCCAGCTATAGTCTGACTATATTACCGTGCTATTTGATAAAATATTACCGTGCTATTTGATAAAGTATGTTTTCTAATTTGAAGTTTGTAATTTTTCTTTAGAAGGAGAACTGTCGGCCTGATGGAAGAGAGTTAGGTGAATTTCGGACAACCACTGTCAACATAGGCAAGTGCTTATGTGGAATAATAATAATGGGGGAGGTATTATTAATATCAGGTTATAGCGGTGACCTGAATGACTTGCTAATTGGTTTTCTTGGTTCTTGTATTTGGAAACCAGGAAGAGGAAGGATTTTTCTTTACAGTTTCAACAAGCATGAAAGAGAATGTGGGGTACAGTGGTATCCTCAAACATTGTTTTCAGTCCTGTTCCTGGGCTAATGTGCTCAGTGTGATTAGTCAGTTCCGCTCCTGTATGTGCAGCACAGTTTAGGTGCCCTCACAAGTTTGCAGATGACACTGAACTGGGAGTGTTATCTGATATGCCAGAGGGTTCTGCTGCCATGCAGAGGGGGCTCAGCAGGCTGGAGAACCTCAACCATTCTGTATGATTGACTGTTTAATACAGAGATTCTGTCCCACTCTGGATTCAAGACTTTGCTTGTTTAGTACAAAATGATGGAAGGTAAATACTCCATGAAGGTTGAATGTTATTTAGCGCGCTTTGAAGGGAAAATAGATTTTATTGAACAGTACTTTTTCTCTTCAGGTTCAATTACAACTGCAGATGGTTCTGCCCTGGTGAAGTTAGGAAATACCACAGTGATTTGCGGAGTAAAAGCGGTATGGTTGGTTTTCATCTTTATTTATCTGTTTGCTGATTTTGTGCATTTGTGTTTAGAATTGATCGCCCTTGGAGTTACAATAATGTGCCAGTCAGATGCAATTACAGTCTTTCACCTGAGTTACTTCCAGACCTGAAAGTTAATATATAATGTAATTGTATAATCCTACCTGTATAGTCTGAGAACATGTATTTTTGTGATGCCCATCATGTACAAAACTAAAGTCCTTGTTATTTCTAGATAAAAGCTCTGTAATTGAAAAAAGTTCCTGAACATGGATCAGTAAGTGTACTGGGAATGAGCTGGCTGGACTATTGAATGCCTTGTAGCCTCATCTCTACTGCTGGCCTGCCATGACCTACAAGACAAATGACTGTTCATCCCTGTACTGAGTTCTTCCATAGGAAATTTACAGACAAGGAATGATTAAAAATGACTTTTGTAAATCTCATTGTAATAATAACTGGGAAGAAAACAACCATTTGTATATAGAACAACTGAAAAATATTTTGTACAAAATTCTTCATTTTTCTCTTTTGTATTTCTCCAGGAACTTGCTGCACCTGCAGTGGATGCTGCTAATAAGGGATATATTGGTAAGTGTTTCAGTATGGATCTGAGGTTTTGTATTACTTCGGCTAAAAGGTTGTGGAAATTGTGTTCTGTAGATTTCTTAAAAGAATTCATTTGGATCAAATTTTATTACAACTCTTCAAATTAATTTCAAAATTGCCATCTAGGCATCTAGAATTCCCTTTGTTTTGCTTGTGAGTTTTCTGTATACAGCTACCTTTTTGTTGCAGTTTCCAGGCTGGGCATGGAAGGAAACCTGCATCATTGTGTATATTAAGAGGGAGAAGGTACTCTATAAAAGACAGTGGCATGCATGGTTGTGCAAAGGCATGTTAACTTCTGTTTCGAAGTCCCAGTAGGCAAAAAATGTAACTGTTAAAAACTGTGAAATAAAAACTGTTTATTTCTCAGAGAACTGTAAGTCCCAGTGGTACCTCCTCACTCCTGTTTGGAGTGTCTTTGGAAATAAAATAATTCTGTGGAATTGAGAGACAAAGTCCCCTTTTTCTAAGGCATCTCCCAAGTATGTTGTTTTCAGTAAGCTTGACTATGCTTAGGTTTTTTCATGAATGTTTATGCATGTTTTTGCTTCAAGTCTAAAGCCTCAGGTTTTAATAGCTGATAGAAAGCAGACAGCATACCAACAAAGTCAGGCAGTGGAATGGAAATGCTGCTGTTTCTTGATCTGCTGAAAAGTGCTTAATACTTAAAGAAGTGTTTGTGTGGGTCATGATAGAGAAGGATTATAAACAGACAGTGATAGCTAGGACTATGTGCTTTTCCATGGAATATGTAGTTCCTGAGTACAGAGAGTACAAGTTCTACAAGTTCTTTAATACAAACTCATGCATAACTTTATTTTTGAGGGGAGAATTAGGAAGGATTGATTGAAAAATTCTTGGTCTTGCCTTTCATTTGAAGTACATAAAATAGTATTAATAGCATTTGTTATTTATTTTTTTAGTTTTGATTACCCATTGCCTGTTTTTTTTGGTTTATGACTAATGATTCTTGCCACCTAGTTCCAAATGTGGAGCTGCCATCCCTCTGTGCAGAGAGGTTTCGCTCTGGACCACCTGGTGAAGAGGCTCAAGCAGCAAGTCAGTTCATTGCAGATGTGATTGAAAAGTAAGAACCATCTTAGTGCTGTTAAAATACAACCAAATCTGTCTTGGTGCCCTTTCATTGCCTTGCTTACTCTCATTTTATTTTAGTTCACAGATGATGGTGAAAGAAGATCTGTGTATTGCCAATGGCAAGGTAAGTTCTGTCTCAGAATGAAGAGTTAGATAGTAACAAGATCACAGGACCTGTACACAAGTACAAATACAGAAGGTATTTGAGGTTATCGGGGGTTTAATGTTGGTTTTGCTTTTCAGTCTCCATAGCTTAGTTTACTTCCTAAGTGCAAAAATCAAATGATAGAAATAAGTACCTGTATGTAGTGTGGCCAGAATTTTCTTACATATTAGACCACTTACTTAGCTGATGGAGTATCTCACATGTGCAAACCTTTTTTGATAGCTTGCATGGGTGTTATACTGTGATATCATATGTCTGGACTATGATGGAAACCTTCTGGATGCCAGTGTCTTTGCTTTGTTGGCAGCATTAAAAAATGGTAAGTCTTATTTAGAACAAGAGAGACATTCTGGTAAGTGTTGCTTGGAGAAATGCATTCATTTTGAACCCTGCTAAGTGGGTAACCAGTTCATGGGACTGTTTGTTTCCTGTCATTTGAATGCAAATACAAGGTGGAAGTGATGGTGGGATGCCATAGGTGTGTAACACCTGAAAAATAGGATCTTTTTTGTACACTTATTATTGCTTTCTTAAAGGACTATCTGCTGTTCTGCCATGTGTTCTCTGGTGTCAGATACATGAGTCTTTCAGCAGTGACCATGAATGAATTTAACATCTGCATCAGGGTATTACTTTGATAATGTATTTTGCGTAGGCAGGAAGAGCTGTTGGAGGCTTTGCTTACAGAAGTACTTTGTCACAACAGAATATTCCTTTCCTAGCTTAATGAATTATAGTTTGTAAAAAAATGTGTGGCCTGACTGTTTGCAGGTGTGTGGCTTATAAATGCATGAAGGAGCAGTTTAAAGGGAAGCTTATGGCAAGGCCTCCCTTTCTAACTGTGAATTGCCAGCCTTGGAATTCCCCTAGCTACTTGGCTCTTGTCCTTGTCACTAGCAATGTATGGGTTGTCACAGCAAGAGGCAAGAGTTAGCTGAAGGTCAGGTTGCACTGTTTCTACAGATAATTACAATTCACGACATGAGACTACATTACTACTTTTTATATGCCCAGTAAACTTGGGGGGAAAAACACTTTTGGTTAAATATTCTACAGTATTAGAATCTAAAGTACTAGAGTCTAAAGTATTTTAATTGTGTGGTATTTTGGAAGTAGAAAATATTTCTGTGTAAGGAGAAAAGGTTCTGTTACCCTCAATACAAAAATCAAACACTTCCTTGAAAAGGTCATTCTAAGCTAAATACTGTCCTTGAATTCAAGAATGATTTTTTTTGTAGAGAGTATAATTAATGTAGGAAAACCTATTCTGATTGATTCTCAGCGGGTTAAGAGAACAGCTTAAATATTTCAGTAGTTCTTAACATTTCTAGGCCTGTTTAATATTAGACCATTGTAATTTTTTCATCTCTTCAGTGCAATTGCCGTTGGTTACGATAAACGAAGAAACTGGTTTATCAGAAGTTAATTTAAAACAGAAGAATCCTTTGATTATCAGAAAGCATCCGGTTGCCACATCATTTGCTGTATTTGATGAGTAAGTTCCAAACTGTTTTGTACTTTTTGGAAACAACAGTGTTTGTAAAACAAATGAAAGATGGAAGATGCCACCGATGATGTTTGTGCACTTCTGCCAGGGACCAGAGTGGAGCCTCAGGCAATGCTGCTCCACCTGTCTTAAATCCACAGCCTCTCTCATTGAAGGGGCCTCTAGTTCTGTGATGTAAGGAGTTCACAAGACAAAGTGCAGTAAAAATAAGCTTAAAAGTACATGGATGGGTACTGTTTGAGGTTTTTAAGATGAAAACATTACCAGTGCAATTAATGTTTCAGAAGCCTGTGTAAGTAACTGATAGAAAAGACGGCAGTGTTTGAACAGCTTATTCCAAGGATGTAGTCAACAAAGGAGGGAGGAAGTAACAGTCCAGTTAGAACAACAGAACCCCTGGATAACTGAAAACATAATTACTCAAGGTGAAGTGTAGCCAGCATGCTTAAGTCATTGTTCATGTAGGAAGAGAATCTGATTATGAGAATTCAAAGTAATCACATCTGGTAACTTGACTCCTCATCTGAAATTGTCTACTGGGTCTTCCTTAGGTCAAGAATGTTAAGAATGTGCCCTGCTGCTATTTATAAGAAATGCAGTCATTTCTGGTGACATCCATTTGCAAAGTAGAAAGTGACAGGATAGTGATCACTCTGCTATTCAAGATTTAGGTCTGTTTGGAGATCATGGGGGGTTATGGCACATTAATGTGTATTTACAGAAATTATTAGTAGGGGCCTTTCATCCAAATAACAAATGATGTGGGGAGAGCATTAATGTCAATTGTTGACCAAGTGATTACCAATGCATCAGAGCAGGACATTATTGGTTCTTTAGAATGCCTCTGTTAATTGCTTTAGTACCATTTCTGCTGGGTCTGAAGTTGGATGTACACCAAGTGAGTAACATACTAGGCAGACAGCTGTCAGTAAGGTATTATTTACACACAAATCACACATACTTACACATAGACCAGAAAGCTGCCTGGGGAAGAAGGCTTTCCGTGAGTGTCTGTTGGGCTTTGTTTCCTTCCCTGAAACCAACTGTTGCATCAAACAAGTTACTGAAGTCTCCTTTTAGCTTCTAAAACTAAGTACTGAAGGGGTGTCTGCCTATGTTGTGTGGTTTGTGTTGGTTTTATTTAATTTTTTTTAATTCTGGTTAATAGCTCTTTCAATAAAATGCTTTACATACTCTGGCTTCCAGAGGCAGTTTTCTTCTGCATAAAAGGCCTCCTTGAATAAATGGAATGGTAATGGAAGTGGTAGGTTGCTGGTTAGTGTGGCCATGGCTGAGGAGCACTGCTGCAGGGCTGCTCCTGTGGCAGCAACCTGCACATCAACAACAGCCATGCACTGAACTGCTCATGTGACAGCATGAAAGCCAAAATAAACTGTCTTAAGCAACCCAATGAATCTGGTTTTGAACTATTCCCAGTCTGAGTGATGTTAACAGTTCACTGACAACAAACTGAGAACCACTTTGGTGAACTTGCCAGTGGAAATCAGTTTTGCTTTAAGGTGTCTGGTAGAAATTAGTGCAGCCTACACCCAAAACCAATGCCAGTCTTCAGCATAACTACAAAATAACAACTGCAGTCTTTCATATTACATACTGAAAATAGCAATTCAGTGGCATTTTCCTGCAATGTCACAGGTTTATGAAACTGCTTATATGCCTATTTTCCACAGTCACAAACACATGATTATGTGGACTCTCCCACATTTTTTGGCTTTTTTTTTTTTTCTTTCTTTTAAAATTGGTGCATTTTGGTAGGAAAACAGATAAGCTTGAGCACTAAATCCATCTACAAGTATGTGGTAAGACTACAGTAAAAATTGTATTTTGCTATAACATTAATGGAGCAATGTATACCAACATATGTGCATGCATTTCTTTCACAAGCACATTACTCATTGTTGATCCAACTGCTGAAGAAGAAGATTTAGCAACTGGAACAGTAACCATTGTAACTGATGAAGAAGGCAGACTGTGTTCTGTCCATAAACCAGGTACTTCTAAATTTACTACAAAGAAGCCTATGAGAGACGATGATGTTAGGTCAAGAAAAGATTCTGTACCTGCTTGGCTTTGTGAGATGCAGGTGCTTTATGGTAACAGTGTCTGCCTGAATAGTCATTAAATTACCTGCTCTTGAAAGAGTTTTAAGATGGTGGGTGGCATGACTAAAGTTCAAGAAGCAGTCACAGGAGAGGACTAATTGTGGGCATGTCTCCTGTTACACCTCTTGTTTGTTTTCATTATCTTTGCCTGAAGCTAGGGCTGGGAAAGCTGTATGCTCCTCAGTGAAAGGTGCTGGTAATGGTAATTAATGTATTAATACTTGCATTTGGAAAGCACAGTTAGATACACATAACTGAAGTTTAAATAGAAAATCAAATTGTTCCCTTCAATGTTTAGGTGGAAGTCCTCTTACAGGAGCCAAGCTTCAGGACTGTATCACCAGAGCAATTACAAGACACAAAGAAGTAAAGAAGCTCATAGACAAAGTAATAAAAAGTATAACACCCAAGTGAACAAAAAGAGAGCTCTTTTCAAAAATGGATTTGTAAAAATTGTATTTGTTACAGTGTTCACAAACCTTTTATACTAAATAAACAAATATCAATACTACATTTACAAAGTTCATCTTTTCTAAAATGTTTTTCACCCTCATTTTATGTACAATGTTGTTGACTGGTAAAAAATACAAGATAAAACATTCTGTTAAAAAATTAAGTGACTAGAGGAAACCAGATCCTAGCCACTTTATAGATTAAATTTCTAAGTTCTGTAGGGTTGGCTTCCAAAATCAGTTCGTTTCTTTTAGTGTAATGTCAAAAGTTCATTTTCCCACCAGTAATATAAAACACTAATTTTATTTTAAGCCTTTTCCTTAACAATCTGAAAAAAAAAATCCCCTTCCAATCATTTTTTTTGTGGGGGGAGGCAAGTCTCATGATTTTGGAGGGGCTGATGTGCCTCTTTTCCTTTTACTTTTTGAGTGGCTGCCTGAATGTTGATGATGCAGGTGAGCTGCTTGTGCTGCTGCCGCTGCCATAGCCATTTGATGCTGCAAGAATCGCAACTGCTGCCATGGAGGAGAAGGGAGAAAAAGCTTGTTAGTGTTGACTATAAAGCTTTCACATCAGGAAGAATGAAGAGGGAGAGAGAAAGAAAAAATAAAGAAGCACCAGGTTGACAAAAGGAACACACCATGTACTGGGGCAGTTGGGTACAGTCAAGCAGCACCAGTGGCACAGAAGCCTGCTGAGGGCACAAGCTAACATTTTACATGTGAATGTGCACAGCTTTGTTTCTTTGCCCTTGCTCTTCATTGCAGTAACTGCAGTAACTCAGCAACTTCACTGAGTGTTTGGGTTACACAGTACCTTTTTAATGTGATAGCTTCTCAGTGTATGCATTGTATGAATTTTCTGTATATATTACAAACATGCGACTGTGTGCTAAAAAATGCTAAAATGTTTTCATGAAGCATCTGAATGGTAAAGGAGCTTTGCAAAGGTCTTGCTTTCATGTACTGACTGTAGCAGGGCTACATTTGAACTTCCAGGTGCTTACATCCATGCCATTTTGAAATCTATTGGCACCTGGTATAGTATTTAGATATGTGCCACAAGCACCCCTTGAATGTTTGCAAATCAGGAAGGTGGAGGGCTTAAACGAATAAAAATAAATTCAGTGCTCCAAGCTGAGAGAACCACAGATTTCAGGTCTTGCATGATAGTTTGCCAAATACATGTTGGTTTTTGTTTGTTTTTCTTTAAATTTGCGCGACCATAACTGCATTAATTAAAAAGAGAGCCCAAGAGGGTAATATTTTGGATTTTGGAGCCAAGAATTGTATTTTTAATTTGATATTTTTTTAACACAGTCAGAGTGAAGTTGCTGGATTACTTGTATCTGTTGCTGCTGCTGCTGCAAGGCTTGTTGTTGTTGCTGTTGCAAGGCAGAAGAGAGCTGGAGTCTCTGCTGAGGAAGGCTTTGCCCAGGTCTGTTCACAGCAGAGCCAAGCTGAGACAACACTGAGAAAGGAGAAGGGGAAAGCAGGCAGGTCAAAGAGGTCAGATTGAGTTGGTCAGGAGGAAGACATAGGAATACAGTGTAACAGGAAAGGGGGATCAATTGAATTAGTTTCAGAGTCAGATTTGGAACAGTGCAGAATAAAGTATACATGATATACATACTCTGTTAGTTAATTAGATTATGAAGTGCTTGTGGAGACAAAAAGGTTTCTCACACTGGATGTTAAGCACAGAGTTAAAGAAACATTCCTTAATGAAGTCTGGCATGAAGTTCGCTGCATTTTCATTTTGTCTTAAGTGTAACTTGCTTTCATGTGATACTATCAATTGATGGCACTTAACTGCCAAACAAAGCAGAGAAGTGCATGCTTTAGAAGTCGAGTATTTCTCATAGAATTCATGTCCTGATAACAAACAGTAAATCACTGTGATCTAACGTAAGACTTCCTTAAGACCAAACTTCATTTCAGTGTGAATTTATCAGCATAAACACTTCACTACAAAAGGAGGCTCAGCAAGCACATACCTGTGGCTTGAGGTTGCATAAAATTCCCTACTCCAGTCAGGTTAATTACAGCAGCTTGTTGGGCAGATAATGCCTGATCTTGATTGGATGGACCTTGGTCAGACCCCTAGCAAAAATGAAAAGCTTGATCCTTATTACCAAACTTTCATATCAATGAATAAGCAAATAAAGCCAGTGTGAAGGCAAACTTCTGAAGTGCCATTTAAAAACATTTAATGCTACTTCATCCAGTGTGTGCCAGATACAGGCTAGTGTAGTCAGTAATAGCAGAACAAACAGATACTGAACACCCCAGAACAGCTTTGTTTTGGCAGAAATGGTAGTGCTCTTGTTACTCAGCAGAAGTCCACATAGTTTTCAATTTCTCTGCAGTCTAGCAGAGACTACACTTCATGGTTGTAATCTTACAACAATTTCCTGTCCCACTCCCAGCCCCAAAGTCTTCAGGGGCCCCTGAAATACCCATGTGTAAAGGTCCTAATCCATCAAAGTGTGCAAAGGCTGATGCATTCCCATGTTCGTATTGTGCTACACATCTTAATTTCATAAAAATACAGACCCTGCTTTTAAAATCACATTATCAGAACACAGTAGTTTTCACAGTAATCACTTAAACCGAATTAATGGAGTCTGACCAATGTCTCCTGAAGTCAAAGGGTACTGAATTATGACCTCTTTTAGAACTTAAATTACGCACTTATTTATAACAAAGGAAAATAAAGTATTATATGCACAATTCATTATATGCATGGCTTATGAGTCAGAAAAAAGATGGTTCAGTCCAGGAGTTGCAATGCTTCTTTGGCATTACATTATAATGCTACTAAGATCTAGGAAAACCAAACCAAAAGATTGCATGTTGAGACATCATCACCTCCATGATGACTAGGAGTCATAGAAACACCATGTGGGGAGAATCCCTAAGTATGACAGAAAATGCATGTTTATATTATATTAGTAGCACAGAAAATTGTTGTTGTTTTTGGGCCTAAGTTTTTTCACTAAGCACTGTGAGCACATAACATTCCTATCCGTACCAAAGCTAAGGAATCTAGCGTTCATAATATCTCATTTTAGCCAACAACCCCCTCCTCTATAATGCAAGGTATGAGAGAAGTTCCTTAGGGCAGTTTAACCGATGCAGAGATTGATTTTCTCCCGAACTTCCTGCCACAAGAACTATGCTTACATCAGCCTTTTTATAAATGCCCTTGATGTTCAATATCTAGAAAATAAAACCCAACAGTAAAGGTCACATTACTTTTTTTTTTTTTTTAGTAGTTCAACGACTAGCTGACATTCAGAGATTCGGATGCTGTGAACAAATTGCAAAGTTTCCCATTAAACCTTCCCACAATCCAGAACAAGGCCTGTGGCACAGGAGACTATATACCATTAAAAAAATCAGAGAGGCATCTTATTTATGAACAGTCTACAGTATCACAAGTAAAATTATGACTAACTTGAGTACGCAGTAGAGAGTATTTGGTTAAGCAGAAGGCTTGTGTGTCTGAGAACTCAAAAGCAGAGCAGCTAGTTTTCTCATAGTGCTGCATCAATGTTGGTTAGGATTTTTAAGTACTAACCTGGTACTTGTACCTTAGGATTTTTAAGGTGCAACTGACCACTCAAAATTTGTCATTTCAAGATGGATTGGTGTCTATCAAGACTTCAGATTTCCTCAGTGATTAAAGCCTTTAACACTTATTACAGGCAGCAGCAGAGCAAATTTCTTAAGATTACAGCTTTAAAGACAACTTGTATTTCCTTTGGTGCAAAGGAATTCTGCTGGTGCAAATTCTGCTGAACTACAGCAGTGAGGTTTGTAAGCCAGCTTACAAACAGCAGTGTCGGTAACAAGTGTTTGTTTCTCTGTTATAATGTTGACTGCATTTTTTCTCTGTTCATCTATCTGTTAGTTATGATAAACAAAGCACTAAGCTGATTTTACACCACTCATACAATGGGGCTGGCTCTCTTCATGACAGAGTCAGACAATGCTCAGCAGTTGTTATATCTTTTCTATACAGGATACAAATAGAGAAGTATAACCCAGCTCCAGCCATAGCAACAGAGCCACTGCACTCTTTGCTGTTTGAGAAAGTTTAGGAGGAAGAGTTTCCTTCCCCTCTGCTTCAGATCCATGGGGTAATGGCTCATTTACTTGTGGAGATGGGGAGAATAGGCGGAACTGTTTCATCCATGCACCCCAGACTGAGGGCTGTTAGCACACACCTGTTCTCCCTGCTGCTGAGGACTACAGGTTGTAGGCTGCTGAGATTGCTGCTTTGGAGAAAACTGTGACAGCTGCTGCTGGAGTGGGTTAAAAATAAATGAACCACCTGGAAGCTGTTGAAGATTAAAAACAAAAGGCATAATTCAGTCAAACTGCTGAGTTTCCTACTGTTCTAGGATGAAGATTGTATTGATAGTGGTGTACTTCCCAGAGGCTTGATTTTTTGTTTTGTAATGCCTTTAAAGTCAATCAATTTACAATTGCTGCTGTTTCTGGAAAAGGCTCATGCTCTGAAAACAAACTTGAATGAACTGACAGAAAGGTATTTCCATAGGAAAATATATTTTAATTATTTTAATTGAAATGGAAGATACTGTACTGATACTGGAAAAATAAATGCCAGTCTTCAACAGCACTGTATATAATTTCCACTTTCAGAATATTCCACTGAATTTTAATAGATAGTGAAACGGCCTTGATTCCTCTCCCTTACCCCAGCTTTAATTGCACGTATTTCAGCTGAATTGTTCTTGGTTTATATGAGTGGCAGAGCTAGCTTGAAAGAATGTCCTTCATGGAATCATTCAAATACAAGCATTTAATTCTATAGAAGAGCTCCACTCTGACATAACTGCCTCCTGTGCCTGCCCTTTTCCATCTTTCTGGAGTGTACAGGAGTGGGAAGAGGAAGTAGCAAAGCTGGTAGTCATTTTTTGAAGTGTGGTGCAATGCATGTGGAACACTGAAGCTGCAATTCTGCACCTGCATCTGGCAGCTGACTGCAAGGTCTGGGAACTCTGCCCAGTTCCACAAACAACCCCTGCTCTGCTTTTAAATGCAACTCTGATATAACAAATATCTGCTCATGTTTGTATTTGTATGTATGCTTAGTGCAAATAAAGCATTTACAGACCTTCCAAACTCCCTATCTTACATGAACTTGCATTTCTAAAACCTCTTGAAACCTGTTACTGCACCTACCTGTGCATGCTGAGCTTGGCTTTTAGGCATTCTATGTGTAACCTCTGAGTGATTCTACTACACTGTTTTGTACAGTATAATTGTAACTTTAGTCTGTGATCTGCAATGAAACCTTAGGCAAATCCTGAAAGATTGTATTTTAGGGTTAATCTTTTGAATTCAGATGTCAGCATCTTTATATTGTTACTGAGAATTATCTGCTTTTTTCTGAGCTGGGAATATGACTTCCACCTTGTATGTCTATGGAGATGTTTTTTCTCTTATTCTAAGCCTTTTAAATAAGCAATTAAGATTTGCAGTAAATGGTCTGACCAACTGGCTCCAAAGATCTGTGTGGGGCAGTGCAGTAAGCAGCACTAAGCAGGTCTCTACAGAAAGATAAGAAATTATCATTATTATTGTGTCCAAGTATATAAATTACCTGTAGAAGATTTAAGGGCCGAAGATTTGATGTATTTTTCAAACCAAATGGGCTGCCTGTTAAAGAAAACATCTTTTTATTAGTAGTGAGTCTTTACTCAGTTCTATTTGTGTTTTGCAGTACACCTTTCCACTGGGACTATTTCTAAACATCTGGAAGTTGGAAAACTGGCAAGTGTAAATTGAGTGTAAACTTAATACTCAGTGTATAATAATACAAGTATAATAAAAATGTAATACTGGCAAGTGTAAATAAGGTGTAAACTTAATACAATGCTGCATTTTCCATAATGCAGCTCATAGTTATTCAGACTCAAAGTGCACAAGAGCTGACTAAATGGAAAGAAACCTGTATCTCTACATTAACATTATACCCTGTGACCTATAACCTGTTGGTGCATTTACACAAAGGTGATTGTGGAGAACACCACAGCAGTTATTTTTCAGTGATCCTTCTTCTGCCTTTTTTAGATTTACTGTACAAACAGTAAAGCTTTTTAAAGTCCAAGGGCTCAATGAAGTAATACACTCTTACCAATCTTTAACAGAAAATAATCCCACCCCAAATCTGAGTGACACTCCAGTAAGACAGCAGCTCTCAAACAGAAGCCCTGGAGGTCTTGCACAGACCTAGCTCAGCTCATTACCTGCATCTGTTGTGTGTGGGTGACAGCACAGCATGTACAAAAATGTGACACCTAACTGGTAGAAGCTGATAGTGCTTGAAAGGACAGAAGTAGACTAAAAGCAATCCTCATGAACTGAAGAAATGGTCCAAAACTCAGTAACACTGATTTAAAAAAAGACAAATGACCAAGTACAAAATTGTAACTATCTTTGCGTCTATACAGCAAGAAAGGACATGTGAAGTTACAGGAGGTCACAAACATATCCAAATCATCCAAATACAAACTACAGAGCACACAAAAGAAAAGAACCTCTCCACACAGTTTACATTTATAAAAATCACTGTCACAAGATGCTGTAGAGATTCCGAAAATATACATGGGTTCAAAAACCAATTAGATAAATCCACAGACTAGAAATCTAGCACAGGATATTAAGCACAAAGATCCATGTGGATATTCTTCAGCTGAGAAAGTCTCAAAGCTGTAGATTGCCAGAAGAGGTACAGTTGTAGACAAGGAATGTTTCATTTCACATTTTTGTCTCATCTCAAACACTCTCCTCAGTATCCTCTAATGGCAACTGTCAGAGACAGAATATAAACTGGATGGATTTTTGGCCTAAACCAGTAAAGCCATTCTTATGTCAAGGTAATGCTGTTGCAAAAAATACAGATAAAAAATAGGCAGACCTCATTTGGGGAAATGTTAACAGGAATGTTGTGAAAGAGATGAGATGCATTTATTCTGCTGTGCTCCACAGTGGTAAATCAGCCAAGCTCAGGCTTGTGTCCCGTTTTGGTTATCACATTTTAAGAAGGATGTAAGCAAATTGGACAGTCTAGAAAAGAGTGACAGGATTATGAAAGGTTTGAAAAATACGACCTATCAGAAAAAGACAAATGTGGGACATGACAGCATGTTTGATACTTAGAAGGTAAAGAGAAAGAGTGAACAACTATTTTTCACATCTGAAGGCTATAGGAGGAAAAAAAAATTGCAATTCAGGAGATGCATTGTAATTAGAAGGAAATATTTTGCATGGATAATGAGCCACTCCAAACAGCTACTGAGGAAGACTGGAATCTTCCTCAGTGAAGATATTTAAATACAGTTTATATAAACATTGGCTCAGTATGGTTTAGACAGATTTAACTCTTAGTATAAGGGATGGATATCTTGAAGTCTTCTACTGTTCTCATTCCATAACCATACATTAGACTCTTTTTTATTATATGTTCAGAAAAAATAAACTGATAATTTAAATTGTGCTTTTAAGATTTATATAGTTGCATTTGAAGGCAATAAGGAACTACGTAATTGTTGTACAAGAATAAAGTAGTACCAGGGCTAGAATAAAATACCCCACACATTTAGAAAGTGAGGCCTCTTTCTAATTTCAATCATGCCTTTTTTCTGGCAGTCATCATTATCAAAATTTCATTTAAATTGGAGTTTCTTCTGAACTTCTTACTGAGTGCACCAAACAATCCAGGTTTTGAGTGTGTACCCCCAGCCCAGCTCACCAAAAACCAGCTTAAAACAATCTCCAACACAGCCTACGCCTTGAATACAAAAAGATGTATGTTGTTCCTGAGCTCCAGTCATCAAATACACAACCTCTTCACACAAAGGCCACTTCAGTGCACTTTTCTCACAGAATGTTTTCACACTGTCCCTGTCTGAAGGGTGGCTTTTCCACTCAGTCACACTGACCTGCTTGGGAGGCAGATTGCATTGCAGCGGGCAGCGCACTTGGTACCAGACCTCCTGGGGGTAAAATGCCACTCAGATTTATACCTGCAGGGGCTATGGCACCAGTGTTGCACCCCAACATAGGGTTTGAACCACTCATCAGTGACTGTGCTCCACTGTAGAAGAGGAAAGACAACACATGAAACCCAATTGGCACAAGTAAGTCTGAATAACTAAATTGTTGCCCTCTGTCTCATGGCAAGTAAATCAGTAGCTTGCTGTAAATTATGGAACTATGGATAAAGCATCAATGCAGCTTAAAAAAAATCATTTTGCCTAGAGCATAAGATATATTTGATATTATGAGCACATACTGTTTTTTTTCTTCTTTGATATGAACTGTTAAAAATAAACCACAAGTGGTCCTTTCATTCTAGAAATACTAAAAGGCCAACAGTCTGCAAAATGGTTGTACTATCGTAAAAGGAACAGGTTTGCTTTTTCTTTTTTCCCTATTAAAAAAAGTCTAATTTATCAACAGTGACCAACTGCTGAACACCTTAGCTGGGTAATTTGAATGTCTGATACCTGCATTGAAGCACACTATGTGTCTTACACTGACCATCATAATTGCAGAATTTTCTATAGTCTAAGAAGCAGTTCATGTTATACCGTACCATCTATTCTTGACAGCATTTATTTTCTTCAAACCACAAAATGAGTTTTAAGGATCAAAGAGTATTTCACCTCAATGCTTTTTCAAATTGAGAGAAACAAATCTGTTCCCATTTTTCGTTTAGATTGGTCTGCATATGATATCTACTTCCCCTCTAATAAAAAGTTTTCAAACTTACAGAGCAAAACCTCAGAAATCACTTAAACTGAGATAAAGCCTTCAGAAATGAACCTATACGACTCCACAAAGATGAAAGCAATAAAGGCCTTTTTTAACAGATCATCCTGAAAAATATTGACCCTAATGGATGGTGGACAGTCCTGGATCACATCCCCTCCCACCAACCAACCCCCATGGCAAATTAAGAAACCATCATAACAAAAGACTTACCACACAGAGCCCACTACATTGATGAAGTTAAGTCCTGCAGGGTTTGCCATGACCTGGGTGGAGGTTGTTCCTGTAGTAATGGATGTTACCATGGTGGAAAGAGGAATGGTCATTACAGGCAGTGCCTGGCTCAGAGACATTTGCTGCTGAGCAAACGGGGTTAACAAAGTGGGCTGAGGGGTGAAGCCTGAATCTTGGGGAGTAGGGGTGGCAGAAAGGGTAATAGGAGTTGAGCTCTGAGCATCAGGAGGGTGTGGGGTCGATGAAGGGGTGTTGGTTGGAGTAGGAGTAGATGGTTTAGGAGTTCCAGACCCTGCTCATTGAGAAAAATAAAAAGTGCTAGTTTGTTATAAAAGGCCAGTCCTTTTTGTATAAGGTTAATGGAATCTTAGCATTGACAATTTCTTCCATTTTTTAGATTGCAAGTGTTAATTTCTACATGACAAGTGTAGCAGCACACACTCGTTGTTAAGGATGCAGTATAATCACAAAGAAAATCCAATCTCCATGCTTCATTCCTTGTAGCATACACCAATTTCTATTTTCCTTTAAGGCTTCCATAATCTATCATACATCAAGTCATAATTCTATTCAAGAATACTTAAAATAATTTCTTAGTGACCATTTTAATCTAATTAATGTTTGTCCTAAACAAATAGTATCCATGTACTGCCTGCACAATAGGTTGTGTTAAAAACTTATATGGAAAACAAGAGTCAGCAAGGTCATGTACAATTTCAATGATCATGGGGCTGATCTAAATTTCATCATAGTCAAACTGCAATTTTCCAAGTAATGATCAAATAAAAAGCAACTATCTAATATTTAAGAACCACAGAAGAGGATAATACCGCATCTTTAAAAGCTACTGTGTAATTCTCTCTACTTAAATGTAACACACACAGCTGTATTTGCTGTGGATGCAGTAGGCAAAGCCTATCAATAGAAAAACAAAACAAAACCAAACCCCCAAAAAGCTTGAGCTGTTTTTTTTTTGTTTTTCTTTTTTTTTAAGCTTTTATGTCCTGCAGAAAGAAAGGAAATAAATATGAATGGTGACCAGAGCCTTAAAGTAACTGTGTGCAGCAGATTTACACAATTCATAACACTAACATAAATCCAGACTCAGTATTTTGGAAGAAAACTTAAGTTTTCTTTTTTATCTTGTGCAAAACAAGAAGGCAGAAAAGTTACACCTTTTGAGCTACCCAGATTTTAAATTATTTAATGCAAAAAGCACATTATAATACCATGCAGGATACTGGAATGTGCAGTATACAAGTATTCATTAAAAATTTTGAGAAGCTGCAGCTATGGTTTCCTCTTTGTACAGATCTGTTCATGAAATGGCTCAAGACACATACATGTTTTAGAAAACATTTATGATCTACAGCTAAGATTACAATGATCCTGTCAGTGTTAATGAAAATACTTTAACTAGGATGTCGCTTCTGATTGAAATTTGCATTTTTACACCTGAGAATATGGTGCTATCATCAGCAGCATCACCACCACACTTGCAATCAGCAATGATTTGTAAAACAGTGTAGGAGTGTTTTTAAAAAATCATCTTATCGTTTATTGTATCATCACCTCGGGACTGATCAGATTATATACATACACAGATACACAACTGCACCAGCTCCTATAACATTTAAAAAACCAGATGCTTAAATAATGTAAAGGCAAATTGATCTAACATACTGTTTTTACACTGGAGGAAAAAAATCTACACTTTGGAATTCATCTCATCACATCATCTACCAGCCTTTCATATATGAGGAGATCATGCTAATTGCAGAAAATGTATTAAAACGTATACACAGAGGGTGCATACATATATATATACAGAAAACGAACACAGTTACAATAAACATAAAATACATACAGTGAACAAGAGACCTGCCTAAAGCTGCACAACTTATACAATTTAGGGTACACTGTACACTTAAGTTTCATCATTCCACAGGTTAAGAAGTTTATCTCAGGAAGCATTTATGCAAAAGCCTAAGATTTAATGGAGAATTTAGGTCGTGACTCACTTTGTGAAGAGCTCGCAGGAGACATGGCAGCTGGAGAGAGCATGCTAACTTGATTAAGATCCATAGATTGTTTCCGAGAAAGACCAGGAGGCTTAGAAGGAGGAGGCGGAGTTGGGGATTTTAGATGGCCACTTGACTGTTGTGAACTAAAAATATTACCTGAAAAAGCGTAATTAAAATACATTACTATTCTGTAAGTACATGTTACCTTGAATGTTAAGATAGAATTTTGTGAACTATATAATCAGAAATTAAAAAAAAAAAACAACAAAACAAAACAAAAAACCCCCAAAACAAACAAACAAACAAAAAACAACAAAAAACCCCATGCTCTTCTCACAGATAAGATTCTGGTATTTTTTAACTAAATCTTAACTAAAGGGATATACTTTCATTTTACAACAGGCAGATCATGTTAAAATTAGATGTTTGAGTCAAAAAATAATTACCTGAAGAGCTACTTCCTGAACTTGAAGGTAATTTGATAGGAGGAGGTCGGTGTTTTACACCTTTCCCCAGTACTGAAGACTGAACAGAGCCTGATACACTTTCCGGCTGCTGGGAGGAAAGAGCAATTAACACTACCAAAGCAATGACAAAAGTTTTCACATAGCTGACAGAAAAGACAATTGATTGTATGAAATCAACTGATTTGTATGAAGGCTTCTAAAAACTATGATAATATTCCTTTCAGCCATTTCAGATGCTTATGCATTTATTTTTAAAAAATAACCTAGGATGAACTCTCTTTACATGAATTCTTTACCATCAAGAAGCAGCACGAAAGTGCTAGTAAAAATTTAAACTGAGCAAAAAAAAAAGTTATATAATTAAAGAGCTTCACTTTTCTCCATAATTCTGGAATTTCTCATAGTAATTTTCACAAACACAAAAGTGATGAATACACTTGAAATAATAAAACATTTAGGTTTTACTTGAAAAATGACATAATTTAATTCACTCATTCTCTATATACCTGCCATTTTCAACCAGGACAGACTTAAAAAACAGGATCAGAATTCTTTGTTCTGGGAGCAGGATTTCAAATAAATTTAGGAAAATCTTGAATGCAGAGAAATCAAGACATATTTCCCCACTAGTTTCAGTGGGACCAGAACTTCATACTCTTAGAGGGAACATCCAGCCTTTTTGTTTGCTTTTGTATCCTCATCATCAGGTTATCTGAACATGTATCTGCTTCACCTATTTGAGTCTGTAGTTCTCAGTCACTCACAACAGACCCTACATCCATAATTCCAATAGCTGACACTGTCTAAAGACTCAACAGTGAAATGCGTTCAGTTATATTCTATGTGGTTTTACCTTATAGCAGATGTCCATAAATGACAGTACTGTTTAAACAAACATACAGTGTGCAAACTGCTGAAACTGGGAAATGAGGCTGGCAATTCAGTGAACATATTATGTCAATACTGGAGCCTCAATTAAATGTGCATGAGCTAAGAAATCAGAGCATTGTGCAGAATCACCCTTTTTGGTGAGCTTAACAATGATTCTCAGTGATAAGAGACAGTCCCTCTATATGTTTCTAATTGCTTGCTTATAAAAAAGAATCCTTTGAGGAAAATTCTGAGGTCTACCTTTCTGTTCTTGTATTGAAATCTGCTTTCTTGATTTTGAAAATAAAGACCAATGCTCCATTTCAATGGTAACTAGATAATACAGTAACCTGAGTAACTCTAGTCCAGCTTTTGGCAGGGGCTTGGACAGGCAGACAAGCTGACATTGGCAAGCACCCTTCCACCCATTTATTATATGATTTTAATGTATATATACACACATGCATGTTGTACGTGTCTGTATGCCTGCACACATACACAGAAACATCCATATTCCTTTCTGCAACTGCTGGCCTTGGAATGCTGCTGGTCTGCCTGACACCAGGAACTACCTCCTTCAGAAAAACATTGTTGGAGCTTTAAAATAGATGTTTAGGGGAAAGATGTCAAGGAAACACCCCAGGGGATACCAATCTCATTTACTAGCTGGAGTATAACACACAGCTCACTGCTGAAGTACTGACTCTGACCAAACAAAGCCAGAAGCAGCAAGTAAAACACAAGGCACTGCCAACAGGCAGGGAAATTTAGGAATGCAAGAGTTTATACTGGAAATGTAGAAATGCGTGTGCATGTAAACATACACACTTTAAAGTTGTTGGGGTTTGTGTTTTGGAGGTTTTTTTATATGTTTGAGCTTTTTTTGCCTTTGGCTTTTTGTTTCTATTGGTTTTTGTTTGGATGTTTTTGTAAGTTTTCCTCTTCAAATTGAAGAGAAAGTAATTTGAATTTCTAAAGGTAAAAGTAGTTCAGCTACTCCATCTGCTTCTGTGTTTACTGACCTGCAAAACAAGACACACAGCTGCATTTTACTATACTGCTCTATGAAAGTTTCACCTGAACAGGGGAAAATGCTAAAACAAAACTTTGGAGCTAACTACATGATACAGAGCCAACCTCCCACCCCTTAAAACAGCTAAAAGACAACATTTGAACATTGAAAACATAAATGTTTTCCACTAACTTTTCCAATATACTCACATTGAATGATCATGACCATAATGCATTTAAAAATTCATTCAGGATAACATTTTTAGGTTATTTTACTGTTAAATGTGGATAGCAAAATTTATTCTAATATTTCAATAATTAAGCGCAAATAAAAGAAATTTGTAGCTTGATAAACTCACTTCCATTTCCTTCCCTGGAGAAAGATGACTGACTGATCCACTTGAATTATGAAACATTTTCACAGTACATTTAGCTTCATTTTGCACTAACTCCTGGTACTGGTTCACCACCCTGAAACAAACAATAACGACATAAAAAGATTGACAAGTTTGAACTTCCAGAGTATACATATAGATAAACACATAATTGTATATGTTATAGTCATATATTTTATATATTGTGTAAGCATATCTCTGTGTAACATAGAGATGCACATATATAAAACATACTTATACCTCTTTGTATCTTTCTACATTATATTCCTGGGCTCTCAGATTTATTAAATTTTAACTTTTAATCTCTTTTTTTTTTTTTTTCTAATACAAAATACAGTGTGAGAAACACTCTACTGGAGGAATACAGAACACAACAGAACAGTTCCATTCCCAAAAGCAACTGCAGATCTTTGGGATGTCAGTCAACAGGGATCCCATTCTCCCTTTATTACAGAGGTCCAGAATATTTTATAAAAGTGTCTCTTCTGGTTATGCTGCCTGTGAAACTGTCAACCCTCCTTCAGCTGGAGGTCCATGTCAGATGAGAAGTCTAAATGCAAGGGCTGAACAATCACTCCCCTGTGAGCATTATGACAGACATTTGCTAAAGCATTAGGGATACAAGTTTAAAATATTGTTTTATCAAATTGAATCAGATACTACATCTCTACTCATCTAAGACAACCAAGCTGAGGGAACACTGTTTCACAAACATGAGTGGAATATACAAAATGACCTTGAAATATACTCCTCTATTGTTTCTTCTTGTCCTTGTCCCTGAAACCCTGTTGATTATTCTGATGAAAGGACTTGTGCAACTCAGTGATATGATCAGGAAATCAATCCCAGTTAAAACTAGGCTCTTGTAATATTGTTGTTTTATTTTTCAGCCAGCCAATCTCCCCAGTTCAGCTTACAGAACAAACAGCAAAAGTATCAGCACAAAGGAGGCAGGAGAGAATATAAGCAAAGAGTTTCTTGATCAAAATTATCTATTTAAAAAAAGAATATTATGATTGATTTTTGATCAAATCAAAGACCCATTTCCCTGTCAGGCACATGTGTGAAGATAAGAGCTATGGCATGTACATAGCCAGCAGTGTCCTGTGGAGGCTTAAAACCACAACTGGATCTGACAGAGGTTGCTTTTTAAAGGTTCTGTGCTTATATGCACTGGCAATCTAATGCGATGTACTCTGACAAACAGTTAAAAACCACTTATTTTGCTGCCTCAGTTATCCCTGAATTAGCTACTCCTACTCATTCTACAACTAAAATATCCTGAAAAACTGGTTTATGACTTGCTTCTCTAGGAAAGCTGAATCAAGGCATGCACAATAAAACAAATGAAGGTGTATAAATCTTAAATCCTAGATTACACTTCAAATAACAAGTTTAAATCAACCATTTCCATGATTGCTAATTTACCATGCCAAATGTTAGGATGAAATTACTACTAAGTGGTCTCAGAGTTCAGGTGTACTCACGTATTTGATGTCCTCTATTCTTCCTTGCTTGTTAAATAGAGAAGCTACACACTATTCTACTTCTTGATATGATGACTAATTCCTCTTATTTTTTTTCACTTGTTCTGCATCTGCTTCCATAACCATAGCACTGGCAGTCATAACTGCCAAAAAGGAACAAAATTTATTATTTGTCATCAAGCCAAATAGCTGTACAAACTATATTAATTTACCTTTCAGCATCAGTCTTCGAACCAATAAGGAACCTAAAATATAAAGTATATTTTCAGTCATGAATTGGACTAAAAGAACATATTTTTATAATCTCAAGGCTTCAAACAAATGGCAGTGCTGTGTTTTTCTCATACCTGCTTGAAATACAAATGATAATGTATCCATTCAATGGACTGAGTATCATTCAGTATTTGAAATACACACTTGACTTCCTAACTATATGTACAATATACACACATGATCTAATATGGTCTCCTTTAACAGCAAATTACCTACAAAGCAGAAGGCAGAATATAGAAGTTTTGGATTTTATATTTTTTAAAAAAATGTAACTGCTACAGATATACTTATGTAAAAAGTACAAGGGAAAAGTTATGTATAAATCAACACCATACCAGTACACTCAGACTGAAATACAAGTGTGGTGAGGGGAAGTCAAAAACAGTCCTATGCATAATATTTTAACAAACATTTTGTTTCCATTGTTTGATTTAACTTATGCCAATTCCAATTCCCTATGATTTTCCACACCTCCTAAATAAGTATCTCTCTTTTGCATAACACTTACAGCTCGAAAACTTATTACTATGTTTCTTTAACTTTAGAGAAGTTTCACCAGCTCCAAAAAGAAAAAATTATACAAGCATTTTATTTTACTGAACAACAAAAATGTTTACTTCACCTTTCATTCCATATCTCAGTTTGCCAAGGATGAGTTATCTAAGTTTTAATGAACTTTAATTGTTAGTGTCTTAGCAATGATTTCCAAAACCCTCCAGGCATTTAATACCTCTATATTAATTTAATTCCCAGCCTTATTACACAACTCTAAGCTAGCACTATTGTTCCAAAAAGATCAGCACTAAGTATGTGTGCTGATTTTGGCTAGGGTAGAGTTAATTTTCTCCATAAGAGCTGACACAGGGCTGTTTTGGATTTGTGCTAAAGTGTTGGTAATACAAGGGTGTTTTAGCTATTCTTAAGCAGTACTGACAAAGGTCTCTCACAAGCAAAAGGGCTAGGGGTGTTCAAGAAGTGGGGAAGTAACACTGCAAGGACAGCTGACACCAAGTGACCAAAGGAAGGGATATTCCATACATACCATGTGGCAAATAAAGCCAGGGCAAAAAGGAAGAGAGGGGTAGGGGAAGCATTTAAAGAGAAGGCATTTGTCTTTCCCAGTAACCATCAGGTATGATGGGGCCCTGCCCTCCTGGAGACAGGCAAACACGTGCCTGCCCATAGGAAGTGGTGAATTAATTCCTTGTTTTGCTTTGCTTGCATGTGTAGGTTTTCCTTGACCTATTAAACTGTTCTTATCTCAAGCCACATGGTTGCTCACTTTTACCCTTGCTATTTTTTTCCCTCATTCCACCAGGGAGGTCAGGGGAGGAGAGAGTGAGTGCTTGCATGTTGCTTAGTTGCCAGCTGGGGTTAAACCACAACAGTATGGAAACAAACAGTGAATAGCTCAAGTCTAGGGATAAAATACTCTTAAAACTCAGGATGTTTTAAGATTTTCATAAAAAACTAAAAGAATGATTACATACTAGAAGATAAAAATAACTTTCATTAGCAGAACTAAAAGGTTTGCTCAGTCTCACTGCTCCTTGCCTTAGTGAAATTTATAGGCTCTACTCTGCTGCATGGGTTCCTCCACACAAATTATCTGGTATACACAACAAAAACAGCCAAGAGCAGAGAATCTTTGTAGAACCCCAGCCAAAACCAGCATATTCCAAACAATTCAAAATTATGAAGCTTCTTCGAAGCTCATGTTTTTCTTCATTTATTTGGTTCAACTGGATCTAAGAGTAAACAGAATATAGTCACATCTTTCACTTTCATGGCATCAAGCCAATTTTGAGAACACTCAAGATTCTGAGTATCACCAAAAAGGAGTGCAACAACATCTCACAGTGTCTCCACAATTTTCATGACTGGATTTGCTGGTGGGCTTATTTCTCCCCCAATGTATCTTTAATGTAAAAAAATGTACTAATTTAAAATAAAAGTACATTTGAAATATGATGGTGGCATGTACATGTTTTGGTTTGGGTTGTTTTTTTGGTTAAAAAAATCTTAAGTCAGACTTCTAGCTCTAGAGTATTTTTGTGCCTGAAAATGACAAGTAATGCTTGTTTTCCTCCACTTACTTATCACAGTATAGTTTAAAAAAAGAACATGTAACTTACTGTGATGGAGTTAATAGGTTGTCATTTTCCTCATCACCTTTGAGCGTCTGAATTTTACCATAGTACAAGGGATTGCCAAGAGACTGAAAAATGGTCAGTTTTGTTTTTTGAACCTGATTACCAACTTCACATTCAAACACATAATCATCCTTCATTTCCTAAAAAGACAGAATGATCTAGTAAGTCTTGAACAAGGCTTAGCTGAAACAGCAAGTAAAGCAGACCACCTCTATATACAATACAGAGTAAGAAACATTCTATAAGTAACTTTAAATAACACTCTATAGGAAGGGCTGCATTATCTAAAATCAAAGTGATTCCAGAAGTTACATTAACAGGACAAGAGGAAAAGGATTTATACCTCTTAAAAATACGAAGTTATTGCAAACCCCAAACGATCATGCTAGACATAGAAATGTAGATTGGGTAAACATATATAGAAACAGTTTTATATGAATTATGACAATGCAAAAATGTTGAGAATAAAATGCTGGAGCTGAACATTAAATTCTATGGGGAAGTATTACTTTTTTCCAACAGGCAACTACAAAGATATCGTGACACATGCTGTTAGTAAAGCTAGTACCTTGCCTCTGAAATGATAAAAAAAAATCAATTATGTGATTTAATCACATAACTAATCAGTGAATTAATTATTATTAATGTGAACTAATCAATGATTATATTAAATTACTACTTCTGATCAAGTCACATCGTTTGTGCCAAAAATCTTAAGGTTCAACTTAAACATTCCAGGAGTTTTTTGTAAGAGGCATTTAATATTACTCTACCTCAAAATGTTACATTTTGATTTCAATAAAGTTCTTTTTAATCAGCCTTTGAATGTCTGAGTAAAGAAAGCAATTTGTTGTGCAGAGGTCTCTGTAAATAACGATAATTTCTTTAGTACAAGCTTCTTATTTCTGGAAAATCTGAGGAAATCAGACTGATCACATGCTTGCTTTACTGTGTAAAATTACAAGTATCTCTGGTAATCTTCCCATGTCTCTGTAACACATGGAAGATTAATTAAATTGGGGGATGGAAGATTATTCCACATTACATTGATTTTGTTGAAATAAGAGGCATTTTAACTAGAGACAGTGAAGTTTGGCCAAAGGTCTAAATAACTCACGTGTGCTGGCCAGACAGTTGGTTGTGAGTCATCAGACTTGATAGACTTTTCCACTTTGGCATATTTTTCCACCTTAAACAAAACAGAGAGATCAGAAAAGAAAGAATCCCCTATGTTACCTCCTACGTTTCTTCAAGGAAACTTAATTGAGGAATCCTCAGAACTATACATTCATAGGGTTATAGCACATTTCCTATGTTAAACTTTACAGAAGAGTGAAACATGGTTTCAGACTACAGATTGAAATCATTGCCTGCAATGTGGAATGGTTAAGTAATTTCACCATAACAGTAATTCCTAAAGCCTCTGATTAAGTCAGGTACAACACAGTTGAAGTGAAAAGAGAGGTTTGTTTTGTAGAAACTTACACTGTCATTCCACTGTCATTTGCACTCTCGGCAGCCCTATAACGTCCAGAGCTACAGTCTCGTGTAGTCTACAGTCTCTTAGAAAAACTCAGCATAGTAGAAAAAACTTGCGGAAAGGGACCTGGACATCCTGGTTGGTGGCAAGTAAAATATGAGTCAGCAGTGCCCTGGCATCCTGGCACAGCATCAGGCACAGCATCACCAGCTGGGCAAGGGAGGGGATTGTCCCGCTCTGCTCTGAGCTGGGGCTGCCTCACCTCGAGTGTGCAGGGCGCAGTTTTGGGTGCCACAGTGTAAGAAGGATATAAAGCTACTAGAGAGAACTCAAAGGAAAGCCACAAGGATGGTGAAGGCCCTTGAGGGAAAGCTGCATGAGGAGTGGCTGAGCTCACTTGCTCTGTTCAGCAGGGAGGAGACTGAGGACAGAGCTCACAGCAGTAATAACTTCCTTGTAAGGGGAAGAGGAGGGGCAGGCACTGATCTAAACTCTCAGTGGCCAGTGACAGGACCCCAGGGAGGTACCTGAGGTTGTGTCAGGGGAGGTTTAGGTTGGATATTATGAAAAGGCTCTTCACCCAAAGGGTGGCTGGGCATTGGAACAGGCTCACCAGGGTAGTGGTCACACCATCAAGCCTGACAGAGTTCAAGAAGCATTTGGACAAGACACATTATATGATTCTGGGGCTTGTCCTGTCCTGTAGGACTAGGAGTTGGATCTGATGATCCCTGTAGGTCCCTTCCAACTCAGGATTTTCTATGAGTCGCTTCTGTACACTAATAGTATGTGTTCTGGTAGTGCCAGAAACTAAGAATATGAATTCCCCCAAGAGAAAAATGCACACAGAGTGAAAAAAACAACTCTCAATTAGAATTCTCTACATAAAATCTAAAACTTTTCAAAATATTAATGCCCCATGGTATAACATATCAAAAGGCAGGAATTTCTGCCAAGATGAAAAGTGATTCATATTTAAACAATCTACAAACCTCATTTGCTTTTTGGGTTTTCATACTATCAAAGAACTTCAAATAGACATGTGCTCATTGAGCCCACAGAAGAACAATGCTAACAATTTGTTTGTACTGATTACTTCATCCAAACTATTCTGATACAACTGCAATGTATTACAGTGTGGCTTAACTTGTGTTTATACCTTATGGTACAAAAAAGTAACTGTAAATGTTAAAGTCACTTCCATTTTTTAAAGGTCATTCTTTGATACAGGTTGCTTCTTAGACACTTCTTCATATAATACAATTTCTAATAATTGCTAATTATACATAACAATTGGTGGTCTTACATCTACTTCAGAAGGAGCAGTCAAGTAGCAAGGGTTCTGTTTCCACATATCTACGCACTGGAAAATGAAAAACAGGATTAATATATAAAATCCTTTAATTAAATAGTTAGAAGCACATTACATTACTTTTCAGAACACTCACATTTCCAGCTTTTGAAATTTTGAGGTCATACTGCTGGGCTGCTTTCCGCTCCTTCCTTTTCTGTAAGTAGTCAAGTAGTCTGAGCTGAGGTGGAGTTGAGTAGTGAGCTACTTCTTGCTGTCTGTTCAAAGAGGACCTTGAGTACCTTTTGAAGCACCTATGGCGAAATGACATCTAAGCTTGTAAAACCATCAACATTAACTTCTCCACTGCCCTTGTACAAAACCAAAAATATGCACGGAACTGCTACTAACATGGAGACTAATAGGTTTGTAAATGCTAATATAAAATTGCTTCTGGATTGTAATTGGATTACACTGTACAACTTTAAATTATGATTTTGTATTTATAAAATATGCCAGTATTCTGTTCATCTGTTTCAGCACTAAGAATGTGGTTATTTTTTAAATGCCTAATTTAAGTACATCATCAAAATGAGTAATTAAAAAGCTGCCAAGCTGAAAATATTTATGTATTATCCTAATTTCAGTTCCATGAAATGATTCTTGTCCTACTTATGTAACTATAAAGTTATAATGACAGTAACTACCCTCTAGTCTTTTTTTCATGACTCAAATTCATAGACTCAGTAATGCTGTTCTGGACATACAAATAATCTCTTTTCCTATTTTTCTAGTGGAATATTTGTTGACCATCAAGCTTTAATTTCAAGGACAGCTTGATCAAATTCATTTTTTATATTTTTTTCAGAAATTACGGCTGATTTGGTACTAGCATAGTATTTCCATGCAAATTAATTTCAAAATATTTCAGTAATTGTGACAGACCATTAATGCTTTTCGTATTTACAGAGTGAATGCAACTCTTGTGATAGAACAAACATGTTGAACAAAGGTTTCAAGCTTCTGTGGGAATAAAAAAGGGCCCAACCCTGCACAAAAGTGAAATAATTTCAATATTTTGTAGACAGTGCATATCACATTATTTTCAACTTTTCCAATATTCTTATACACTTACACTTCTGTTTAACCTGAATGTCAAACACACAAATAATTATTTTCATTTACTCATTCAGGATGAAACTTATGTGTAACTTTTAACAAATTACAGATCAGTATACAACATATCTGTTTATATATTTTACATTACTGAGCTGCCATCAGGCTCTGCGTACACAAAACCTATGCAAAGAAAACCTCAAATCCAAACTGCAATAAAACTGATTATGTTAACATGTTTACACTTTCCTTTGATATACAAAAATGAGCCCACTACAGTATCTACTAGTAACCAAAATAAAATACAGTATTGAACACTTAAAAATATGATATAATTTCTTGACTGTTTCTCACATATTCCTATTTAAGTAGTATTACATAGGAGGAGCTAAATTTTTACATAGAGCATTACTTATATTTTCTTTAAAAACATATTTCCTACTGAAAACTACCGTTTCATGGGGCGAGTGTTCATCTTCTGCTTGTTGTACAGGAGTCTGTTTGTAGTACAGGTCACTGCTATTGAAGGATCAAGACACAAAGGCTCTGCTGTAGCCAAAATAAGTTGGCTCTCAAGTAGGAGTTTGTCCTCCTGTAATATACACAGCTATTAATATAAAAATTTTTACAGTAGTCAAGTTCCTATATATCTATGCATGTAGACACTATCTTAGAAAAAAAAACTGAAAAAAATTATTAAACAAATAAAAACTGTTAATGAATTTTTGGTTTGTTGCGTATTTATAACATCACTGTAAAGTTTTTAAATGACCTCTAACCTACCTGTGTCCATTTGTGGTTGTCACTTGTTATAGAATGCACATCACAAATTAAAGTCTGAGGAAAAAGACATAAAGGTAATTATGAATAATAGGATTTGATAATATATGTTCAGTAACTGTGCATATTCATTCTTTGAACTACCGTAAGACTGACAAATTACTTAAGGCTCTTCATTACCTGCATTGTAGGTCGCAAAAGAATGTGCTTGCTTTGGTAGGTTGGAGATTTCATGTTACCAGACTGCCTGTAGTCCCGTATTTCTGCTATGACACATCCACAATGGAAAATATTAACCTAGTTGAAAGAAAAACACCAGCTTTTGAATAAACGAACATTTACCAAACTTCCCCTGCTTCTATAAAGAAGTTTGCTATATAACATATAAAATTCAGTGAAACTAGGAATAAAACTCATGACTACCTTTTTCAGACCAGCAGTCTTTTCTATGTACACAGATATGTTTGTCCTAGACACACCTAAAGTACAAGCTTCAAATGCAGCTGTAAGAAATTCCCATGCCAAACCTTCCATAATGACAAGGAACAAAGGAAATTTTCCTAGAGTTGAAGATGTTTCACAGCTGTAATCATAGCAATCTCTCTTATCTCCTTCTCCTCAGTAGTAAGTACTGTTTTTTTTCAATATATCAATAAAATATTTAGTTGGGGCATTAAATACTACAATTTCATATGCACAAGTGTCTTGTGCTTGTAATCATCTATGCGAAGCACTCAAAAAAATGAAGGTTTATCTGGGTGCAATACGTAAGTTCTTTGTGAAAACAGAAATTTCAAACCTGAGATTTTTCTAAAAGATCAACCAGAATAGGCGGTAGTTCCTCTGCATCCAAATATTCAAGCAGTTCTCCTTCTTCATAAGGCAGACGAATGGTCTCAGAGTCTGAATTTAAACAAAACATATTACCTTTGTGTTTCAAAAAAACACATTAAGAAATCTAAAACAAAGTTGCCACAGGAAAAAGCAAGGCTGGCAGAAACCTATCCACACATACCATTTTTTCGGATACTATTATTTTTTACATCCATTTCTGTACTTAGAGTTTTAGTTTACTCATACTGTGCTAGCTTTTGCTCCCAGGTGAACTAATGTATGCTCTTATCTCCCATGGCAGTACAAATAGCATGAAAATGACACCAAAGTGGAACACAAATGCCTCTGGGCAGATCTAGACATGGGAAGCAGTGAAAGAAAGAGTTTGACAGGAGGAACCTGAAGTGAATGAAACTTGCATATGCAGCTGCAGAAACTAAGGGAAAATAAGAGACTGGAAAGCTATCAAAAAGACTCCTATCTACAGATTTTGTCTGTAGATAAACAGCTCAGAGCTGTATGTAAATTTTTAGCTCAAGTACAGTTGGTTCTTCTCCCACCTCCCACTGCAATTATGTTGCAATTAAGTAACAGATAAATGTAAACAACAACACATTCTAAAAATTTATACAGCATTCTGAGTATTTTTTAAAATTCAAGAGAAGAATATTACCTGAACCATTTTTCCCCCTGAGCATCAGCGAATAACCCTCATTTCCTGGATAGAGGTTTACTACCAGACATGACAACGTCTCCTGCATAACCAGCTTCTCAAGTAAGTTCACATTTCGTCTCAGCTTCTGCTTTAAAAGTAAACATTGCTCATGAACATAATACTATGAAATAATTAGCAGAAATAAAAACAAAAGCAATTGTTTTTATTAGACTGTTGCTTAGATTATGACAAATTACACATCTAAACAAGCCCAGTTAAATTTAACTGTACTGTAGTCAGCAGAGTAAGCGTATTATGTATCATCATGCATGTTTATAGACACAGATTTTTGTAAAAAATCCCACTCATTTAAAATTACAAACCCTAGAAGTGGAAGTTCACATACAGAGTTAATAAGAATAACATTATGCTAAAATGTTTTAAATCTACAGTGCACCATTATTTGTATCATTCTACAAACATCATGAATCCAGTACAACTTGCTTGATAACAACAAAATATTTAGTACTTTCAGATATTCCTAATAGAAGGCAGCATTTCTCTCCAGGGTTAAAATAATGTGCATTTGGTAGCTTTCTTAATTGCGTTTTCTTGTCTTTATTTGCTGAAATTTGATCCAGCAGACACAGACACTATTCCCGTATTGAACTGTAAAACTATCTTTTCGATGTATAACAGATTTTTATAATTATTTGATGTGTTTCAGAGAGCACATAAACATTCTACAAATGTAAACATTTGAAATCCCCTTAGAACTTAAGACAATGAATTCTGAACCTCAGATAATTTTACAGCCTCTGGCTGGGGACCATATTTCATCTCTGAATACGAGTTCTGGGTACAATCATCAGCTGGGACTTAACCTGAGTGCTCATTTGTCTTCTCATTAGTTTTACTTCCTCGAAAGCAGCAATACAGCAGGTTCCACAGCTTTATCTTGTTCAATTTGACATTCAGAGTTTAGCAAAGATAAGCCTCTTTGAGTGTCTTTGCTAACATTGTGAAAATTTTCCACAAAACTTCTTAGCTTACCAACAACTGGAGAAATTAATCAGAATTTACAACAAAATTACAGGGTCTGAAAACGTTCCACATTTTGCCATGGCAGTCATGCTAAGCAATTGACTGTGAAACAACAATACACATGGCACTGAAACTGGCCCTGAACTTGTCAAGTGACCTTCAGTGACACAGGATTAAGACAGAATGAACAGCTCACTAAAGCAATCTAGGCCTTACTATTTACATTATATAGTCTTATCTTTAAGTGACTACCACAGTAAGAAGGGTTTATACTTGATTTAACAAAGAAATTAAGCGGAATTAAAACCAAAGTATTTTCTCAACCTGCCTGTTTAGACAGAAATGAAAAGCTTTTCAGCAATTTCCACTTACCTTTATCTCAGGCTCTTTTTCACATTCTTCAATATATAAATCATAAAGTTTTTGAAATACAGATTTTCTGAAATTAAAAAGACTCAACATGTAACCAAAATTAAATCAAAGAAATGCTACTAAAAAACTAAATACTGAAACTCTTGGTACCTTCCACTGGATAAATATTTTCTTTTGGGAGGTCTCTGACGGGCACTTTCAATGATATACTAAAAGAGAAAAGTAAACAAGAAACCAGCACGCATTACAAAGAAATTTAATTCTAGCTACCACACAACTAGAGATCCTTACCAGACTGTGTTCCACATATACAGAAAGTAATTAACAATTATAGTACAAGACTGTTCCAAAAGTGCAGTAAATACAATGTTATGTTACAGTCATCAACAAGAACACAACTCAATTTAGCTGTCAAAGACAGCATTTCATGCCCATGGCATCAGTTCCATGCAAGGTCTCGATCCTACACTCACATCTTTTAATTACAGTAGTAACTAACACTACAACACTACTGTACTTAGCTACTACTACTGAAGTTCATGTGGTTAACACGCTAAGGTACAACCAAGGTTATGCATACTGGCTTGACAACATTTACAAAGCAAATAATCTTCAACATGATAATTTCAGGAAGTTCATCCTTTGCCTTTTGCATTTAATTATTTTTCTCTATAGAGCTATGCCTTGTAAATACAATTCATGTACATTAAACATTTGAATTAAAAAAAGAATAAAAGAGATAGCATCCTCCAGAAAATGTGATTTATATTCTAACAAGGTTTTTCCAAATCTCTGTTGTTTGAAGTACTTAAATTAACAGCTTTTTTCAGAATTTATGTTCTCTCACAGGAACATGTATTTCCTGTAACAGGGCTCAAGGTAACTGTTATATCAGATGACAGCATTAAGGAACATGAATGTGAAGACACTTGTCTCTTCATTCTCACTAGGCTTAAAAACACAAACAGGATTTTACCACATATTTCTGCCTGCTTATTTCACAGCACACAAATTTGCTGGTTTAGAAGGGGAAAGCTCAAGTCTTGCACAGTCTATCACCATTGCACTTGATGATGCTCTCAGTACAATGGGTAAGAGACAAATACATGACAGCAATTTCAGTTAGAATTCTGCAATCTCAGTGTTGCATGTATAGGTGATTACACACGTATATATTTACATAACATGGTTTTCTACTCTTCAGGAGAAATAAAAAAATAGCTGTTGTATTTTTATAACTCTAAGACCAATAAATTATGTACAAACAAGCAATTTAGCTTCTTACCTCAGCACGATCCAATGCCAGTTCTAAAGCTTGTTGCTGCAAGAATGACAAAGGAGTTTTTAGAAATTATATGACCTTTTTTTAACATCCTCATACATTAAAATCACCCCAACAACCCTACTATAACTGATGCAAATTTATTATTAGAAGATGGAATCAAAAATTCTTTGGCACATACTAAACTTAGCTAAAACCTCATGTGACTGCATCACAAAGCTTGGCTAAATTACGAAGCCTTAGAACAATGAAAGGCAATTAGAATCAAAAGCAGGAATGGAAATTACACCTAATAAAAGCATTAACAAATACTACCCAAAACAATTAGAGATGGCAACTAGAAAACCAGATCTCCTTTGTTAAGCTGGTCACCAACTCAACAGAAAGGACAGGCCAAAATATCCCCGAACAGATGTCCAGGAAGAAAACATTTATCTTTTAGATACCAGTGCCCAAGTATCAGCACAGTTATTCTTCACACAGTGGAAACAAAGATCTTGTGCTCAGAACTTTACTTCTGCATATAATACAATTTAAGGAGTGCTCCTTATTATATACTGTTAGGTGGCTAGGAAACAAAACCAACTTCCACTAGACTTTTTCCAAGGTGGGCTAAAAGTCTGCTCAACCCCATGAAACACAACAAAATCTGCAAAAGCCTCTCAATATCCCATAGCACGGTATACTCAATATCATTTATTTTAATGAATTTAGCTCTTTTGGAATGTTCTTTACTTCAGTACATCTGTACCTGATATAGTTTTATTTAAAAAAGAGCCCGCAACTTCATAGATCAGAATTATGAGTTCTTGGACCAAAATTTGACAAGTATTTCAAACCAGAATAAAAAAACCCATTAGTGTCAAAAAAACAAAAAACAAGAAAGTCTTCCTTGGTTTCTAATGTTCTTTCTCTGGCACTCACTTAAGCTCTGACATCCTTTGTGAAGGAATAATGTGCAGCTGCTAAATGAACCAGACAACAAAAGTGACTTGGGTCAGGGAGGAAAAAAGAGGACACTATTAAGAACCAAAGCATTGTAGAAGAATGCCAGGAGTTTGATTTGTCTCCAGGTAAGTCCAGAGAAGCAATGCATTCACTTCAGTGGCAGCTGGAAAATGTCCTTAGCAATGTACTCCTGACAAGTTCAAATATTCAGTGAAGCTTAGGAACATTTGCAATGGGTACCTCTTCCCAAACATGCATTTGTTCTATTCCCTCAGTTTAAACCATCCCTTATCAGCTGCTCCTAAAAGCAAACACCTCTACTTGAGCCTCAAGGAACAGAAGACACACAGGCATGTCCAATCCAAGGCAGCACCAGTGATTACATAGATAATATTTTATTAGAATAGAATCCAGTGAAGAAAACCATACTACACAACAACAAAAGAACAACAAAGAAATATACAACAAAAACACTCATAGCTAAAACAAAATTTCTTACCTGTTCATGAAAATCCCCCCCACCTACTTACCATGCTACTGTGTGGTAGAACCTGCCATGACAGAACATTATGATTTTCAAGTGCCTAGGTGTTTTTATGAAAATGTCAAATACTGATCTTTCTATATAAGAGAATCTATCTAGTAAATACTTCAACAATACCTATGTCCAGGTATGATTTCAAATATTCAATTCACTGACTGTTTGACATTAGGAAAAAATCCATGTCAATATTAGCATCTGTGAATAAAAGACTACTATGTAGAAGTAGGATTTATATACACCAAATTTCCCGCTACCACTCCTGACTGAAAACACCACTAGCTTGATACGGCAATTCCTATGCTGCACTGGCCTGTAAGTGTTTAGAAGTATCCAAAAGCTATGAAGACACTCCTAAAAAGGGAAATATCAGAATTTAGCAGTAACAAGCAAAACAATTTTTTAAAAAGAAAATGTCAAATATTAGTGGCATTCTCCTCATCAGCCAGACAGTTAGCAGACTAGAGCAAAAAGATCTGAAAATATATGATCAAAATCCTAACTTACCATTGTAGTTGAAGCCATGTGGCCAAATGGCAAAAGGAGTACTTAAGGAGTTTCGTGTAGCAGGCAAAGAATCATATTTGATGGTCAGACTTGGGGTACTAAAAACAAAAAATTCAAGGAGAAAAAAAAAAAAACCATTGAGAAACGAAATGGGTATTTAATTTAAATACAACACTTCTGGTGGTTAATTCTACTTTAATTTCATTAGCAGAGTTTCTTCCAAGAGTAGAAACAAGTGTTCCACCCGCTGCTAGTGCAGAGGCTCTCACTCCAGGGACTACTACTACTTTTCACAATCATTTTACATTAGTTTTATTCAACAATAAAGCGACAAGCACGTAAATGTACATACACTTTTCTCTATCGTAGCAGTCCACCTAGTTTGCTAGGTGTCACAACCTCAGATGCACAGGAGGCTAAAACACTTAATGAAAAGCAGAGAGTTTAGCATACCGCATCAGCTCTTTTGTTTTGCTTTTGAGAAGGTGTTATTAGCCAACACCATAGCCAACACCTCCACTAGCGGTGTCTTCTAGCATTGTTTGGTTTAAAACTGACTCACAGCAAGCTGTCAATCAAGAAACAAAAAAAATTTGCTGCCACCGCCGGGGCGGAGATCGAGCGGCGCAGCCCCCGACGGCAGCAGCCGGCCGGGAAGGGCCGGGCCGGCGCCAGCCAAGGGCGCAGGCCGGGCCCCGCTTCCCTTCCCGCCCGGCCCGGCCCGGCCCGCCGCCCCCTCCCCGGCTGTGGGTGCCCCGTGCCCGCCGGTACCTGGCGGCCTCTCCCGCGGAGCCCCCGGCACAGCGGCCCCGCCGCCCGCCCGCGCATCCGCCCCCGCCGCGGCGCCCCGGCCGCTTCCGCCCCGCCGCTTCCGAGCCGCGGCCGGAAGGGGCGGGCGGGTCGCCGTGGAGACCGCGAGGGGCGGGCGAGGGCGGGGAGCGCCGCCGGGCCGCGATGGAGGTGGGGGTGTGCGTAGGTGAGGGTCGCGGATGGGCGCCGAGGAGTTCGAGGGGTTTAGTGGTAGTAAAGAGCCCGGACTGCACTGCGAGTCACAGCTTTAATGCCGTTGTGAAGATCAGGACGGGCTGCTGTGTGTCTCAGGGATGCTGTAAGGATATTTGGTGTGTCCATCTCTTGGCCCTGCCCGTCCCCAAGAGTCACACCGTGTGCGTGAGAGCAGTGTCCAAACACTTCTCAAGCTTGGTGCTTCAGTCCCTTCCCTGCGGAGCTCATGGGCCGATGGAGCCCAGAACATCCGCACTCAAGCTCTGCCAGGCACATCTACACCACACATTGTACATATGTCCCTGAGCACGGCACTTTTATGACTTGTAGCACGTTTTTCCCAGACCTTTCTAGCACTTCTGGCTGAGCCATAATTTATTTTTTCACAGCAATGAGTGAACGTGCTACCCTGTGATCCAGCAGCCAGTCCTATAGGAAAAACCACACCTAACACCACCCCTCAATGCCTTTGTTAAATTAACCTTGCCGTGCTGACATGTCCTAGCTAGGGAGGACTTGAAAACCCAAGAAAATGTAGACACTGGGAGCCCTAGGTAGCTCTGGATAGAGTGAAGTGCTTCTTGTAGGACTACCCAGATACTCTGTCTTGGTGCTGACACTGTTTTGCTTTCAGAACTGGATTCTGAGGAGCCCTTCTGTGTCTCACAGCATAGCCAAAACGTTGGGAATCAATTACTGGCTGTGTCTAGAGTATCTCAGAGGTTCTCAGTGCATAGAATAAAAACATCTGATGAGATCACTGTACTTCAGCTGTGAGCATAAATTAGTTGGACACATATTTTCAGCCACAGGAAGGCTAGTTTATTGATTTTTTTAGGAGCCCATGTTGTTCCTGAGCAACAGAGAAAAGATGGCCGGAATCCTATCCTGGAGCAGGAACAGGTGGCAGTTCTTCCTTGACTCATCTAGGCACTAAATAGATGTATGGTGCAACAGTTCAGCAACTGCATTTCATCCAATTTTGAATCTCTTTTGAGGATGCAGTTGTGCCATCCTTTCACCTAATTTTTTCTGAATTTATGTGCTGTATGCCTGGGAGTACCAGAGTTCTGTAGCCATACTCATGGACCTGTCCCAGTACAAAATTGCAAAGCTGTTCTTCATTTTACTGTGCTCTTTCAAAATTAAGTGGATTACAGGCCTATGAATCTGAGTCAGATTTATATGCTGAGGCTGAGACAGTGATTCAAGTAGGGTCGCTCTTATTTGAGTATAAACATTAAAAAGAAATGACAGCATGCTGTAAGTAGAAATTGCTTCATTCAAGTCAGACAGACTGTAGGCATGGGGATGAAACTTAGGGCAAACAGCCATGAACTCCTGAATTCTAAATCAGTTATGTCACTGGCTTTCTGTGTGGGCAGTTATAAATCCCCGTGGTAACATTTCCTATCCTGATTATGTACATCTGTATTCAGGACTTAAATGATTTGCAGACGTGAAGAAACCCCACAGCTTCCATTTACTTTTAAAGTCAGATACACTTTGTCAGGTATAGCCATCCATTCTTTTGTAGGCAGATATTTCTAACATGACTGTTTAAATAGAATTTTAGAGGTCTAGCAAGTGTGGCACAAAGCTTGAGAGATCTGTGTTCTTCAGCTGGGGACATTACCCCTGTCTTAGTCAGCCTCCTGCTGGTCAAACAAGTCACTCCCTTGGGATTTGGCTGCCTTGAAGATTTCCTCCGACTGTGGGAGCAGTAACACATAGAGACACCTAGAATTATCTGTCTCCATCTCAAACTGAGCCTTTCTGCAAGTTCATACCTCAGCTCTGAGATGCTTTGTTGAGACACCTTAAAAACAGCCTTGATTTTCTGAATTTTCTGACTTACACTTTGTGACATAGGCATGTCTAATTCCATTCTTTCCCTATTGTTCCCCACTTGACAGTTTGAACTTGACAGTTCCTATTAGGCACAGCAAAAACTGTTCAGTAGGAGATAAAGTGGGTAAAGGCTTGCTTGCATTTCTGTACACAGAAATGTGGCTATCAGAGAATTAATTCAGGAGGTAACAATCCTTTTCAGGATAGCAAATAAAGCAAGGAGATTTAATAGAGGTGGTAAGTCTGAAACGTGAGCCACAGGGAGTAAGCCAGAGGCTGAGGTTACTAGGACTGATTTTTGGATACAGTTTTTTCTGTTTTCTTGAGAAAGGCAGGGAGAAGAAAGTAAAAACTGAGGACATGTACAGTGGTCAGAATAGACTGGCTTCCTGATGGTCTGGAGGCAGGCAAGGCAACATTAGCTTGGGCCTGAGGAGGTTATGCAGTCCAGGCTGTACTTTAGATAGGAAGGCTGCTCTGGCTGGTCCTTTTCTTGACATGGGCTGACATAGAAACCCTTATGAGAATGCCAAAGCATGCTTATAGTAATTAATGTCTCATGATGCTAGCTCAGTCTGGTATTTGGATTTGGGATAGGTGTCATATTCTTTCCAAGAGCCAAGGAACCTGTGGTTGGAGGAGTTTGGCACTGAAGGCATTTCAAGGAGAACTTAGGGCAATACAGACATAGCCAAAAAATTTGAGTCTATGATGCCAAACGTACCTAGCCTGCTAGCACATAAAGGGAGGCTTATAAAGAAACCATTATATTTAGAGTATTTCTGGGAAGATAATTTTGTCCAGTACCAGTTGATCCAATATGACCAATCAAAGCAGTGAACTAAACAGTGAGGTTGCCATGGCAAACCATAGTGGAACAATAAGACGAGGCCCTCTAATTAAGGCAATGATGTCTGAGTGCAAGAATCGCAGCGTAGCAAAGTTAAGGGCAGCCTCACGATCCCTAGAAATTTTTGTCAAATTATTCTTATTTGTCAAAGTCTAATATATGTGTTTGGATTATGAACAAAATTAATGTAGATATTTAATTAATAAATCTGTAATAAGGATAGAAATAGGATGTTTTCTTCTCCTTAAAGGATTAAAAATCACATCTTTTATTGAGCATTTATTCTAATGAATAAGCAAAGAAATGTACTATTTCTACATAATTAATTTTTGGATGGGCTGCTCTGACTGAGTAGTCCAAACTTCATAAGTAACA